>NC_083717.1:41354528-41665828 GCF_028564815.1 Eubalaena glacialis
CTTTACTTGGAAATAATGACAGTGGGTGCCTCATGAAGTTGATGTGAAAATTTAGCTGGTTGACACATTTGCAAAGACTGCGGCACCCTCCTGGGCGCGCGGTGGACACAGGACATTTTCTTACCCCGGGGAAACGGAGGGGTCGCATCTTCAGAAAAGGAGTCTACTGCTTCCTTCCTGTGTACCACTGAGCTTCCTTTTGGGGCTGTAACACCAAGAAGGAAGCAGGCTGCTGACCAGTCTGATGCCTGTGCTGGGTGAAGGGAGACAGTGCCCTTCAGATGAGAAAGATGAGCTCCTGCACGTGGCATTGGAGCTGCATCTCCAGCAAGCAATTGCAGAGTCATGTTCCCCGGCCCAGATAACGGGAGCCCCAGCGAATGTTTAGGAAGCCTTTATTTCAAGGATGAGCATCTCTGAATGCTCCAAAAAATTCCAGTCCCTCTTCTGAAGCCCAGAAGGCTTTATAAAAGATTGGCTGCCAGATATCACAACAGGGCTCCACCAATCAGCCTTCTTCTAAGCAACAATTTGTCTCCCCCCATTTCTCCTTGTCACCACCAAGGGATTCAGGCAAGAGCAGGTAGTCAGTGGGAATTGATGATCTGGCAATTAGAGCTGAGGATTCCAATTGAGCTGAAGTGCTAGAACTGGACCCTGCAGCCATCAGTGCTATGGAGACTAAATTTCAAATGTTGATAGCCATCTTCTTCAGCTGCCCTTTAGCAGATGGCTCTCAGCACTAGGACCCAAAACTGATTAATTGATTGCGCCCAGGGTTAGAAGTCTACCATTTTTTCCTCCTGTGGCAATTGTCTTGCTTTTTGGCAGGTGCTGGTCCACAGGTGGCCCTCTGATTAGGAATTTTCTGTGATGTGATGACACAGCTCATTGTGCCCACTTTGGGACTCTCTCCCTAAAGAACTAGCAAAACTACAAAACTACCTGCTCAAATACCTGCATACAGCCCTATGTTCAGGATTGAAGACTAGTGCTACCCCTATCCAGCTGCTCAGGGTATAAGCAAAATATTTCTGCTATATGCAAAGTCACCAGGTGTATATCTAAGGGCTGTCCTGTTTCAGAAAATCAGTGAATACATGGTTGGGGGAAAGTGCACTGATGTGGAAGTAGTAAACATGAGACCCCCCTGACCTGCTTTTTTTTTCCATGGAGGTAAAATTCATGTAACATAGAATTCACCATTTTAACAATTATAAAGTATACAACACCAGAAACTAACATGACATTGTAAATCAACTATACTTTAAAAAAAATAAAATTATAGTATATTTAAAAAAAAATTATAAATAAAATAAAATTATAGTGTATATAGTTGAATTATACATTCAACGGCTTTTTAGTACATCACAATGCTGTCCAAGAATTACCACCATCTAATTTCAGAACATCACCCCAAAAAGAAATCCCATACCCATTAAGCAGTCACTCCCCATTCTCTCTTCCCCTGGCAATCACTGATCTAATTTCTGTCTCTATGGATTTGCCTATTCTGAACATCTCCTGAAAATGGAGTCATACAATATGTGGCCTTTTGCAACTGACTTCTTTCACTTAGCATAATGTTTCAAAGGTTTGCCCATGTTGTAGCATATATCAGTCCTTTAGTCCTCTTTATGGCTGAATAATATTCCATTGTATGGATATACTACATGTTGATTATCTGTTATTAGTTAGTGGACACTTAGGATGATTTTACTCTTTTGCTATTGTAAATCATATTGCCATGGATATTCATGTACATGTTTTTGTTTGGACACCTGTTTTTAATTCTTTAGGTATATGTCTACTAGAATTTCTGTGCCATATGGTGATATTATATTTAACTGTTTGAGGAACCAGCAAAAACTTCTTTCTACAGTGAATATGCCGTTTTACATTCCCACTCAACAATATGCGAAGGTTCCAGTTGCTCCATTATTTCACCAATAATTGTTACTTTCAGTGTTTTTGATTATATCTTAGTGGGTGTGAAATCTCGTTGTAGTTTTTATTTGCATTTATCTAATGACTAATGACTTTTAGCATCTTTTCCTATACTTTCTGGCTATTAATATATCTTCTAATATACATATATATACACACATATATACATATATGTACTTATATATATGTAGTATGTATATAAGTATAGTAGAGATGAGTGTATAAATTAGTAAAAGAGAGGAGTCTATTCTTGTTTTTTATCATTTTTAATGCAAGAGGGAGGAGATATGGGGATATATGTATATGTATAGCTGATTCACTTTGTTATAAAGCAGAAAATAACACACCATTGTAAAGCAATTATACTCCAATAAAGATGTTAAAAAAAATTTGGGTTGTGTGTCTCTTTGTTGTTGAGTTGTTTTGTATTCTGTATACTAGATCCTTATGAGATATATGATAGGCAAATATTTTCTCCCATTCTGTGGGTTATCTTTTTTCTTTCTTGATAGTATCTTTTAAAGCACAAAAGCTTTTAATTTTTATGAAGTCTAATGTATCTGTTTTTTCTTATGTCAATTGTGCTTTTGGGTCATATTTAAGAAAGCATTGTCAAATCTAAGATTTTGAAGATTTACAACTATGTTTTCTTCTACAACTTTTATAATTTTAGCTCTTAAGTTTAGATCTATGATCCATTTTGTATTAATTTTTGTATATGATGTGAGGTAGGGATCAAACTTCATTATTTTGCATGTGGAGATATATATATATAACTGAATCACTTTGCTGTACACCAGAAACTAACACAACATGGTAAATCAACTATACTTCAATTAAAAAAAAAAAAGAAAGGACACAAGCTAGCATTTACTGAACACCAGCTATGGGTGAGGTGTTTAGCATGAATTACTTGTTTTAATTTTTGAAGTAATCCTTTTTTTTAAATTAATTAATTTTATTTATTTTTTGGCTGCGTTGGGTCTTCATTGCTGCGTGCAGGCTTTCTCTAGCTGCGGTGAGAGGGGGTTACATTGTGGTGAAGTCTCACGTTGTGGTACGTGGGCTTCTCATTGTGGTGGCTTCTCTTGTTGCAGAGCACGGGCTCTAGGTGCGCGGGCTTCAGTAGTTGTGGCACGCAGGCTCAGTAGTTGCAGCTTGCAGGCTAGAGCGCAGGCTCAGTAGTTGTGGTGCGCATGGGCTTTGTTGCTCCGCGGCATGTCGGATCTTCATGGACCAGGGCTCGAACCCATGTCCCCTGCATTGGCAGGCTGATTCTTAACCACTGCGTCACCAGGGAAGTCCCTTGAAATAATCTTATTAATTAAAAGCATCCTTAACTAGCAAATGTGGAAAGTTAGGGAGTTTACTTACCAAAATCATACAAATAATCAATGGAAGGATTGAGATTCATAGATGATCCACATTTGGCACTAACCTACTCAGAAATTTTAGGGTCAGCCTTATCAGGACTCAATCTTCAGACCTCAGTAGTTCATCAAATGGCAGTTGATTGGAGGGGTTCGTCCTCAGCAGAAGTTCATGTTGGGTTCATGTGTTTTCCAGACTAGGATGATGATCTGAGTTTAAGGGCTGGGTCTTTACATACTTCCAAATTTTCCTTATATTCCAGGACTATCTCTCTCTACACGGTTACTGATCAT
This sequence comes from Eubalaena glacialis, assembly GCF_028564815.1. Classification (NCBI taxonomy): domain Eukaryota; kingdom Metazoa; phylum Chordata; class Mammalia; order Artiodactyla; family Balaenidae; genus Eubalaena; species Eubalaena glacialis. The sequence continues at coordinate 41,358,140 of NC_083717.1, forward strand.
CTGAAAATTCTGAAGCAGACTGATCTTTCTCCTTCTTGTTACCTTGTAACATGGTTTATTTAATTATTTTGTCTATGGATTTTGCATTTTACCCATTTTTCTGTATTTTTTTTAGCATTTGGGACTTATTACAACTCCTTTCATGAAATTGCTTCCTGTGGGTTACAGATGTCATAGTATGTTGCAGGAGCTGTGACCACATGGAATAGATATACATTTCCTAAATACTTGTTGAATTAAATTAAAAGCATGTTGATCTTTATAGCAGGAGAGACTTTTAGCTGTTTAAGATTAAGAAAGAGAAATCATGAAAGTGAATTGATAAATTCCTAGGTTCTGTCATGTATTTCTTGCTGCCCTCTCTTCATTGGCATTCCAATGGAAACCATTTCCCAAAGCCACACAATAAAAATAACAGGATCCAAAAAAATGAGTCCAAATAGTGATCTTTTATGACTTAATAGTTTAGAAAAAAGGCAAGTTTGCCCCAGGGCACTAGCTTGCAGACCCTTCAGCTGTCTACCAAGCCCTGAGAAAAATTTAGAGAGCAGAGGCTGAAGAAATGTAGAGATCAGCAAACACTTGTACAAAATACAGCATTCTCTCAATCTCTTTCTCTCTCTCTCTCTCTCTCTCTCTGGGAGGGGCTCCTTTTCTATTCAGCTGGTGAAATTAATACACTGTGTGAGTTCCTTTCCTAGGTTGACAGTGTTACCCAAATGCCTTGATGGGATAACATCTATAGCATCTTTCTTCTAGAGAAATACAGTGTCCCCTTCCCCCCAGTGAAGTTTCTTTGAGCTTTGCGATTAAAAAATAATTTTCAAGTACAAAATGCAGCTCTCTGTGCCTTCTCTAGAATGCTTTGCATTCCCTGGGAATGCTTATTCTTAAGTAATAAGAATGCATCAGTGTGTACTGAAAATAACAACAACAAAAACACCGTTATTTTAAACTAATGTCTAAATTTAAGAAAGCAGATTAAAAAAGGAAGTGAAGATAGTGAAAATCTGGAATGGTTCCAATGAAAATGAGTAGTGTCTCCAAGTCTTCCAGTGACTACTTTTATCACCAGACTATTTAAATGATTGGAATCATTTAAGCAGAACTAAGAGCCATAGAGACAGATTTGAGAAGACTGTCCAGAGCTATCTCCAGAGAAGGATGACCTATCCTGTGTGCCCTGTCATCAAACAGCATTTACTTGGTCAAGTGAATATTTCTATTCCTTCAAAACAAAGGGGGGTTCTCTAAGTCTTATGAAGACTGCTAAAACTTGCATGTGTTTTAAAACTATCCCCTGCAGTGAGTGATGTTGAGAGCTACTGAGATGGGCACTGTGGAAATTCAGGTGATAGGGGCTGGATTAGTTTTGTACAGACCTGGATCATTGGCCAGGAGGTATAATTTAAAGGCTCATTGCTTGCTCCCCGCTAGCTTTCTGAGAGGATGGAGTTAAGTCCATTTGTATTCAGGTGTTCATCCCAAACAATGGGATCATCTATATACCCACATGAAATAGTTGGCAAAGAAAATTTAAACAACCCAGCAGCAATGACCAAGTTCAAAGCAGAAGCTTCAGAGATGGGAACTTGAAACTTGCCTTTGATGATCTCTATCTAATCCTCTCACCCCTAGTTAAAAATCACAACCTGAGTTCTGTTACATTCACATCTCTGAGAGAAAAATCTCCCTTTGCTGGATCATCTGATGGTTTTTGCCTAAAGATGGAGCCCATGGAAGTTCCAGGATTAGGAGACACAAGTGTGCCAGCAATTGGGTTGAGCCCAGGCTCTAGGAAGAGCTGCATGCAGTGAGTGGCCTTGTGTCTGACTCTGTGATTGCATAGGTTAATGGATTTAGATGCTGAAGCTTTGGCCTTGCACAGAGTATTTACTCTCCTAATACCTGTTCATATGATTTCCTGTGGCCTGAATATTCTTTAGATTATTCTCCATCCTTCCTGACTTTGCCTAATGTGACCTCCTCTGCAAAACTTGCCTTCCTCCCCAAAGTCCCCTGCCTGCCAGCAGATTCCACTACTCCCTTTTCTGTGATTTCTGTTTATTTGTGAATCCCAACTTCATTCTTGCCTTGCAGACTTGCACTTGCTCTATTCTTGCTCCTCGTAGATTTCATAGGGCTAACTCCTGCTCATCACATACCTCTCAGCTCAAACATTTGCTCCTCAGAAAGGCCTTCTCTGGCCACACCAGCTGCGGTAGACCCACTCTTCAACAATTTTTATCATGTTATCCTTTTAAAAATATGTTTGGCATGACGTAGCACTGCCTGAATTTTCTTGCTTATGAACTTATTTAGTTAAGGATGACATTTATGGCAGTGATTTGTCGATTTACATGCAGATTCCTTATTGATTATCTCACACCTTTAAAAATATATGCTCCAGGAGATCTTGTCTCCCTTGTTCACAGCTGTATCCCTAGTCCCCATAGTAGATGCTCCATAACTAGTTCACCAGTGAATGAAGAAATCAATGGCTCCTGTCCTAAGCTGTGTTAAGGCTCTTGTCACATTGCTCTCCAAGGGCTTCCTTAGAGGTGGGTCCCTCTGACAATACTGAGAGCTCCTCAAGGACTGTGTCATCCTCACACATTGTACATAGGAAACTGGTGCACAGCCTGGCACATGGTATGAGTTCATTAAGTGTTTGCTGGATAAAATAACAACTGAATTATTTATTCTTCCCTTGATTCATATGTGGTTCTGTGACGATAGAGCTGCTTGAGTCCATAGCAAGAGAACAAAAAAAAAAAAAAAGGAAAGAAAATTCCAGGTTCTTTCAAAACCTCAGCCTCGTGTGAAGGTCAGGCAGAAACACTGGCTTAGACTCCATAACTTCTGGATCCTGATCCCTTCCTTCTGGCCTTGGTAACTCACTGCCACACATCCTATTTTCCAAAAATGTGACGTATGCTTCCTTGTCCCTCTACGTGACATTTTACTTTCAAAAAGGTGACCCCACCTAAAATATATCCCACAGTTGAGGGGAATTTTCAGTGCAATTATATATCAAGAATTAGTGTCCAGAATATGTAAATGACTCCTTGAAATCAACATTTAAAAAAGGAAAAAAAAAAACTCACAGGAAAATAAGTATAAAATATGGATAGGAAATTCTTGGAGGAGAAAACCTGAGTGGTCCAATCTCAGTAATAATTAAGAAAATGCAAATTAAAGCCATCATCAGATAACACCAATCAAATATTCAATTGGTAGAAATGAAAAAGACAGATAATAGCAAGTATTGACAAAGGGGTGGCTCATTGGGAGCTCTCATATACTGTTGGTGGGCGTGTAAATGGGTGCAACCCTTGGAGCATCTAGATGATGTGCATACATTATGGCCCAACAATCTCCATTCTTGGAGAAACAATTGTATGAGGTACAGGAGATATATGCAAACACAGTGTTTAATAGTAAATGGATAAATTGTGATGCATTTACACTACAAGAAAATTAAATTGAAGGGCTAGATCTACATACTTAACATGCATAAGTCTCAAAAATATATGGCGAATTTAAAAAAAGAAAGTAGGAAGAGATAAATAAAGCATGACAACAATTATATAGAAGTTAAAATGTGATTAAAAATCATATAAATATAGTTTATAGATACATACTGAAGTAGTAATGGTATAAGACAGGCCTTGGAATGGTAAAAGCTAAACTCAGAAGAGTAGTTACCTTAGATTGTAAAGAGAAAGACGCATTATAGCACAGGGGTAAAGAGGGGATCCCTTTTATTGGTGATGTTTTATTTTTAAGCTTGAAAGAGAGTTTGTGTGTTTGTGTGTGTTATATTTTTCTATATATGTTTATGTGACCTAAATATTTCATTGAAAATCATTGTACCTGCTGTCTTTTGCACCTTTTGGCCACTGGCACAGTGGTTCTGTCCAGGAGACTAAGGGACTCTGACATCTGCCTGGCTCTAGGCTTTTCCCAGCACCAACGTGGAGACACTGCCTCCCTCGTGACAACATACCCAGAAGAGGACAAGTCTGTGGGATTGCTTGGCACAAGCCATATCATGCCATACTTGTTTCCTACAACTCAGATGCCTGGCAGTCATGAACTTCCAGAACCAAGACTCTGACACAGAAGTAAGTCCCAGAAGAACCAGTGATAACCCCAGAGAAAATCCAGAAAAGTGCAAAGTAGATGAAGAGAAACCAAACCCATCCACTATTTATCCAGTGGTGTTTGTGCACCAATCACCTCTACTCTCCTCTATCTTAGCATGGTGCCAGCCCTAGCCTAGAACACTCAAATACCTCCAATCATAGTGATGATCTTGCCTCTCTTGTAGTCCTGGCTCTCCTGTCTGAGTGTCGGCAATGAGATACCAGCTCCCTGGGGAGAGCTCTCAGAACACTCAGTTGCACATAACTTAGGTCCCCTGGAGTCCAATTATCTCAATACACAACTGGTGATTTTTTCTAGCTTCTGATTCTTTACTGCTGTCTATGGTTTCCAAGCTTGGCCAGTCATCATAATCACTAATGGCCCTTTAAAATCTGCAGATTCCTGTACCTTGTCCTAGAGCTTTTGAATCAGCAAGCAACCTAGGGGATTCTGCTGGTCAGCCTGCAAAACACTGACCTGGACGATACTTCCTCCTAATTCTTTCCATCTCCCACCCAATCACCTAATCTCCTTACTAAGAGCAGCCTGCGTGCACTTCTCTACAACCAGTCCCTGGCCCTCCTTCTCTTCTGTGGGTCTCAGGAATGCAAAAGGGCTGCTAGTACCCTTTAGGAAAGGAGGTTCCTTCCAGAATAACACCAGTTCCTCTGTATTGTGGGACCTTTCCTGAAAAAAGCACACCAAACCTCTTAATGTAAGACAATGACTCTTACTTGTAAGATTGGGAGTTAAAAAGGTACTTGGGAAACTAAGAAATTCATAAGCTAATTTTTTAAATAAACTTTTTCTTTTGGCATAACTTTAGATTCCAGAAAAATTGAAAATAGGTCCTATTCCAATAATGGCAGACTTCATTTGGACAATGAACTTTAAACTAGAAGGATTCTAATGTCTTGAAGGAACTCAAGCTACATCTACTTAAGACTATATATTCCAGAATATTCTGTAGGCCAAGGCGGGCTGACTAATGTGACTCCAAGGATAATTCTGTCAAGTATCAGAAGTCACAGTTACCTTTGAAACTCGGCTCAGGTAATAGTGGGAAAATATATAAGAAAGTAAACTTTATTAAGTACTATAATTAGCCTGACTCCAGGTCCAGTATGGCCGTCTTTAATGTATAGTCAACAGAAACATCTAGGTTACTTCTTAAAAGTAGAATCCTGAACTTCAGGGCAACCTAACAAAAACCTCTAAGGATGGAACCTGGGCTTCTGCATTTGCAACAAGCTTCCCAGGGATTTTTATTCACAGTAAGATCTGAAAACCATTGGGGCAGTGAATATACTCTGGCAAGCTGAAATAAAAGTTAGCTATTATTTCTGGAATTTGCATAACCGCATCTCCAGTTTGCAGTCAACCGTTCACAAAGCGAATTAACTTTCTGGCTCTATTTTTCCTGAGTTCCATCAGTAGGTCACCTCTGTGGGGAATGGTGCTCTCTATGCTCCAACATTATTAATATCATTATTAATATTTAACATGGCATATAGGAGCTTATAATGTGCCAACTCTGTCCCAAACACTTTATATAGGTTATCTCATTTAAACTTAACAACACCCCTTTATGGACAGTAGTATTACTACTCACAAGTTACAGGATGGAGAACTGAGGTTAAGAGGTAGTGCAAAGGTGCACAGCAAGTAAAGATTGGGTCAGGTGTTTAAACTCATGTCACTCAGACTTCAAAATCTGTATTCTCATCTCTGGTCCAACACTGTCCTTGCCCCAAACAGAAGTCTAATTTTCTTAGTGAATGGGTCAGAGCCCCACAGAACCTCACAGTGGTTCTTCTAATATAATTTTTTCAGCTTAAAAAAAAAAAGCTTTAATGAGGTAAAATTAACAAATAAAAATTATATATACAACGTGATGTTTTGACATACATGGGCATTATGAAGTGATTACCACAATCAAGCTAATTAACATATCCAACTCACAGGGTTGGGATTTTTGGTGTGTAGTGAGAATTCTTAAGATCTCTCTCTTAGCACATTTCAAGTATACAACACAATATTATTAACTATAGTCACCATGCTATACATAAGATCTTCAGAACTTATTCATCCTGCATAACTGAAACTGTGTACCATTTGACCAGCATCTCCCCATAGCCTCTGTATGTAATCTAAAATCAGAGATGCTAAGAAAGCTGTTGGCAGGGAGCCTTGTACCTCAGAGACAGGACCAGGCTGCCATGGAAAAAGACTCTCTCACCCACAAGGATGACATGCTCTGTCAGCTCACATGTTGCAAAGGAAAGCAAGATTATTCCTACTCCAAAAGGGAAAGAGAAGGTAAAAATAAATAGAAACCTTTGCTTCGAATGATAGAATATATTTCCAGAGAGCTCCAGTAGTTAGAAAATTCCATAGTAGCTGATCAACATGAATACAAAGCAGGTGGATGCTTTTGAAGAGATGAGAAAGAAAACAGAGGAGCGGACCAGAACTTAGTCTATGGACTCAAGCATGATAGGATAATGTACATGCATCCAAATGGATTAACAAGAAGGGAAGGGAACAGTGAGAACATGGTGAGGGGGCAGGGGGTATAACATAATTTCATTCAGTGGAAGAACTTCCTCAAAACAACTGGAAAGCATAAGCAATTTCGAAGGAATGAAGCAATTTCATGGACGTGGATTTCCCGGAGATCCAGCTGTTCTTCTCAGCCTTTTAACTAATTATGCATGCCAGTGGAGAGAGACAGCATCACTTAAAAGAAACAAACAAGAAAAATGGCGAAAGAGTTTGGTTACTGCAAGTTGAAACTAATTTCACTTCAATCAAAAGCAGGCATGGAAAGTAGTTAGCTTTGGGGCTTTCAGCAAATTTAGCCAAGATATCCACTGTCTTTAATTCTTAAAACATTTCACTGCTGACCTCCGTGAGAATTAAATACCTGCTTTACTGCTGTGAGACAGAATTTTGGGTGATTTCAACATTTATAAAAATGCTTTCTAGGGCTCAAGCTTGGCTCTTCTTCCTTCCCCACTGGCCGTCTCCCTCTCTTGGTCAACCCTGAATTTGCTTGATATACTCAGACTATAAGGTCAACTTGAAGCAGAGATTCATGCAAGTGCTAAAGCATGATCCAAGATCAGCTTCACTTACAAATTACTTTCTAACCACCAGTCTCATCCCATCTTTCAAAAGCCCACACCAAAGTAGGAAATGTTTGTTTCTGGATCTGGAGTCCAACTCCTCAAACAAGAGCAGAATGGACTGGGTAGTATTTCAGACATATTTTTTTAAATGGGAAGCAATAAAATCCTACTGTCTCTCTTACAGAGTTTACACCTGAATTGTCCTGTCTGCCTTTGCAGGAAAAAAATATATATTTTGGAGTAAGAGATCATATCTACCACTTAGCACTGGGTCTAATAATGAGTCAGACATTACAATCAAAATGTATACAAGTGTTATTGTCAGGTAATCCTCAAATTAAAAAAAAATGATAATGAAGATTTTGAAATGGGTCAAGGCCCTTTGATAGATGTAGTCCCGGATTACGTCAGGACTGGTATTTGAATGAATGAGACTGTGAGGTGGTGACTTTAGAGTCCGAATTTTTGCAGATTAGGAAGATCTTGAAGCCCAAGGCCCAGAACTGGGTCTCAGAGCCAGAAGACCCATGAGTTGTGATTGAGACAGATCCAGAAGAGCCAGGAGAAACTCGTTAGTGGAAATGAAAAGGCACAATTCTGTTAATTAACTCAAGCACCCCAATTAAAAACTTTTTTTTTTTTTAGGGCAGAAACCCTTTGTGCTTGTTCCTCCCAGTGGATGATCAGAGTGTCACTGTATCTACGTTTAACAAGCCACATTTAGGCTGGATGGAAAAAGCATATGTCAGCTTCTTGTCTCATAAGCCTTAAGTTAAGACTCCACTACCCAGACGTGTACTGTCTTTGGAAGCCTTTCTGTGTAGAGACATCCCTGGTGTTTTTAGTGACTTGATTTTTTTCTTATGATTAAAAACTCAGACATCAGAGTCCTTTAGTTAGCATAGGTTTAATGTCCAGTCTTAGAAAGATATAGAGAGAGTGATGCAAAGAGATATTAAAGGAGAGGGAATGAGGGAAGATGATGATTTTTGTACCTTGATAATATTTCTGAATCAGAGGAATACTCATAATGATAATTACCATTTTTTGAGCACATATATATCATGGCCATGCACTCTGAATATGTTGCCTCATTATTGCTACTAAATTCTCAAATCAACTCCCACAGAAGAGGTATTATATTGAAATATTAAGGGAAACCAATAAAAGAATAAAAGCATTTGTGCATCTTCCAAAACAGTAAAGAGGAGGCTGGGAATAAATAAAATTGATCACTCCTATAGAAAGCAGAAAATATGGAGATAAAAGCAAAGACAAAAATGATTAGAAAATTCAAAATAGATAAGAGGAAATAAATGAACACATATCATAATGTGAGTGGAGTAAACTTGTCAGTCGATACAGAAATGGTCAGCTTGAAGAAAATCAGCTTTATGTTATTTAAAAGAGATATGAAACATAACACAGCATTAACAAACAAATATATTTTAAAAGATACTATTTGTTATAAAATGTCAAATAGCTATGAATAAAATAACTTAATGAAAGTTGTATAAGACTTCCAAAATAAGACATTTTTTAAAGTATTGAGAGGAGCTTAAAAAGAACCAATTAATTGGAAGGATATTCTCTGGTCATAGAATGGAAAATTTCATGTTGTCAGGCTGCAAACATACTTTTTGTGGAGGTTTATAAGTTGATTCTAAATCTTTATATGAAAATTCAAATGTCCAAGAATAGGCAAGGTAATCTTGAAGAAGAAAAACAAAATTGAAGGACATACCCAACAAGAAAGAAAGGCCTATTACCAAGCTATAATAATTAAGACACTGTGATCTTTGTCTAAGGATAGACAAATAGATCAGTGGAACAGACTAGAGTCCAGAAATAGTTTATTACATACACAGTCACCTGATTTATGACATGGTGACACTGCAGTGTAGTGAGGGCAAGGATGGTCTTTTCAATAAATAGTACTGTGTCAATTGGATATCCACATGGGAAGTAAATGTTATCTTGATCACTACATCATGCTATATACAAAAATTAACTAAATGTGGATCGTAGACCTACATGTGAAAGCTAAGATAATAAAGCTTGAAGAAGAACACAGAAAAGAATCGCTTTATGACCTTGAAGGAGGCAAAGATTTCTTGAACAGGACACAAACAACAATAGCTATAAAGGGAAAAGTAAGTCATATCACACTAAATTAAGAATACGTATTCTCCAAATAACTGTGGTAAGGGAGTGAAAAGTTTATTGTGTGTGTTTGTGTCCAAATCAATCAGGAAAACATAACCAACTCAATAGGACAATGAGCAAAAATTGGAACAGCCCCCTCACAAATGAGCATGTTCAAATGGTTCATAAAGTATAAAAATTAAAGGCTATATTTCATTAGTCATCTGAAAAAAAGCAAATTAAACCGCAACTAGATATCACTATTCTCCATTAGAATGAATCAATGATAAGGAAAGGCAATTCCCATAAATCGTAATATGGAGCATCAGAATTCTTCATAAATGCTGAAAAACTCTTTGTCAGTATTTACTACAAGCTGCATATATGTGTACCTATGACTCAATAGGTCCACACTTTAATTTATACCCAAATAATTGCATGCATACATTCATTGAAAGACAGATACAATAATGTTCATACCAACAGTATTTACAATGGCTCCCAACTAGAAACTACCTAAATGCCCATCAAGGTTTCAGTGGAAAAATAAATGCAATGGTTAAATAGTATTCACACAGTGCAATATTATACAGCAATGAAAAAGAATAGTCTACAATTTTATGCAGCAATATGGATGAATTTTACAAACTCTGTGTTGAGTAAAAACAAGTCAAACCTAAAAGAATGCATAGTGTATGTTTCTGTTTATATAACTTTTTTTAATAGGCAAACTATTTAATGGTACTTGATAATAAGGTTAGTGAAAGATCTCTAGGAAGGGTAATGACTCAAAGAAGACACAAAAGGTTGCCTGGGATGCACATGATATTCTCTTTGTTGATCTGGGTGACAGTTTCTTGATTGTGATCACTTTGTAATCAAACCTTCCAGTTATAATTTGTTCACTTTTCTGTATCTATGTGATAAGTCAACAAAAATTGAAAGGAAAAAAGCAGAGAAGAGGTAACAGAGGTGTTGACAAGTGCAAATGGGCACTTGTTTTAATGACAAAACATATTACAAACATATATATAAATATATATATATTTGATGTATAAAACCTTAATGGCCAGAATGTAAAATTTTATGGAAATACTAAAAAGAAATCCTATAAATGAACATAGATACATCTACAGGGATGGTAATTATCAGTATCATAAAGACCCTGATTCTCCCAAAATTAATCTACAAAGTCAGTGTAATTCCAGTCAAAATTTCAACAGAATTTTTCATGAACCTTGACAAGCAGATTCTAAAATTCTTATGAAAACTAAAAATTGAATAATAGTTAAGGTGATGTTGAAAAAGGAAAAAATAGCTGAAGGAGGCAACTGACAAGGAGGAGGAAAAAAGAGAGGGCACAGAAGAAGGAGTATGGATTGATATAGGGATACTTTATTTAATATAAATATATCATATATAAATAATTATAAATATTCACAGTAGTAATATTAATTAAAATAATATATTTTATTGAGGTATAGTTGATTTACCAAATTATATTAGTTTCAAATGTACAACATAGTGATTCAACATTTTATAGATAATATTCCATTTAAAATTTTCATAAAATATTGTCTATATTCCTTGCACTGTAAAACATATCCTTGCAGCTTATTTATTTTATATATATTTTATATAATAGTTTGTATTTTAATCTGGGTGATATAGGATACAGGAATAGAAAACAGTCCAAGGGAACAGATTATAGAACAAAGAAACAGACCCTTGCGTATATGAGAGCTTGGCACGTGACAGAGGTGACATTATAAAGACTTTGGTGATGGTGCCGAGACCATTAATTGGCTGCCCCTATGGAAAAAGACAAAATTAGAACTCTACCTCTATCTATATGTGAAAATAACTTTCAGGGGGATAAAAGACATGTGAGAAGCAATCCTATAAAACTTTTAGAAGAAAATACAGGAAAATGAATAACTTTATTGTGAGATTAGGCAACAATTTCCCAAACAGTACAAAAGACACGGCAGTCATAAAGGAAAAAATCACACAATTATTTCAAAACATATTAAATAACACACAAAAACAAAAAACAAAACAGAAAATTTTCCATAAAGGAAATTAAAGTAGCAGAAAAATGAAAAGACAAAGTCACAGACTGGGTGAAAATAATTTTAACCCTTGGACCAAACAAAGGACCAAGTATTCAGGATATAGAATGAATTTCTCTAAATCAATAAGAAAAAGAATATAACAGAAAGAGAAACAGCAAATAGAAAAATGTATAAAGCATATTAATTGGTGACTCACAGCAGAAGAAAATCAAATGGCTAATAAATTGTGAGGGAAGAAGCTCAACCTCACTAATAACTAGAAAAATGTATGTTAAAACAATAATGAGATATCATTTCACTTTCAGACTGTTCATAAATAACTACACAGAGGAGACCTTGAAGATGGTGGAGGAGTGAGATGCGGAGATCACCTTCCTCCCCACAAATGCATCAGAAATACAGCTACATGTGGAACTGCTCCTACAGAACACCTACTGAACGCTGGCAAAAGACCTCAGACCTCCCAAAAGGCAAGAAACTCCCCACGTACCTGGGTAGGGCAAAAGAAAAAAGAAAAAACAGAGACAAAAGAATAGGGATGGGACCTGCCCCAGTGGGAGGGAGCTGTGAAGGAGGAAAGGTTTCCACACACTAGGAAGCCCCTTTGTGGGCAGAGACTGCAGGCGGCAGAGGGGTGAGCTTTGGAGCCACGGAGGAGAGCGCAGCAACAGGGGTGCGGAGGGCAAAACAGAGAGATTCCCGCACAGAGGATCTGTGCCGACCAGCACTCACCAGCCCGAGAGGCTTGTCTGCTCCCCCGCTGGGGCGGGCGGGGGCTGGGAGCTGAGGCTCGGGCTTCGGTCAGATCCCAGGGAGAGGACTGGGGTTGGCGGCGTGAACACAACCTGAAGGGGGCTAGTGCACCACAGCTAGCGGGAGGGAGTCCGGGAAAAAGTCTGGAGCTGCCTAAGAGGCAAGAGACCATTGTTTCGGGGTGCGCGAGGAGAGGGGATTCAGAGCACCGCCTAAACGAGCTCCAGAGATGGGCGCGAGCTGCGGCTCTCAGGGCGGACACAAGAGAAGAGCATGAAACACTAAGGCTGCTGCTGCAGCCACCAAGAAGCCTGGGTGCAAGCACAGGTCACTATCCACACCACCCCTTCCAGGAGCCTGTGCAGCCCACCACTGCCAGGGTCTCGTGATCCAGAGACACCTTCCCTGGGAGAACGCACGGCGCACCTCAGGCTGTTGCAATGTCATGCCGGCCGCTGCTGCCGCAGGCTCGCCCTGCATTCCATACCCCTCCCTCCCCCTGGCCTGAGTGAGCCAGAGCCCTCGAATCAGCTGTTCCTTAAAACCCATCCTGTCTAAGCGAAGAACAGATGCCATCAGGTGACCTACATGCAGAGGCGGGGCCAAATCCAAAGCTGAACCCCAGGAGCTGTGCAGACAAAGAAGAGAAAGGAAATTTCTCCCAGCAGCCTCAGGAGCAGCGGCTTAAATCTCTACAATCAACTTGATGTACCTTGCATCTGTGGAATACCTGAATAGACAATGAATCATCCCAAATGGAGGCGGTGGACTTGGGCGCAAAGATATATATATATATATATATATATATATATATATATATATATTTTTTTTTTTTTTTTTCCTTTTTCTCTTTCTGTGAGTGTGTATGTGTATGCTTCTTTGTGTGATTTTGTCTGTATAGCTTTGCTTTTACCATTTGTCCTAGGATTCTGTCGGTCCTTTTTCTTTGTTTTTTTTATTTTATTTTATTTTTTAGTATAGTTTTCAGTGCTTGTTATCATTGGTGGATTTGTTTTTTGGTTTGGTTGCTCTCTTCTTTCTTTCCTTCTTTCTTTTTTTATCACTTTTTAACTTTTTTTATTTTTAATAATTATTTTTTATTTTAATAACTTTATTTTATTTTATTTTTTTGTTTGTTTTTTTCTCCCTTTTCTTCTGAGCCATGTGGCTGACAGGGTCTTGTTGCTCCAGATAAGTGTCAGGCCTGTGGCTCTGAGGTGGGAGAGCCAAGTTTAGGACATTGGTTGACCAGAGACCTCCCGGCTCCATGTAATATCAAATGGCAAAAGCTCCCCCAGAGATCTCCATCTCCACACTAAGACCCAGCTCTACTCAATGACCAGCAAGCTACAGTGCTGGACACCCTATGCCAAACAACTAGCAAGACAGGAACACAACCCCACTCATTAGCAGAGAGGCTGCCTAAAATCATAATGAAGTCACAGACAGCCCAAAACACACCACCAGACACGGTCCTGCCCACCAGAAAGAAAAGATTCAGCCTCATCCTCCAGAAAACAGGCACTAGTCCCCTCCACCAGGAAGCCTACACAACCCACTGAACCAACCTTACCCACTGGGGGCAGACACCAAAAACAACAGGAACTATGAACCTGCAGCCTGTGAAAAGGAGACCCCAAACACAGTAAGTTCAGGAAAATGAGAAGACAGAAAAACACACAGCAGATGAAGGAGCAAGGTAAAAACCCACCAGACCAAAAAAATGAAGAGGAAATAGGCAGTCTACCTGAAAAAGAATTCAGAGTAATGATAGTAAAGATGATCCAAGATCTTGGAAATAGAATGGAGAAAATACAAGAAATGCTTAACGAGGACCTAGAAGAACTAAAGAGCAAACAAACAATCATAAACAACACAATAAATGAAATTAAAAATTCTCTAGAAGGAATCAAGAGCAGAATAACTGAGCAGAAGAACGGATAAGTGACCTGGAAGATAAAATAGTGGAAATAACTACCGCAGAGCAGAATAAAGAAAAAAGAATGAAAAGAATTGAGGACAGTCTCAGAGACCTCTGGGACAACATTAAATGCACCAACATTCAAATTATAGGGGTCCCAGAAGAAGAAGAGAAAAAGAAAGGGACTGAGAAAATATTTGAAGAGATTATAGTTGAAAACTTCCCTAATATGGGAAAGGAAATAGTTAATCAAGTCCAGGAAGAACAGAGAGTCCCATACAGGATAAATCCAAGGAGAAACACACCAAGACACATATTAATCAAGCTATCAAGAATTAAATATGAAGAAAAAATATTAAAAACAGCAAGGGAAAAACAATAAATAACACAAGGGAATCCCCATAGGTTTAACAGCTGATCTTTCAGCAGAAACTCTGCAAGCCAGAAGAGAGTGGCAGGACATATTTAAAGTGATGAAAGGGAAGAACCTACAACCAATATTACTCTACCCAGCAAGGATCTCATTCAGATTCAACAGAGAAATTAAAACTTTTACAGACAAGCAAAACCTAAGAGAATTCAGCACCATCAAACCAGCTCTACAACAAATCTAAAGGAAGTTCTCTAGGCAGGAAACACCAGAGAAGGAAAAGACTTACAATAACAAACCCAAAACAATTAAGAAAATGGTAATAGGAACATACATATTGATAATTACCTTAAATGTAAATGGACTAATTGCTCCAACCAAAAGAGATAGACTGGCTGAATGGATAAAAAAACAAGATCCATACATAGGCTGTCTACAAGAGAACCACTTCAGACCTAGGGACACATACAGACTGAAAGTGAGGGGGTGGAAAAACATATTCCATGCATATGGAAATCAAAAGAAAGCTGGAGTAGCAATTCTCATATCAGACAAAATAGACTTTAAAATAAAGACTATTACAGGAGACAAAGAAGAACACTACATAATGATCAATGGATCAATCCAAGAAGAAGATATAACAATTGTAAATATTTATGCACCGAACATAGGAGCACCTCGATACATAAGCCAAATGTTAACAGCCATAATGGGGAAATCGACAGTAACACAATCATAGTAGGGGATTTTAACACCCCACTTTCACCAATGGACAGATCATCCAAAATGAAAATAAATAAAGAAACACAAGCTTTAAATGATACATTAAACAAGATGGACTTAATTGATATTTATAGGACATTCCATTGAAAAACAACAGAATACACATTCTTCTCAAGTGCTCATGGAACATTCTCCATGATAGATCATATCTTGGGTCACAAATCAAGCCTTGGTAAATTTAAGAAAATTGAAATCGTATCAAGTATCTTTTCTGACCACAACGCTATGAGACTAGATAAAAATTACAGGAAAAAATCTGTAAAAAATACAAATACATGGAGGCTAAACAATACACTACTTAATAACCAAGAAATCACTGAAGAAATCAAAGAGGAAATCAAAAAATACCTAGAAACAAATGACAATGAAAACACGATGACACAAAACCTATGGGATGCAGCAAAAGCAGTTCTAAGAGGGAACTTTAGAGCAATACAATCGTACCTTAAGAAACAAGAAACATCTCAAATAAACAACTTAACCTTACACCTAAAGCAATTAGAGAAAGAAGAAAAAAAACCCAAAGTTAGCAGAAGGAAAGAAATCATGAAGATCAGACCAGAAATAAATGAAAAAGAAATGCAGGAAACAATAGCAAAGATCAATAAAACTAAAAGATGGTTGTTTGAGAACATAAACAAAATTGATAAACCATTAGCCAGACTCCTCAAGAAAAAAAAGGAGAAGACCCAAATCAATAGAATTAGAAATAAAAAAGGAGCAGTAACAACTGACACTGAAGAAATACAAAGGATCGTGAGAGATTACTACAAGCAACTATATGCCACTAAAATGGACAACCTGGAAGAAATGGATGAATTCTTAGAAAAGCACAACCTTCTGATACTGAACCAGGAAGAAACAGAAAATATAAACGGACCAATCACAAGCACTGAAATTGAGACTGTGATTAAAAATCTTCCAACAAACAAAAGCCCAGGACCAGATGGCTTCACAGGCGAATTCCATCAAATATTTAGAGAAGAGCTAACACCTATCCTTCTCAAACTCTTCCAAAATATAGCAGAGGGAGGAACACTCCCAAACTCATTCTACAAGGCCACCAGCACCCTGATACCAAAACCAAACAGAGATGTCACAAAGAAAGAAAACTGCAGGTCAACATCACTGATGAACATAGATGCAAAAATCCTCAACAAAATACTAGCAAACAGAATCCAACAGCACACTAAAAGGATCATACACCATGATCAAGTGGGGTTTATCCCAGGAATGCAAGGATTCTTCAATATATACAAATCAATCAATGTGATACACCATATTAACAAACTGAATAATAAAAACCATATGACAACCTCAATAGGGGCAGAAAAAGCTTTCAACAAAATTCAACACCCATTTATGATAGAAACTTTCCAGAAAGTAGGCATAGAGGGAACTAACCTCAACATAATAAAGGCCATATATGACAAATCCACAGCCAACATCATTCTCAATGGTGAAAAACTGAAACCATTTCCACTAAGATCAGGAACTAGACAAGGTTGTCCACTCTCACCACTGTTATTCAACATAGGTTTGGAAGTTTTAGCCACAGCAATCAGAGAAGAAAAGAAATAAAAGGAATCCAAATAGGAAAAGAAGAAGTAAAGCTGTCACTGTTTGCAGATGACATGATACATACATAGAGAATCTTAAAGACACTACCAGAAAACTACTAAAGCTAATCAATGAATTTGGTAAAGTAGCGAGATACAAAATTTAATGTACAGAAATCTGTTGCATTCCTAAACACTAATGATGAAAAATCAGAAGGAGAATTTTAGGAAACACTCCCATTTACCACTGCAACAAAAAGAATAAAATACCTAGGAATAAACCTACCTAAGGAGATAAAAGACCTGTATACAGAAATATATAAGATACTGATGAAAGAAAGTAAAAATAATACAAACAGATGGAGAGATATACCATGTTCTTGAATTGGAAGAATCAACATTGTGAAAATGACTATACTACCCAAAGCAATCTACAGATTCAATGCAATCCCTATCAAACTACCAATGGCATTTTTCACAGAACTAGAACAAAAAATTTCACAATTTGTATGGAAACACAAAAGACCCTGAATAGCTAAAGCAATCTTGAGAAAGAAAAACGGAGCTGGAGGAATCAGGTTCCTGGACTTCAGACTATACTACAAAGCTACAGTAATCAAGACAGTATGGTACTGGCACAAAAACAGAAATATAGATCAATGGAACAGGATAGAAAGCCCAGAGATAAACCCATGCACATATGGTCACCTTAATTTTGATAAAGGAGGCAAGAATATACAATGGAGAAAAGACAGCCTCTTCAATAGTGGTTCTGGGAAAACTGGACAGCTACATGTAAAAGAATGAAACTAGAACACTCCCTAACACCATACACAAAAATAAACTCAAAATGGATTAAAGACCTAAATGTAAGGCCAGACACTGTAAAACTCTCAGAGGAAAACATAGGCAGAACACTCTATGACATAAATCACAGCAAGATCCTTTTTGACCAACCTCCTAGAGAAATGGAAATAAAAAGAAAAATAGACAAATGGGACCTAATGAAATTTAAAAGCTTTTGCACAGCAAAGGAAACCATAAACAAGAAAAAAGACAACCCTCAGTATGGGAGAAAATATTTGCAACTGAAGCAACTGACACAAGATTAATCCCCAAAATATACAAGGAGCTCATGCAGCTCAATATCAAAAAAACAAACAACCCAATCCAAAAATGGGAAGAAGACCTAAATAGACATTTGTCCAAAGAAGATATACAGATAGCCAACAAACACATGAAAGAATGCTTAACATCACTAATCATTAGAGAAATGCTAATCAAAATTACAATGAAGTATCACCTCACACCAGTTAGAATGGGCATCATCAGAAAATGTACAAGCATCAAATGCTGGAGAGGGTGTGGAGAAAAGGGAACACTCTTGCACTGTTGGTGGGAATGTAAATGGATACAGCCACTATGGAGAACAGTATGGAGGTTCGTTAAAAAACTAAAAATAGAGTTACCATATGACCCACCAATCCCACTACTGGGCATATAGCCTGAGATAACCATAATTCAAAAAGAGTCATGTACCACAATGTTCATTGCAGCTCTATTTACAATAGCCAGGACATGGAAGCAACCTAAGTGTCCATCGACAGATGAATGGATAAAGATGTGGCACATATATACAGTGGAATATTACTCTGCCATAAAAAGAAATGAAATTGAGTTATTTGTAGTGAGGTGGATGGACTTAGAGTCTGTCATACAGAGTGAAGTAAGTCAGAAGGAGAAAAACAAATACCGTATGCTAACACATATATATGGAATCTAAAAAAAAAAAATGTTATGCAGAACCTAGGGGCAGGACAGGAATAAAGACACAGATGTAGAAAATGGACTTGAGGACACAGGGAGGGGGAAGGGTAAGCTGGGACGAAGTGAGAGAGTGGCATGGACATATATACACTACCAAATGTAAAATAGATAGCTAGTGGGAAGCAGCCGCATAGCACAGGGAGATCAGCTTGGTGCTTTGTGACCACCTAGAGGGGTGGGATAGGGAGGGTGGGAGGGAGACGCAAGAGGGAGGAGATATGGGGATGTATGTACACATATAGCTGATTCACTTTTTTATACAGCAGAAACCAACACACCATTGTAAAGCAATTATACTCTAATAAAGTTGTTAAAAAAAAAAGTATCTACACGGATCACCAAGTATTGATGAGGATGCAGACCAGCAATTCTGATTCTCGATAGCTATCACAGAGAAATTTTCATGCAAGTGAAAGAACAGGGAGAAATTTACTGTGTCTCAGTAAAGGAAACAGATCTATAAACTCTGATTATCAGTGCAGTGGGATATATACTGTTATTAGAATAAATGAACAGAATCCACTTTTATCAACATAGAGAAATCTCAAGAGCAACATTTTGATTGAAGAAGACAAGGTAGAAAAATGATTAAGTATGATACAATTTCTGTAAGATTTTAAAATAGACTATGTGTTGTTTGTGGATACATCCATGTCAAGTAAATGTTGAAGTATATGGAATGACATTCACCAACTTGCAGTGATTGTTTCCTCTGAGATATTCAGGATGTTGAAGAGAGCAATCATGATTTAATTACATCTTAACTGTTTAAGAAAGATACCTAAAGCAAATATGACACAAAGTTAACTTTTTGAAATATTAGTGATGGCTCCATAGGTCTGTTACATTATTTTCTGCCTGTTTTTATGTGTTTGAGATATTCATAATTAAATATTTAATTTAAAATATAGCACTATCTTGGGGGAAAAAAAAATCTCCTGCCACGAGTTAAAAATAGAAGAAAAATCTACAACTGCAGGAGCTCTGGCCCATGAAAGAACACAAATATGAAATTGTAAATAGACTTTTGCATCTCAACCTGTACCAATCCTTCTTCATATTAGCTGCCCAGAAACTGGCTATGATGAGTGATCTTCTGCCCGAGGGTATGACATATTGACAGATCTCTCCAAATTGATTTGCAAAATTTGAATAGGTTCCTTTTTCTCCACGGAACAGACTGAGCCCTGTCATGTCATTCCATTAGGGGAAGTTATGGTCACCAGGAGATCTCAGCTGTCTTATGACCTCTACCTCTACAACAATCTCTGGAATCAATCAATCCCTCCCAACTCCACTCTCTGCCTTGGTATAAGCCACCACCATCTTCCGTCTGATTTACTACAAGTGGACTCTAAGTTGCCTCCCTGCCTCAATCCTCCATCTCTTCATGTCTCACACTGATATCATTTGTGATATCATTTAAATGATATTTAAATCATTTGTGTAATGTCTATTTTACTTATAAATTCTACAAGGGCAGGGATTATGCCTGCTTTGCACACCACTGTAAGTCCCAGAGCTCAGCCCAGTGCCTGGCCTAAACAGAGGCTTCATATGTCTTTTCTTAATATGAATGAATTAGTGATTAGGGAATATTTTCCAAAATACAAACATGAGCATGTTTCCTTTCCAGTTAAAACTGTTCTCTGGACTGAGAGATTATCATACTAAGTGAAGTAAGCCAGACAGAGAAATACAAATATTACATGATATTGCTTACATGTGGAATCTGAAAAAAAAAAAAAAAGGATACAAATGAAGTTATTTACAAAACAGAAATAGACCCACAGATATGGAAAACAAACTATGGTTGCTAAAGCGGAAGGGGGGGTATAAATTAGAAGTTTGGGATTAACATACACACTACTATAAATGAAATAGTTAAGATAACCAACAAAGACCTACCTACCGCATAGCACAGGGAACTGAACTCAATATTTTGTAATAACCTGTAAGGGAAAATTATCTGAAAAAATATACATATATATATTCATATATGCATAGACATGAATATATGTATGTATGTATAGCTGAATCAGTGTGCTATAAACTTGAAACTAACATGACATTGTAAATCAACTATACTTCAATAAAAAAAAATTAAAGAAAAAACAAAAACAACTGTTCTTTGACTACCTAGAGGGTAACACTGTAGCTCCTTAGCATGGCATTTGAGACCCTACATGATCTAGTCCCTGCTAACCTCTCCATCTCAATTCTTATACTCCTATTTTAGCTCTCTCAATCTCAAGCCATTAGTCATTCAACAAAGATGCCCTGCTCATGTCTGCTGCCTTGATACATGTTGTTAGCACTTCATAGAACACCACCATCTCCTTTTTCCTCAGCATGAATCTTAATTTTCCTTACAGGTTAACTCCCCCATCAGCCTTCCAGGATTCTTCAAAGATTGGGTTGCCTACCTCTTCCCAGGGCTCCCTGTACTTACAGCCCCCTACATTTAAGGCTCCTTATGGTAGCAATGATCTCACTGCACTGAAATGACTTTATTGATTTCCTCACATAGATTTTAAGTTTTTGAGCACAGGTACTCTGTTTTGTTCAATATTGTGCCCCTTGTCTATGAAATATGTGAAATAAATATTTGTTTAATGAATGAATGAATTGAATCAAACAAATGGTAAACCAAGAGTGTATGAAGATCTCCATTGTACCTGTTCCATGTCTCAACCATCCTGTAATGACCCTCACACATTGTTTTAATATCCTTATTTGAAACCATCCATCGCTGGTATTCAAGGGCCAGATGAAAAGGCCACACAGAGTTTAAGTTTGTTGGGGGAGAGAGATGCTGTCTTGGGGATCTGTTGAGCTATCAGAAACTACTCATCTGGGTGAAGCAAA
This sequence comes from Eubalaena glacialis, assembly GCF_028564815.1. Lineage (NCBI taxonomy): Eukaryota > Metazoa > Chordata > Mammalia > Artiodactyla > Balaenidae > Eubalaena > Eubalaena glacialis. Next base: position 41,379,721 of record NC_083717.1, read on the forward strand.
AATAGGGGCATAGATAGAGCAATCAGGCTCAAGTTCAGAGACTTCTCTTGCTACTACCCACTCCACTCTGATTCCTCACACTGAAGTTCTTTCATAGGACTGAAGTTGCAGATGCTCTTGGTTACAGTTGCTAGGCAGAGCCTTCTGGGATGGAACCACCTGCCCTAATTAATAGACAAATTTTTCTGAATGTGGGTCATTGGGTCCTGCCAACACCCACATCGCTGAGAATAGATTTTTCTCTGACTATGTGGTCCTTTTCAGAGCCAAACGATTCATTTTCCATGGCTTGTTAAATAGGTTCCCATCTGTCAGGGGCTTCCCTGTGGAGCTGATATATTTCATTCTGAAACCCCATAGAGATAAGAAATCTAGGAGAGATTCTTTTCAATATACACCTAACAGCTCTGCCTTTTCCTTTTTTCAGTGCATATAGAGCCAACTAGTGGTGGTTAGGCCATGTGATGAGTGTAAGCAAACTGACTTCTGGTTTTCTATACACTTATTCCTTGGGTGCATGAAGGCTAATTGTATTGATGTCCATATTTTATGGATTGGTTCCATGTATGGAAGAGTTGTATTTCCACAAGGATAAACTTAAATCCCACATATACTTCAAGACTTGGTTCAGCTGTCACCTCCTTCAGGAGGCCTTTGCTGCTTCCCCTCAGGACTATCTCCTCTGTATTCCTTCACTGCATTACCATGTTGAATTAGACCACCGTCTTTGCAAGTCTATCTCCCCATCTATATGACAGTTCTTCAAAGCCAAGACCCAAGTCTTGTGCACCTTTATAACCCAGAGCCTAACATGGGGTATAGGCTTAATAAATGTTGACTGAACAAAAGTGTACCATGGACAGAGAGCCAGGCATACCTGTGCTCTTGATTCTGAGAGATTTAGGCAAATCTAACCCCAAATCTCATTGGCCAAGCATGTATTTAGCTTCTGGTAGTTCACTACTGCTTGTGAAGGGCTTACTGGCTTGAAAGCATTATTTATGATAAGCTGTCTCCATTTCCTTACTCCTCATTCCCTCCTCAACCCACCCCATCTGACTCTTGCTCCGATCACACTACTGAAACGAGTCCTAAGGTCACCAGTGGCATGCATGTTGCTAAATCTGATTAGTATTTCTCAGTTCTCAGCTTATTAGACCTGTCAGCAGCCACCAGCAATGCTGACCACAGGATCCTGAAACACTTTTCTCCTGCCTTAGTTGGTACAAAGGCCTCCTTGATTTCCTCCTACCTCTCTGGTTGCCCTTTCTCTATCTTCATTTGCAGACTCATTCTTTTCTACTTAACCATTAAATATTGGGCCCAATATATCCCCAAGGCCTAGCCCCAGGCCTCTTCTCTACTCACTCTTAAACTTTGACTCTCTGATCTTATAAGTGCCCATGAATTAAATTCCCATCAATTCACAGATGACTTGCAAATGTACATCTCCCGTCCAGAGTTCTTCACTGAAATTTGGGTCCAACTTTCCAGCTACCGAACTGAAATTTCCATGTGAATGTGATAAAGGCACCACAAATATAGTGTACTAAAAAGTGAACTCATGATCTTTCCATCACTTCCACACTTGTTATTCTTAAAGGTTGCTCTAGTTTTCCTTGAGCAACTCTCTAATTCAACCACTTTCCCAAGCCAGAAACTTAGGAGTGATTCTTAACAACTCTCTCCTTCTTAATTTCCATCTTTAGTTCATTAATACATTAATTGTATACCCTAAATATCTCTCTAATGTGTGTTATTTTCTCCAATGTGAGCTCCACTACTCAAATCCACGCTACTCACCTCTGTCACCTAGATTACCTAATCACCTGTTACTCTCACCATTGCTGGCCTTCTGACGTATGCTCTCCACTGTGCAGCCAGCATGATCTCTTTGAAACACAAACCTGAGCATGTCTCTTGCTTAAATCCTTCAATAATTTCTCATTGCTGTTGGGAAAAAGGTTCGTATCATTACCCTGGCCTAGAGGAACATGCCCTATATGTATTCCTTTAGGTTGCAAATGAGAACAGTCCAACTCAAACTAACTTAGACAAAACAAGAAAATGCAAGGCTCCTAAAATGGAAAACTTAAGCATTTGGTTGATTTCATTTACGACTATATCCCTAGACACAATCCCTAATAATATCATCTGGGTGTGTTTTACTTTTTTTTTTTTTTTTTTCAAATCTTCTAATAATGCTTTCTTCTGTGAGGTTGCATTCTTAGGCTCTCTTAAGGAATATCCCTGATACCCCAAGGGTTACCAGGCCCAGCTAATTAGATATATCTATAATCAGAAAGAACTTTCCCATGACAGCACCTGAACCATCCTAAGGATGGTTCTTACTGGTGCTGCTTAGGTGATATAGCTGTTCCCATAACAATCATTGTGGCTGCAGACAGAGGTGGGAGATGGAGAGAGAAATAAGTAACAGGTCAAGGTTGGGTTGGTTGCCCAATCCTGGAAGTAGAAGGTAGTGCTCAGCCCCAACTAAATTTCAAGGACTAAGAATGGAGGAGTGATAGTTTCCCAAAGATGCTGGACAGACTGAAAAACCAAGGCATCATGTGTTTCCCCAGCCTCATTTCTTACACTCTGAGACCCAGCGATGCTGGTCCTTTTCTTTTTTTTTCTTCAGATGTGTCACATCAAAGATATAAAGGCTACCCCTCTCAGGCCCTGACCTCACCCTCACCATAGAAAGGTCCTTAGGATTTCCCAGAGCTCGTTCATGTAAACACCCGTTTCCTTTATGACTCTGTCTGATTACTGGTAACTCCTCCTTCCAGCAGCCTTGGGGAGCCATAAACTCTCTTACTAGGAAATGAAATGCAACCTCCAGCAGCTGAGAGAGGGAGAAGATCCTTTCTTCGTGTACATTCTCAATTAGTTGAAGAAAAAAAATACGGAAAATTACAAGCAACGCTATTTGTGAAGGTTTTTTTTTTCATCCGTGACTGTCTGACAAGCACAGTACCACTTCTGCAAGAGCAGTTTCTATTCACCAACCATGTTACCTCTTGTACTGGGTCAAATATTTTAGATGATGAGAATGCTGCATCAGTATACTATGCCAGGCATGGGAACTTGGAAGAAAGCTATTTGTTCCCCCTCTGCACCAGAAGAAACAGGGAAAGATACGGAAAGATGCAAATCTCTGTAGAGAAGCTCTCCCTTGAAAAAGTTATCCGGTCATTCAAAGCTACTTCTTGCAGAAGGACAGTGCATAGCTATTTAGCATATTGGAAAGATCAAGCATTTGATTCCTAATTCTCTCCACTTACTACTTCATGTTACTTAACCACTTGGAGCCCTTTCTCCCATGTTTAACATACAAGTAATAACACCTGTATTGCAAGGTCATTGAAAGGATTAGGGATAGTGGACTTCAAGTACTTAGCTCTATCTATACTGATCATGGTAGCACTTCCTGTTATAATAGATCAACGCTGAAATCCCAGTAGCTTAATACCATAAAAACTTAGTTTTTGCCAAAGTAAATTCCAGCACAATGTGTTTCATGCAGTGATTCAGGGTCCAGCCTCCTTCTATCTTGTGAGGCCTCCATCCTCAGAGCCTTAAAGTCCTTTGCTTTCATCCAGTGGATGGGGAAAGGGAGTGAGGACCACACATGGGAGGCTTTATGAGTAGGGCCTGGAGGTGGACACCTCCCTCCTCACGCCTGCACCCAGTCAGATGGCTACATCTTCCTGAGAGTGCAGGTGAGATAGGTAATCTAGTTGTGTGCCCAAGATGAACAGAAACAGATATGAGAAGAGCTGGCCAGTCTGCCCCCTTGTCCCTAACACAGAGAGGATGTCTGAACATGGTAGGTATGTTACGGCTCTGTGTAAACATACACTGACAGTGAATCTCAGACCAAGTCCTTTCAAAAGTTTCAAGAGAGAACAGATCTCTACCCTTACCCTGACTACTTCTAATGTCCTACCACAAGGGGGTCCCCAGTATCCCTGGGGATCGGGAAGTTCTGCGGTGGGAAAACTGTGCCATATACCCCAGCCTTTGAGAGGACCTACTCCTATAATGCCCATCACATCTACTTGAAAAACCCCTAGTTATCTTTACAATTAATCTCAAAACACAGTTCTTCAGTCAAGGCTTCTCTGGCCATCCTTCAGGGAGTTATTAACCCCCTAAATGTGCAGTCATAGTGTCTTTCTTACTTCTGATACAGCGCTGTCACCCTATTATAAGGTTTCTAAATCTCAGCCCTATTGACATTTTGGATGGGGTAATTCTTTGTTGTGGAAGATAGGCTTATGAATTGCACAATGTTTAGCAGCATCCCTGGTCTCTGTCCAGTAGATGCTGGTAGTAATTCCACCTTCCCTCAGTCTTGACAATCACAGGTGTGTCCAGACATTGCCAAATGTCTCCTGAGGAGACAAAATCAACCCTGTGTAAGAATCACTGTCTTATTATAATTATCTCACCAATCTAGAGAGACCATGTCTGACCACCTGTCTAGACTGTCCTGTGTCCAAAATCAAGTCTCTCTTCCACATTGTACTATTAGATTTCCTTCACAGAAGTTATCACCAGATAAACATTAGCCGTTTAATTTGTTTAGTGTTTACTCAGGCCCTGGAATGTAAGCCCCATAGGTCAGGGGCCTCTTCTATGCTATATCCCAAGGGCTTAAAGGAATCTCTCATGTATAATAAGTGCTCTTTTAAAAAGCTGTTGGATGAGTGAATAGCTGGAGAGATTAAACATTGAAAACATGGTGCTATGTCAGACATTGTGAACAGTATGGGACTGTCACCTACTTGCCGGATAACGTGAGACCTCCAGGTCAGAGATAAAGACAGTTTATTACTCACAGCAAAAGCAGCTGCCAGAGCAACATGTTACATCAGTTCCCAGTGTCCAACCCCCAGATCCAGTGAGGGCTTGATGGCTCCTGCACATGCAATGGGTATATTACAGGCAAGGGCCCTGAATGCAGAGCTGCTGGTGGGTTGTCTGCCCTCCCCTCCAGAGAGAGAGATGGAGGTTGGAGTTGAGGGCAAGGGAAATAAATTCTATTTTCACTCTAGAATATAAGCAAATATTCTCTGGTGAGGGGAAGGAGAGGTCTGTACCTTTACACCCCTTGGTTTGAGTTCTGCAAAATCTCACATTTGAATAGAATACAAGTTTGCCTGCTTTCTCAACTTCAGCATCTTATGTCATCAGATAGACAGTGGCATGTTTTTCAGAATACTACTGGTAAGAACATCAAGAAGAAGAAATAGCACTGGTCGTGACATCAGAAAATCTGACTTTAAAACCACTGTTCTTACTCTGATGGACTGTGTGATCTCAGGAAAAACCTCAGAAGCAAGGCTCAGTTTTCAAAAACTCTAAAATGGAAATGTTAATAAATTCAAGACAAGTTGAGAGCTGTTAAGTCAAATGAGTTAACAAAAAACTGTTTGGAGCTCAACAAATGTTATATTGTTTTCTTCAGTTCAAGATAGGGATTCTGTGTCTGTTTGCCTCTGGAATATTTGCTACCCTCTGAACCTCAGACCATGCTTTTGGTAACAAGTCTCCTCTGCATTTATTATTAGGGAATCTAATAATAACAAAAAGCATGTTAAAGTTCTTATAGTAAGAGGAATACAAACAAGTAAGGGGTGGGGGGTGGGGTGGAAGCTATCTTTCCCTAGCTTAGCTTTACTTATTTTAGAATAATTTATAATCTCACAAGACACAGGCTGAGTAGTCTATGTCTCTGCTTTCTGCTTTCACAGATGCATCACCAGAATGCCTGCCTTGCTGCTACACTTGATGATCGAAGGTTAATCTGGGGGTATCAATTTCCCTAGATTTTCAAGACTCACCTCTTCACAGTCAATCACTCTTTAAAATATATTTAACAATTGGAACTTCACCTATTGCTAATTATGTTTTAAAAAGATTGATACTTCTTTAAAAAATAGTTCAAGGGAAGTAAACACTAGATGAAACTGGATACTTCGCCATTAATTCTTAAACAAGATTACTATTTAATACAACATAGATTTCCTACTTAAATTTTAATATAGCACTATTTACTAATTTACCCCAAATCATTATGTCAGGGCTATCGTTTCTTCCTCTTCTCCATCCAGATTTTAAAAGGGGGCTCTGTAGTTTGTCAGTAGCTTCTCAGAGCAGAGTTGTGTGTGTATGTGTGTGTGTGTTGAGATTTTTTGCCAAGATTTTTCTTAAAAAAAGATTATTTTAAAAAAAAAATTCTTATCATCTCTGATCATTTGATTTCTTGACTTCACTAAATAGAAGCCTTCCTGATTCCCACTGCCCTGTCTCTCCCATTATAGACAGCAGCAGAAATAAGAATTTGATTAGGCTCAGTTGACTGAGAGATCTTGGAGGGTAAGGACCGTGTCTATTTGACTTTATATCCCTAGTACATGAGCAGCAACCAGCGTATAGTTAGCACTCAATAGATATTTGACAAATGGATGGATGGATGAATAAGGGAATCTCCACACTGAAATATAAATCATTATGACCTGTTCTTCTATACTAGAAACATTTTTATATGACCATCTATCTTTTCATATAAATTTTGTATCTCTTATAATTGATGGGTCTAGAAGAAAATAAAAAGGTTAAATGAAATAATTTCATTACCAATGAGTTTAATGATGACACCAATTATTAACTTGTCTAGGACACAGAGTCAGAAGTACAAAATCACCAGGTTAGGTTATATCACCTTTGTCAGAAGACCAGTGTCTGGTCTAAAGAAAACATATTCTAAATAACATGTAAACAATCAAACAAGAAAGAACAGTGAAAGGGCTTTGTAAATGAAAACATAAAATGGTTTTACTATAGGAGGTGGTATAGCATGGGAGTCAGGGCATGGTTTCTGGAGCCAGACCGCCTGGGTTTGACACCTGGCTACACTCACTGGCTAACCACGTGATCTGGGGAAAATGATTTAATCTCTCTGGGCTTTATCTGTTAAATGAGAGAAGAACTGCAGCCTATTTCATTGGGTTGTAGTGAGAGTTCAGTGAGCAAATACACATGAACTCTTAGAACAATAACTGGCACATAGAAAGAATTCAGTAAGTGTTGGTTGTTGTTATTATCATTATTATCATTATGAGACATTTCAACAAACCGGGGTGTTAAAGAGCTAAAGTACTTTAAAGCAAGTAAATTCTCACTAAACTAGATTCTGCTCTTCCTTTCTTACAAACAGCCTAAAGACTCTATCTAGTGCAGTCTACTGAAAACACCAAGAAGCCAGAGGGTCACATAAGATCCCTATAATTCTGGTTAATTTTATTTACTTTTTATCTCTCCCTTGGCTATAAAGTATCTCCCAGCCACAGATACATTTTTGTCTTCAGACTCATCTTCCCACAGGGCAGCATCTACACTGCTATGAGAGGGATTTTATTTTTAAAACAGAAGTCTAGGGCTTCCCTGGTGGTGCAGTGGTTGAGAATCTGCCTGCTAATGCAGGGGACACGGGTTCGAGCCCTGGTCTGGGAAGATCCCACATGCCGCGGAGCGACTGGGCCCGTGAACCACAATTACTGAGACTGCGCGTCTGGAGCCTGTGCTCTGCAACAAGAGAGGCCGCGATAGTGAGAGGCTCGCGCACCGCGATGAAAAGTGGTCCCCGCTTGCCACAACTAGAGAATGCCCTCGCACAGAAACGAAGACCCAACACAGCCATAAATAAATAAATAAACAAATACTTAAAAAAAAAAAACACAGAAGTCTAGTCGTTACCACCTCAAAACACTTCAACATCATGTCATGACTCTAGTCTGTACTTAGAATGTTTTCTACCATACCTCAGCCCCTTACAGCTCCAGGGATTTGAAAGTACTGCTGCTACTATGTGGAATATGCTCCATGTGGATTAATTTTGTATGTCAACTTGACTCAGCTAAGTGATGCCCAGGTAGCTGGTAAAACATTATTTCTGGGTGTGTCTATGAGGGTGTTTCCATAAGAGCTTAGCATTTGAATGGGTAGACCAAGTAAATATCAACCTCACCAGTGCAAGTGGGCATCACCCAATCCTTTGAGGGTTGGAAGAACAAAAAAAAAAAAAAATGGGGGAAGGGAGAATTTGCTCTTTTTGCTTGAGCTGGGACATCATCTTTTCCTGCCCTCAGGCATCAGCACTCCTGATTCTCAGGCCCTTGGACTCAGACTGAATTATACCATCAGCTTTCCTGGGTCTCCAGCTTGCAGATGGTGGGATTTCTTGGCCTCCATAACAGCATGAGCCAATTCCTATGGTAAATCTCTTTTCATGTATATCTCTATATATCCTATTGATTCAGATTTCAGGAGAACCCTAACTGACACACTCCCTCATCTTTCCTATTTAGCCAATAAAATAAAAGGTGCTACATTCTCCAGAATGCTTCCTCTGACCCACCAGTTGTAACCTGGGTGCCCTTCCTGCCCCACTCTAGGACACCGAGTGTCTTCAACAACAGAGCTTACCAAGTTGGGATCACAGTTGTCTGTCACCTGCTTCTCTTTCTCACTAGACTGTGAGGGTCCTGATGAAAGTATCTGGGTTGGCTGTGTCTCGTCACAGTGCATGGTACTTACTAGGAGCACAAAAATTATTTGTTCAAAAAAAAAGTGATTTATTGTAAGGAGAATAAGGCAAGGGAACTGGATAATCCCAACTATTAGGAAAACAACATAAGTCAGGTGCTTTCCTGCTTCTGGACCTATATCATTTTCAAATATGAAAAAAGCACACATGCCATCCTAATGCCACATGCTTGCATCACGGTATGGGGTAGAACAGATTCAAATCCATTCCCCTCATAAGATACAGCCTGTGGGTCTTGCCAAGTTTTCTATCCTTACAGTTTCTCCTAAGAACACAATCCCACCATCTTCCCATCTTCCCACTTGTAATGGTAACACATCTCTTGGGGAATCAAAGGCATCCTAGAGGAACTGATTACAGAGGTTCTGTGCTCTTTATTATTGTCTAGAAGTAGGTTCATCAGAGTGGAGATTGATTAATCAGGTTTTTTTCTGTACAATCTACACCTACACAGCTCAAAGGTGGCCCAAATTAACATCAAAAAGAAACTTTAACGTTCACCTGCAAGATCTTAAAAAAACTTCACGGTCAAAATGGGTTAGACATTTCATCTCTTAATGACCTCAGCAACTGAGGCAAGGTGACCTTAATAAAATTATGTTAGAAAATGAAGTATTTGTAGAGTAGATTATCAAATCTATAACACTATTATCAGCATCCTTGCTGATTATAAACAGTGTGTGTTTATTTTTATTTTTTAATTTTTTATCCTAAAAGGTAACTTAAATATACAAAAGAGTATGGAGGATTTATAACAGGCATCCATGTACTCATTTTATAGATTTAACCCATGTTAACATTTTACATATTTGTCTCAGATCCTTCTTAAACACACACACACACACACACACACACAATGAGCATTAGACACACTCAGTTAAATACTTCATCCAATGCTCACATTCTATCCCTATGTTACCCCTCTGGTAACCCCATATGACAACAGCATGTCTCTTATCTTGTCAATGTTTTTAAACTTTTACTACATATGATTGCATCCACATACAGCTCACATTTTATCATCCTCTACTTACCTGTACAGTTGCCTACACTATCTTGCTTCTTTCTGCCTTTATCTCCCTCCATTGCAATCCTTGGTTTGTTTCTAGAAGTAAGTCTATTGCAAAGCTCAATAATCCCAAGCAGTGGCAGTTGGACTAACTTTCTAATTCAACCCACTTTCTTGCTCCTCAGAGAGACCATACAAGCATGTCAACTTCTTTTTTTCCCCTCTGCCTTTCCCCATCAAACAAGCTCTTTCACATGCACTCACATCCATCCCCCCAACCTTTCTGCCTGCTCATTTCCTACCCATGGAAGATATCTGTCCTTCACTTCATTTCATTTTTGATCCATCTCCTGACAAATGACAATAATCCCGGTCAATAAAGGCGAGAGTTGTATTAGGCATTTACCTCCATCAACAAAAAAGGAACATTATAGCCTTAGAAGTAACATAATGCAAAGGAGCAAGGACCATAATTTCTAAAGTCCTATAGACCTCCTAGAAACTGATCTTAGAATTCCATTTCACCTATTTCCCCATCCTCTTTAAATATACATTTTTTCAATAAAATGAGCATTTTTTTTTTTTTGTATCTGATTCGTTGAGCAGAAATTATTAACAACATTTCCTGCTTTTATTTATTGAGGAGAAAAAAATTCTCAACCACTTTGGGAGTTAAATAGTTCTTTAGTGACATATTCTGAGAATCTGCAAGTAATCTAGAACATTTTTCTTATTGGAAAATATTTGGGAGATTGCCTGAGTAAACCACCAACTAATTGTCCAAACACATAAAACACAAATCTCACAGTCACAGGGAAATCAGCTCGGTGCTTTGTGACCACCTACTGGGGTGGGATAAGGAGGGCGGGAGGGAGACACAAGAGGGAGGAGATATGGGAATATATGTATATGTACAGTTGATTCACTTTGTTATAAAGCAGAAACTAACACACCATTGTAAAGCAATTTTACTCCGATAAAGATGTTAAAAAATAAATAAATAAATAAATAAATAAATAAATAAATATCTGTAGAGTTATTATTATTACACTTGTTGTTGCTGTTGTTATTATCAATGGCATGCAGGCAAGGGGGTGTAAGGCAGGACAAAAATACATCCACACTAATGCAGATTCGAACATGGTGTGATCGGTTATTACTCCCATCTTCCGCTATTCAGTAACCTAGCTTCTCATTTACACACCATTATGTAACGTTCGATTCTATGCGATTAGATACTGGACCTAATTTTTAGCACTGTGGTATTTTTTATTGCACTGTTTCTGTCTCTACCCATCCTAACCAAAATAACTTTTACCCTCTCCACGTCTGCATCTGACCTGAATGCAGTCTCTTTAAAACATGCTCAACTCTGCCATAAATATTCAACAAGAAGGAACACCAAAGAAATGGGGAATTTAATATATTTTTTTTGAGTCAGAATCACAGAATTCCAAAGCTACAGTAAAACTCTGGTTTCACAGCTGAAGAACCAAACTTAGCTTCTCTAATGTCACAGGGCTCAGGAAAGATAGTACTGAGACTAGAACACAGGCCTTCTGACTCCCATTTCTATGCCTTCTCAATGAACTTTGTTGTCTCATAGAGTTGTTCAGGGCCCTCCAGTCATGGTTTCCTCTCTCAGAGTTTTATGATAACCAGTAACGATTCCTGAACCAGATGGATATCTCCGGGATTAACTTTTTACCCTCCTCTAAGCTTTCTAAAATCTCCCCTGCCCCCAGAGACTGCTGGGATAATCAAATCACTCTTTGCTGTCTCACACTTGGATTTATTTTCTTAGGGCACTCAACTTTCCCTATGCAGACAATCACGGCATTTGTGATCTCAGATGGACCTGCATCAGGTCAGCCTCTTCCACCACCAACTGAACGGAAGCAGAGCTCCCCCAGAGTTGATGAACCTGCAGCCATAGCACTCCTCTCTTACACAGGCCCTTTCTGCAACCCTATACCTAAATTTGTAGTAATTTTTTTCCAAAAGGGTTCTGCAAATAGTATAATTTTCAGGCCCCAAAGAACTTGGATCTTCCCTAAGCTTCATGAACTTAGGAAAATCATTATTACTAACATCAGGTTTTTCACCAACAAAATTAGGATGATAATCTTTACTCTGTAGTGCAGTTGTGCAATTCAACTCTTTTAGTGTATGTTGGGTTACTTATTCTAGGGTTTGACATGTAGTAAGTCCTCAGTGAACATGTTGTGATTATTACTGAACTTTTAGTCTCACCTGGAAGACAGTAAATTGTAGCTGAGAGCTTCTGAGATCCATGATCAAAATTAATTAGGCAAACAATCAGCAGTACAGACCTGGGGTACTTGTCTCAGAAAAAAGCTACTAAAATCACTTTGTGTATGTGTCGTAGCATCAAAAGTGCATTCCAGGAACATGCAGTATTCAAGGCTAGAATACTGTTTCCTCTTGAAAATTCCTGAACAGCACTGTCTGTCTACGCATCACTACTGGGTCATTCCTTTAAGGGCATTCACCAGTCCTTCAGTCAATGAGGCAGTTCAGTTTTACAATACTTCCCACATAACTCATTTGAAGACTCTATAGCATCTTCTGTAGGAAGTCTGTGGCTTCCTCTCTCTAGGACAGGGGAAGCAAATTTGGGGGGATCCAATTAATTTCCCAAGCTGTCACTCCTCCACTACTCATTCAACCTCTTCATTTTCTTTGTCCATCATGAGGTTACGGTAATGGAGAAAAGACAGAGCTGTCTTACACATCACCAGAGGAAAGGCATCTAGGTTATTTATTTGTACAGAGGGAAGAGGAGAACAGGAGGCAAAATCTTCTTTAGCTCTCGCGGCAGCATCTGGCTGGCGGAGGTATCAATCATTTTGTTCTTATGTCGGTTCATTTACATTCACAGGAGCAGGAGGCAAGCAGCAGAAACATCTCTCAGTTGCGTGTTTCCATAATGGCCCCCCATCCTTCACCCCTTCTGTGGTTTTTCTCTGCATTTAGAAAGTCATTGAGAAATGTTAATGGTCTGGGGGAAAACTAGCGATTGGGGAATGACGAATGTGCGAGTAGCAGAATGAGGGTGTGCAGCTAATGATTTCCTACAAGTGATGATTAAACATCGTTCCTCCGTCTCTCAGCACCTAATTCTCCCCAAGGCTGATTTATGAAAGACACCCTAACGTACAGTTCCTGCAGTTTTATTAGCAGGACCGATTTAGCCATGAGAGGTAGTCTGCCCCTGCTTCTCATTTTCTTCCAGCCCAAGAAGAAACAAATGATAAAATGCGAAGAACAACCAGGGCCTCGTTCTCTTAATACTAAAAAGACAAAATAGCATAATACAAAGACCACTAAAGAGGTAAGTAATCATCAGCGGGATAAAGTTTATGATGGCAAAGTCATTACTCCATAGAAGTTATTACCTTGTCCCAGACACAGGAGAAGGTTCCCACAGTTCCTATAAATGGAAACCTGCTGCTGCTATTTGAGACAGTCTAAAAATAACTGCACACCTCATTTTTCCAAATGTCACAGTACCTGCCTTTACTCCTTTAGGAAAAGTTATAAGGTTACCATAAGAACCCAGACATAACGTGGGAATGTTTGTGATTTTAAAAAGTGATGAAAAAAATGTTACCATGGTGGGCAAAGAGAAATTAGAATCTTGTGAAGATCATCAAAAAGAATGTGAAGTCATCAAGATCTTTCCTTCCCTAAAAGAATATACTTGCTTGTTTTCTGTCAAAGATTTTAACATCTTTCAAGATTCTATATTGATATTTTCAATGAATGTCTAGATATCATCTAAAAATCAAGACTTTCTAATGGGAGTGTTGCAAAAGGAGATGGGGTCTGTGATTTTAGGAAGAAAGCCAAAGCATGTCAATTAATATTTATTAATTCCTTAACAATTTAATAATATGTATTAACCCCTTATTTATATAAGAGCTAACATTCACTGGACCCTTACTTGATGCCCAGTACTATGCTATGCAGTTTCCAAAGATTATTTTGTTTTATTCTTATCAATCTTAGGTGGAAGTTGCTATTATTTTTTTCTATTTTTCAAGTAAGGAAACAGAGGGAAACTAAATAATTTACACAAGGTCACATATAACTATGCAGTATTTGATCTGAAGAGGTCTGATGCTAGAACCTGGGCTTATAGCCACTATAGCAAACTAATTCTTCACATGCTTTCGCCTGTAACATTCACTTTCCACTGGCCAACTAACTTTAATAAACATAAATTAATCCCATAGTATTCAGGAATTCTGAACTAAACATAAATCCTGCAATATTTTGGATTAAGTACAGGGTTCTGGACTAATCTGAATAAGAACAGAGTTCCATATGAAGATACAATTTAAAACTCCTTCAATTCACATAAATCTATACCAAACCTGATCATACTCTCTAGCCTTATGCAGTATTAGTTTAAATTCTAACAAAAGTGGATCCTTGACACCAGAATCAGAATAATTTAAAAGGCAATTAAATCACCCATAATATAATCCAGAGCACTCATTCAAACTTTCAACAGGTACCATGGAGCACCCAAGTGCCAGTTACTGAGATTACAATGGTATGCAAAAGCAGATTTGATCTCCATCATGAGGTTTATAATCCATTGAATGAGACATACAAGAATCAATCACAATGCTAAATGCAAATAACTATGACCACTGTTACAAAGGAATGTTACATGGTACTCTGGGAGCACATAGTAGCCGGAGCTATTCTAGGGGCTAGGAAGTGCTTCCTTGAGGAAGTGGTCATTGATTGAGATAAAAAGAATGAGTAGATGTTAATTAGAGGGTGGTAAGAGGTGTCTGGGCAAAGAGAGACTATGCAAAAACCTTTTAACAGGAGGGAGCTTGGAGTGTTTGAGAAACAAAAGGAAACCAAGGAAACCAGTAGGAATGGAGCACAAGAAACAAAGGGTCTTAGGATACCAAATGAGGTGACCGTTGGGGGGTGCAGGGGCGTGGACCATGATAAGCCTTGGAGGCCATAGCATAGTTTTTGGAGGTTTTTTTGTTCATTTATTTATTTATTTATGGCTGTGTTGGGTCTTCCTTCGTTGCTGCATGCGGGCTTTCTCTAGTTGCAGGGAGTGGGGGCTACTCTTTGTTGCGGTGCGCGGGCTTCTCATTGCAGTGGCTTCTCTTGTTGCGGAGCACGGGCTCTAGGCGCATGGGCTTCAGTAGTTGTGGCTCGCAGGTTCTATAGCACCGGCTCAGTAGTTGTGGCACACAGGCTTAGTTGCTTTGCGGCATGTGGGATCTTCCCGGACCAGGGATCGAACCCGTGTCCCCTGCATTGGCAGGTGGATTCTTAACCACTGTGCCACCAGGGAAGCCCATAGTTTTTGGTTTTAATCATAAGAACACCTGGAAGCCATGTGGATACTAACTCAGAGTCCAAATAAATACAGGGATAGCACTTCAGAAGCCCTGTTGGTTGCTTGTCTTAAGATCTCCCTTTGTTTTAAGTAAAGAGGAAGAATGCTAATCCCTGCATCAGAGATGGGGCTGTGAAAACCTCCACAAAGTAGAATGAAATGTCCAGAATCACTCATCTTACATTTCAAGATCAGAGTCAGGAAGAGAATCTGGGTTTCCGAAATTCAGATCTGCATTTATTACCTGCTACACTACAGTAAAAGAGCAAAGAGCCATCGGTGGCAGACGCACTCATGGTTCAAGACTAGAAACTACAAATGAGCTTAGAGAGGCATAATGGACCAGATAAGAGGAGTGGAGGGAGAAAAGAAAAATGGAAAGCCTGAGGGACTAGGAGGACATAGCCAAGGCAACTTTTGAGAATGGAGATAATGACCCCAAAAGGTGTGGAGAGACAAGACTATTTGTCATTGAAACCAAACACATCCATTTTCTTTTCTGTTTTCCAAGGGTATTCCAGAGCTATGTGAACACTTAACCCCACTGAGCCTTGGTTTCTCCTTTGTAAAATCAGAGTGGATAAATCCTTCCCAACAGTGTCATTGAGGGGATCAAAAGAAATGGCCATGGAGAGCACTTTTCACTTTAGCAGTTGCTCAGTAAAAATTAGGTCACTCTTCTAGTTCATAGCAGGGCATTCAAGCTGATAGCTAAGGAAGTAATCCATTCCCTTATCTGTGAGAAGGAGAATACCAATACTACCCACTCATCTCACCTGTAGTCCTGCTATGAGATTAAAATGAGAGGATGTGGAGGAGCTCTGGTTGCTTAGATTCAGCAAGAACAGCAGCATCAAGCTTTACAAGAAATCTGCAAAGAGGACCCTGCTTTCTTTATGCAGCTTCAGGAGGCAGCATCTAAGGTTAACCGTGAATCAATTTGCCTAGACATCCAGAGAGGATATGAATTTATAAATGCAGGGCAAATCTTATGCTGTTAATAGTTATCGATAAATTCTCTGCCTAATGAACAAATTTCCAAACCCAAGCTAAGGCACAGCACTCTGGAAGCTGCTGTTGCATAATTACTTCCAAGTGGAAAGAGCGTAGGACAGGGAGCAAAAAGACATGCTAACTGGATTCAACTTTGGTCAACTCACCTTGGACCAAACTACAGACAGAGGGAGTATCTGAATTGCCCAATGTTCTTGCTTTTAAAACCCTTAAGTGACTTCCATGTACGCTCCTGGTAAAGCCTAAACTCATTATTTAGAAGGTTGGCTCAGCCTATTTGCCCAGCGTCAACAACTCCCTTACCTTATTCTGTCTGCTCTCCAAGATCCAGCCATATGGACCAGCTCTTCCTGAAGGCCCTTGGATCAATCACCTCCAGGTGTTCACACGGGCTGCTCCCTCTGCCTCTTACAGGGCTCTTCCACATGAGGTACCACCCTGCGCCCTCCTTCTCTCACCTCTGAACTCCTGCTCATCCTCACATCTTCATTTGGGAAGTACCTCTTCAGGGAAGGCTTCCCTGACTACCCTAATCCAGGTCAAATCTTTTCCATACCTTCCCACAGAATCCCGCACTTCCTTTCTTAAAACACTCATAACATGGAACTGCAGGGTCTCTGTCTAGTTTACATCTGTCACTGGACAAGAGCCTAGAAGGGCAGGGGGCTTTATCTATCTTTATCCGTCTTACCACATCCCCTGGGCTCACACATAGGGGTTCCCCTAGAAAATCCGTGGGTGAATAAATGGACTCTAGGAAAGGGATTGGAAGATTTCAGAGCAAACCTTACCTGAAGCCTGGGAATTTTGTGAGAAAATGGCTATGTAGTCTTGTTTTGTGTGTGTGTGTGCATTTTTTTAATGGGGAACTAATGGAATTTTGTGAGGGACACATCTCTTTGTGTGGGCCTTTTTTTCTGCATATTTCAGGGCATTTGTCATTCCTAGACCCTGGCATTAAAAGCTAATATTATCCATTCCACCCTCTAGTCTTCATGAAAACTTACAACTGACCCTACCACCATCACTATGTGTCCAGATGATCTTGGGGGATGTGCTGCTCCCAATGAGGAACAAAAGCAAGCATCCAAGGCGTCTGGACTCTAGGCTAAATGGTATGGGAAAATCCCAGCCTCAGGCCACCATCTTTCACTGTCATTTTAATGGATATCTTTGTGGAGGGGCCATCTCTCAGGAAACAAGTCTGTTTGATTGTCCTGGTAGGTCCTTTTCCCCCTTGCTGCCTCTCCCCTCCTTAGTCGGGGCAAAGCAAGAAGTTCCATGCTGGAGAGAAGTCAATTAACAGTGAAAAGTCAGCATGTACAACATGGAGTCAATCAGTAGCTGGGAGCAGATGAGAGAGAAAAAGCTAAAATCAAGCACACAGTATCCACCTTCAACAGCCAGGTGGGAAAGCACGTAAAGAAATAGAGGCATAAGAGAAGAAGTTGACATGAACACAAAAGTAAGGGGCAAGTAAGCATATCCATGTACAGAGGGGAGGGCAGTCAATCAGGGAAGAGCACCCAGAAGAAGGGAATTGGGGGGCCAGTCTGAAACGAATGGTACTTTACCACTGAAAAAAATAAAAGATCTTTAAGAAATGGCATTGGTGCCCATTGCCCCTTGAAGAAGGCAGTCAACCGTATTTGTTCCAGGATTGTGATCTTTTCTGGGTCATTTTCCTGTATTTTTTGCTCACTCTAAACCCAAAAGTAGAGGCCTGTTTTCTCAGGGACTCTCAGTGCTACCAGTTTCTCTGCTCCACAGCTGTAATGATAACCCAGACTTGAAATGAAACATAGGATAGAATTTTCTGTACTTCTTACTTTACGGTGTAATGAACGTTTTCATTATGTTTTGAAGGGGCAGGAAGAACCGGCTTCTTCTATATTTCCTAGAGAGACAGCCAAAGCTGCCTTTAAGCCAAACCTAAAGCCCTAGGTCATCCATCCTCACTTTTATTTGCCTTCCTTTATCTTTTTCCTTCCTTTCCTTTTTCACTTTTGTCTTTTCCTTATAGCAGACACCAGTATAAAAGTCCATCAATACATAAATATTTTCTCCATCTGTTGTCTCTTCCTGAGACAAATATATGGATGATGAAATTTCCCATGCCATCATTTGGCAGTAAAAGTTTTCTGATAAATCTCAAACTTAGTGTCATATGTCTTCTTCTCCTCTTTGGCCAGGAAGGCTCCAAATGACCCACAGGGAAGAAAATACAATCAAAAGGTTAAGTGAGAGAAAAAAAAAGATCTAAGAGAGAAGGGAGAGGAGAGGAATGGGGGAGAGCCACCATTGCCAGGTAAAAAAAGGAACAGTTTGGGTTTTTCTCTGGAGCTTGGCAAAGCAGGCAAACTGAAAGGTCAGCGCTGCTGGAAGGATAAAACGATGGGAACAAAGAAACCACTTTATGCAGAGATATCAGTGCTATCAGCAGCAATAAAACTGCATAGCCACAATCGAACATCAGAATGGAAGATGACACTGGGGAGAGGCCCGGCTAATGCTTTCAGGATGCGCGGGGCACTCATCCAGTTGAGAGGGGTGCGGACATCAAAGCCCTGCAAGAAGCTTGAGGAGGAGCCCTTTGGACCCAAGAACAGACACAACAGAGTTGAAATGTGTGCCGTCTTCCTACCACTCCCCACACAGATCCCTCAATCCTTGAACCACTACAGAGTAAAGAGAAAACCCAGACCTCAGCACACACGTGGAGACAGTACCATTAACCAATCAATATTGTTTGAGCATCACATAAGTTCCTTGGTACCCTGGGATTTCAAAAACCATGTGATTCATGGGACCTGCCCTCAAGAATCTTGTAATCTAGCTAGGCAAGCAAGCCATACACACATGAAAAAAAATGGATGACGATATTAATTAAGGCTGTTTCTCAAACTTGTAGTAAGCACAAATCCCCTTCAAAGACAAATGTCCTCTTCAAGCTGTTGACTTCATTTAAAAAATAATAGTGTTTAAATCTGCACAAACACAAAACATTATATTATATTTAGAGCTCTTACACTATAAAACTAATAAAATTTGAATGCATCTTTATAATTTCGTGTGATAGATGTTGTTTTACTAAAAGTAAATTTGTGGTGCAGTTTTTGTGATGAAGTTTCCCTTGCACTGAAGTGAACAACAGCACGTTTAGTAAGATTCTCAACAAGATTTTAGTAAGAACTTGTAGTTTAGAGCACAGGAGAGGTGGAAAGACAGAAGTCCTTGCTCTCAAGTTGTTTATGCCTGCCTGGCCATAGAGAGTAAGTGGACCCCCTGACATGACAAGATACAGGGAGACCTGCATCTAAGCGAGGGACAGACCTCTGCTTCAGGCACGCAGCGTTGAGTGTTCTGACACCGAGTTTAATATGCACAAGTGTTGTCAGGGAGACAAAGGGGCATCTTTCCCCTCTTTCCTTAGTATAGTCTCACCAGACATGATCTACAATTAGAAAGAAAGCCTTTAGGAACCCTCTTACACTGTTGGTGGGAATATAAATTGGTGCAGCCACTATGGAGAACAGTATGGAGGTTCCTCAAAAAACTAAAACTTGAACTGCCATATGACCCAGCTATCCCACTCCTGAGCATATACCCAGACAAAACTGTAATTGGAAAAGACACATGCACTCTTATGTTCATAGCAGCACTATTTACAATAGCCAAGACATGGAAATGACCTAAATGTCCATTGACAGATGAATGGATAAAGAAGATGTGGTAGATATACAATGGAATACTACTCAGCCATAAAAAAGAATGAAATAATGCCATTTGAAGCAACATGGATGGACCTAGAGATTATCATACTAAGTGAAGTTAAGTCAGAAAGAGAAAGACAAATATCGTATAATATCACTTATATGTGGAATCTAAAATACAACACAAATGAACATATCTATGAGATAGAAACAAACTCACAGACATAGAGAACAGACTTCCGGTTGCCAAGGGGGAAGGGGGTGGGGGAGGAAAGGATTGGGAGTTTGGGATTAGCAGATGCAAACTATTATATATAGGATGGATAAACAAGGTCCTACTGTATAGCACAGGGAACTATATTCAATATCCCGGCATAAAGTGTAATGGAAAAGAATATGAAAAAGAATATATATATATATATATATATATATATATATGTATAACTGAATCACTTTGCTGTACAGTAGAAATTAACACAATATTATAAATCAACTGTACTTCAATAAAATTTTGAAAAAATGACAGCCTTTATTCTTGCCTTGGATCATTCTCTTGTATCCCTAAGCAAGTTTGTGGAAAATGAAACTCCCTGGAACTGACCTAAACATTTATCTGGTGCCTCATCGTTGGTCAGACTCCTTGGCAGGCACAGCTAGAGTGGAGATTGAGAAGGAGGAGTCCTGTTCTGGGGCTACCCAGGGCCACATGGAGACCATATAATATAATAATATACATATCATCTATATAACATAGCTATGCATTCTCTAAATGTATTTAGTCTCTGCTCTGCGCAGATATATATACAGAAAGTCAAAAAGTTCATGGAACAATGTGATTTTAAAAGGAAGGATCCAAAAGGGAGGGGATATCTGTATGTGTATGGCTGATTCATTTTGTCGTGCAGTGGAGGCTAACACAATATTGTAAAGCAACCATACTCCAAAAAAATTTTTAAAAAATAAAATAAAAAAATAAAAGGAAGGAGTTGTCGGGGAGAAGCAGATAGGATAGTCTCTTATAAACAGTGCCTTGATTTTGGAAGGACTGAAGGAAAGAAGGGAAGGAAGAAGAGGGGGAGAGGATGGGGGAAGAAGGAAAGATAGATGGGTTGTTCTGTACTTAGGTGATTTTATATGTGAATACTGCAAAATTTTGTATGAGAATATTGCAATATTCTGGTCCATTAATTCTGCTAATTCACTGTCCCTTATCTAAATCATTTGTCCTTGATGTTTGGTTGAGAAATGCACTCACTGAAAAAAATAGCCCAAATATAATCACTCCTCATAAAACATATAAGGGTTGGGCTACAGAGTTTGCTTTCATCTCATTTCCTTTCTTTCCAAATATAGTTCCCAATGTATCTATTCCTGGGAGGGTGGGGAAAGGCTGTCACCTTTAATGTCAGTCTTAAAATATACATATACATATATATATAACAGTAAAGAGGGCATAGGGACCCTTTCTGCCTGATCTCTGAGCCTGGAAATGGGGGGAGGAACAAGGCTGAGGTGCTGAGTTCTTACATTCTCCCTAGAGCATGGGATCCTGCAAGGTGGTGACAAGGGAAGAATCTGTCTACCTCTCCCATCATAACATCATTTGAATCAAATTCATTACCTGGGGAAGTACTTGGAGATCCCTCTTATACCAGACACAAGGTGAATGACCTTGTCCTAAAAACCTAGATGGATTAAGACACATTTCAGAAACACATCTGTTTTGCTTCGGTACCCAGCACACCATAAACCCACAGGCTAAACCATGCTGGTTCCAATGAGACTGGAAAGATGGATAAGCAGAAACCCAGGAAAACTGGAATAGAGAAGGTATTGGGGCCGAGCTCTGAGCTAATGGAATAACTGCTACAAAACCTGAAGGCTTCATTTAGCTTTTTGGTCTCCATCATGGCAACACTATACACAGAGATTAGTGAAGTTTCCAGAATGTCCACCTATGGTACATTAACTCCTCACTAAGATGGGTCACTGGGATGGGAGTGTGATTCACAGAATAACATAAGGTGAAAGTTAATTTATTCCATACACATCACACGTTGAACCAAGGTAATAAAGTGTTGCCTAGGAAAGATCATTATAGATAAATATGTGAGGGTGGTTTGCAAATAGAATATCAGTCCTTTCATGTCAAATAAGCATGGCCAAAATTTTAGGACCTGTGATTAAAACACATTTTTCTTTGAAAAGGTCTGTGTAATCCTGTCTGTGTTTATGATTTGCTTTTTTAAAAAAAGCTATTGTTTCTAACTGATTTTAAGGCAGCATCCCAAGATACATACCTACCACATTAACAAGAAAAGATATGCAATCTCACTTATAAAAATGATATTTAAATACAAATCTGATATATACTTTTTCACCTATCAGAGTAAGAAACATTCAGCATTGCTAGGGTGGCTGCAGGAAATGACTCTGCTCCTACACTGATCAATGTGACTTGGAGGATAATTTAGCAAAATCTTTCCAAATATAAAATGCTCGTAAGCCTTACCAGCAATCTCACTATCTATATTTATTTTGGAGTTGCACTAGGAGGAGAATGCCAATGAATGTCCCTGACAACATTGATTTTGAAAACAAAAACAATGGCTACAACAACAAACACAACTGGGAAACCATCCAAAGGTCCATCAGTGGGGGTTACGTAAATGACATTATAGCCATAAAGGGAAATACTACACAGCTGAAAAAATGAACAAGATTGTTCTGTGTGTGTTGTTATAGAAAAATTATCAGGAGATACATTGCTCAATGAAAAAGTACATACAAACATATGTGGATGGTGTGATTCCTTTTTTGCATTAAAAGTAAATACACACAATGTTATTTGACTAGAAAATTTGTCTGTGAGGAATCTTAAGAGAATATTAAGAATTAAGGCCTTTAGCAAGAGGTTTTGCTTCATATTTTTGATGCTTTTACACCTTTTATATATTTTGTAATCTTTATATATTTTATAAATGTTACATATTTCATTTTTTATCTGCCATTTCCATTTTCTGACTATGTGTATGTAATACTTTACACAATATTATCAGCAACTCTCTGGAAAACTGGGACATGGTCGTTATTGCTTTCTTCTCCATGCTTTTTATAAAGTATCTAATAAATATTTTAAGTAGGAAAAAGCTTCCATGTTCCTCTTGTGTGACTGTGGATTCCAAGTAAAAGCAGCAGGAAATCAGGGCCTATATCTGGAGCTCACACTGTCCTGGAAGAAGAAAGATAAAAGTGTTCCCCCTAGAGTTCTGGGGGTGCATGTGCTGGGGAGGCCGGGTCACTGGGCGGTACCATATCTCTCCATTCCCAGTTTTCATTAGTCTAACGACCATGCCACTTAATTGTTGAGATACTGAACATTCAAATTTCATTTGAACTCATCTACTCCATGAGAGCTAAACAATGTCAATTTGTGACTGGAAAAGTTTAGTTCATCATGTAATAGGGTCTGTTGTAATGTTTTCATGTAGAACTTATCAGAATTTGTAATTGTATTGTGTGCGTGTGTTTATGTAGTTGTGTAGTTATGTATTTCTGCCAGAAGACAGAGGTTCCATGAGATCAGCCTCGTACTAGTTTTCCTCTCTATTCTGTCACCAGCACTAGGCACAGTGGCCGGGAAGAGAAGGGAACATTTGTTCACAAAACATCCATTAGCTATTCCTTCATGTAACAAATATTTGTTTGGTACCTGCTTTGCGCTGGGCCTGGTGCTAGGCAGTGAGGACACAGTGATGAATCAGATAAACATGGTTCCCAATGCCATGGGGCTCCCAGTCTATAGGTAGAGACAGATGTACACATTCAGGGAGTTACAATACAGGTAATAAGTGCTAGGACTGGGGTTCATGCAAGGTATGTTTTGAGCACCTAGTAAGGGATCAAGCGTGAGCTCATGGAGAGAAGTGATGCTTACACTGAGACCTCTTGAGTGAGTAAGACTTAGCCAGACTTACAAAGAAGACAGGCAGTGGGAACAGCAAGTTTAAAGCCTCAGAGGCAAGAGAAATGATAGCATATTTGTGAAAATAAAACCATTTCAATATTGATGGGGTTTATAGAACAAGGAGGGACCATATCTTGCAGTGTCCTGCGTAAATCACTTTAAGAAGGACATGAAAGAGGATTCAACTTCATCTTTTCAATACAGGTGGACATAGCCAGGTGTATTTTCAAAAGTTGTCTCTGTCCACAGCATAGAAGATAAACTTACCAAAAAGAGAAAAGAGGCAGAGGGGAGGCCTTAACTGAGATAAAGTACTGGGTGAGAGGAGAACCACAGGAAGCTCCAACAGGGACCAAACTGATGACTGTTCAGTGCTGCCCTGGCTTGTCAGCACATGGAAGAGTGGGAGCCCCAGACTCGAACCAAAAAAGAAACAGCAGAATATCTGGGAAAGAAGAAGTAAGGAGCTGTCTTCTGGTGCCCAGCATGGGCCATGGGCTCCTGTCCCAAATCTATTGCTGACTGCTGGCAGGATGAGACCAAGGAGCCTGGAGTTCTGCAGGTCTTACAGGAAAGATGACCTAAGTGGATTGCCATGTTTTCAACAAGATATTTTAACCATCCCAAATAAAATATGGCTGGCCACCAATTAAAGGAAAAGGCTTAGAAAGATCCCAGACCTGGGTTACAGCTTTGGCTCAGCCTTGAACATGTCGCTTGTCTCTTTAGATCTCAGTTTTCTCATAGATAAAATGGGGGGAAGGGAGGGAGAATCTAATGTGATTTCTGAAATTTTACATGGACCACATAGTACATTAAAATTCTAAGCTTTCTAGGCCATCTCACTTGGAACAAGATATTTGTCCAAATGTTTGCCTACACAAGGTCCAGAAAAAGCTGGGCTTCCTCAGAGGGATAGTTCCCGATTCTCCCAAGCTCCTTTTATAGACCATTTATGGATGTCTTTTCCCATGGCAGAAAAGCATGCTTAAAAGAATGGACTTTGGGTCGCACAGCCCTAAGTAAAATATGCTTCACTTAAATATGCTTCACTTAATATCTTCCATTTGTGTGACCCAGAGCAAGTCACTTAAGTGTACAGAGCCTCTATAACATCATTTGTAAAATGGTCCTAATAATAGACCCTTTTTAAGGGTTCATATACAGTATTTAGAAAGATGTGGCACAATGCCTAACACCTAGGTGTCAGTAAACATCAATTATCAAAATTATCTATGTGATGATTCTTAACATACCAGACATTGTTCCTAAATTGAACGTACATCTCCTCTTTGTTCTCATTGGTGTATTATGATACTACATAAATAACAGCCATTTGTTGTCATGTGTATAGCAATAGGTCTAGGGCAGAGATGCCCCATGAACTATCTTCATCCAAAGGTCTAGACACCTTGACACTTGGTGGCTCCACTTCTAGCCCTGTCCCTAAATGTGCCTCTGCAGAGGGACTAATGGTTGCAGATGAAGACCAGAGCTGCTCTGCAGATCAACAGAAGCCTTTGAAATAACTCTGACATGCAATTCTGTCTAGCAATGAATTCACAGCAAAAAATTAAAATAAGCTAAAGACAAAGACAAACAATCCATCTCTCAAAACTATGTATCAGCCCAATCGACAGAAAATAATGGCTAGAGAAACATCCTGTGAAGGTGTGATTTTCTCCTAGATTAGTTCCAGGACTCAGAGCAAGTTGGGAGTGGGGGAGGGGAGGGAGGAAGAGGATCTATTTTAACCCCTCCCCACTCTGGTGGGGACATGTCTCCCACTTTGTTGTAGTCTAACATTGATCTATAGGGAAAGGTGCCTCTGTCCTTTGCTGTTGGAATTGATGGTCTTGGACTCCACTGTTATTGCCCGGGTTCCCTGAAAGGTCCCTTGATTTATTCCCTTTATATTAGAAAACCATATCTGCTCATTATCTCGGAAGGTCACTGGAAGGGAGATATTTCTTCCAGCTTCAATAGCAGATCACTTGGCCTTTTTTCATATCTCTCTTGGCACGGCAGGAGCTCTGTGAGAAAAGGGGAGGCTGGGACAAACAATAAAAGCACATTTATTCCTAGGCAGAAAGCTCAATGCAAAGACCTAGTGGGATATATAAATACGCAAAGCAGCCTCGTCAGCTAGTGTCCTCAATTTCTATTTCAACTGTTATTTCCAAAGCTAAGTATCCCTGTCAATAAGAAGTCCTGCCTTAACTAAGGTGGCTGGAAACCATTAGTCTTTGGAATTTTTTTTTTTTTTTTTTAGACTAGGCTTGAATTTCCCATTCCATTCATTTCCCAGCAGGGACTTAGGCTCAGCTAACAGTTTCAAGATATATTTAAACAAGATATGGCATTGTTCTAAAAAATTATTTTCACAAGAAAACTATATATATTTAACTTCTAAATGACTTTTCCTTATGTATCCATATTAGCTTGCCTTTTCTTTGGTGCATGTGTGTATGTGTGTCTTTAATTAGATGCACCAGAAGGGCCGCGTTAGGTAGATAAAACTAGATCTGCTTAGACCAATGAAGTCAACATTTCCAACCCATAACCATTCTGACGTTGCTGTAAATTCATTCAGTGTCTCTCAAAATAGTCTCAGAATGAAATGGTCCCTGGGACCACCTACACCAGAATCCTCTTGGGAGCTTGTCTAAAATACAGTTTCCTTGGGCCCACATCAGCCCTCCTGAGCCAGGAATTTTAGAGGTGGAACCCAGGAATCTGCACTTTAAACACTCCTGATTGAGATCCACTAGGCTATTCAGATAAGAACTCTCAAGTGGGTATGTAGGTGCAGGGCCTACATACGCTAAGGCCACAGCTAATCCTTCATCCCACAACCTGCCAGTAGGGGGAGCTCTCCTGCCAGAGGCCCAGGCTTCTAAGAGGAAAAACAGGCCCTGTGGTTCTGAGACCAAATGGGTTTGCAAGAAAGCACTGTGCCCTGGGATCCTAGTGGATTACAGTTTTGGTGATAACCTTTAACCTCCTTAGGTTGCCCTACAGATCAATCAGAGAAGCACTCTTCCTCTCATTAAAGCAAAAGTTGAGTCAAGAATAAATGCAACGTCAATGATAATGTACTTAAATGGGTGGATATTACAATATGTAAACTATACCTCCATAAAGCTGCTAAAATAAATAAAAATTTTAAAAACAATTGAAAACAAAAATGAATGTAACTTGAGTGTGAGTGTCTTTGGGAGCTAAAGTGTACAAGCCTGTAATATCTCCACAGCAAAATGCTTTGGGGCTCTTCAGAATTCATCTGTTCATCCAGCTGATAGTTACTGAGTCCTGCTCTAGGCACGATTTAAGACTAGGTGCTGAGAAATAAAATTTTAAAATCTTTAAATAAACTGTATATGCTAACTATTGCCCCCCCCAGTTTCCAGGGAATGTGTCCATATAACAAGCACTGAAGTATGTTGATTTCCTCATTATTTGCTGAACCAAGCTACCTGTAGGCTTCTGACTCTCTCCAATGCAGAATTTAATTTGGTGACTAACAGACCAAAGCAGAGAGAGCGGTGGGAACCATTTAATCTGCATAAGGAGACTTGTATTTACCGTGATTCTTTCTACCAGAGGAACAAAGGGGGCCCTGCAGGAAGGGCTTCTTTTTATGACACTGCCAATGGCATGAATGTCAGTCTCCTGCTCCCTCTCTGTGACAATCTGGGCAAATCCCTGGGAACCACACAGCTCCAAGAGTGACCTACAGGGAGAGGACTTGGACAGGCGGGGGCCATTGGCACCACCTAGGGACAGCAGAAGATGAAGGGGGGCAGGTGTTACCCCTTCCTTCCCTGCATCCCATAATTAGATCTCATGATCCTCCCAAGCCCATGGAAACAACAAGCCAAAGAAAACATCTTTGGCAAATAAGTATAAATTTAGATTACCAGAGTAACAACTTACAGCTTTTGTAAAAATTTAAGTAAAGAAGGGTCTAGTCACTCTTGCCATTTATTTCTTTACAAAGGGACTCCACAAAAGCAGAGGGCATTGTTTCATTTGTAACTAATTTAAATCAATCTTCCCTTTTGAGGTGTCTAGAAAAGCCATGCAGTCTGATTCCATTTGTAGGGGCTCATAACAAGTGCAAAATGAAAATCCTCCAGGAAAGGAACTCTGACAATTGGTGCTGTGTGGTCTGGGTCACTTCCCTTTATTTCTATGCAATGAAAAGAATGCCCTTGTCATCAGCAAGCACAGATGGTTCAATGCTTTACTGCTGCTTATCTAAGTCATCACCAGCCTCTCTGCCTTCCTCTCCATTCAAAGAGCCTTAACCTTCCTTTTCATCATGTTTAGCCTGACATGAGTTTTGAACCACCCATAGTTTAAAAAAATTCCCAGTAGATAAGGAGAATTAATAGGGACCTAGATCTAACAAAGATTAGAGGGAAAAAAGGGAATTAACATTTATAAAACATCTACTATATGCTGAATACTATATTACACACATTGCATTGACCGTTAAAACAAATCTTAGATGTAAGCATTGCTCCTCTCTTCTACAGATTGAATAACTAAAGCAAGAAGTTAAATAAAATGCGTTCTAGCAAACATTAAAGCCAAACTTGAAACTTGAGCCTGGCCTCTTTTCCATCCAGCTGTGGTGTTTCAAAAGTCAATAAAGGACCAAATTCTTTTCTTGAAGGTCAATTAGCACAATATATGAAGTTTCTTTCCCTTTTCTGCTTGATTGCCTGCTGATCTAAAACTTAAGAAGTTCCATCAACATGCAGAACTGTGATGTTTTATCACACTTTAAGACTTAAACATTGTCCCCATCATCACGGTCAACAATTCATTATCCTATTCTTTTATATCTTCAGTGCTTATTTTCTTTTGAATAATTTTCTTTAATTTCAAAGCCATGCGTCCTCTGGCTGAATTCTTCCTTTTTAGTTTTGCCTTAGACCACTGTCCACTCTAACTAGGCAATTCTCTTCCCAATCTCAATGTTTCTGCCCCTCCTTTTCCTTAACCTGGCATGGCATTTTGCATTAGCAGTGTCCCTTATCTTCCTTGTTAGGGAATGCTTCCCTGCTAACATAAACAGTCCTGACTCCAGCCCCTGGGACAGAATGTCCTATATATTATGTGACCCTATCCCTGAGCATGGCTGACTTAGACGATTATAGGCCCCTAACTCTGGAGAAAACAATCAATAGGCTGGCTAGTGGCAAAGGACATGTAGGATTCTACCCACACAGTAAGGAGCTTTGCCAATGGAAAGCAGAAGCTGCATTTGGGTGGAGCTGTAGGCAAGATAAAGAATAAGCATTCTGTCCTGCAAGAGGAAAGAGACTGAGCAGGCATTCTTAACAGGCCTCTGAGAGTCCTTTAAGGTCTGGAGAGAGTGTCACCTCTGGATCCTAAAGCATTTTATTTCTCAATTTCTATTCACCCAAAATTTGGTTGAATTTCCTCTCCTAACTGGAATTTGCAAAATTACCTTATCCTTATATCAAAACTGTATTTTTCACATGGGATACCTTAAGTCAAATCCTTTTTCCTTGCAAATTAAAGAACCCTGTCAGAATACTTTCCTTTTCTTGACGCATCCAACACTCACCCATCCGTCTACCCACCTCCCCATAAAGCCATTCCTGAACTAATGCAATCTCTCTACTAATCTACAAGCACTTGTAATATGTGTTCTATAATTACCACTCAACTTTACACTGACTAATTATTTTCCATTTCAGTCTTATGTCCCTAGTTAGACAGCAACCCCCTAAAAAATTAGGGATAATTTTGGCTCAGCTTGAATGTTAGCAGAACCCCCAATCTTATCCTTCCATCATATCCTCAAAGTAAAAGAAAACAATAGTGTGGATTATACCTAGCAACACTTTTGCACAGAATCATAGAACTTCCTGGGTGGCAGGCTGCATTGATAATACAATAACCTCTTTAATTTGCATATGTAGAAGCTCAGACCAGTTAATGGTCAGTCAGCTAATAAGATTCAGCATGACTCTCCCATCTGGAAGGTCTGGGGTGATCCAAATATGGATGATCCAGACAGAAAGTTTTATTCTTTATACTTTATAACAAAAGGGACAAAACTACCCAGCTTTCCACTGATAGAAGACCATCTAGGCCCCAGTGAAACACACTGACAGGGCTTCTCATCTCTAAATTACTAAGGTTCTAGCCAGGGCACTTTTATCCTCTTTAAAAAAATAGCATTGCCTTTTTAAAGCTGGGTTATTTTTATAGCAATAGAACTCCTGGAACTGTAAACAGGAGGCGAATATATCAGGCTTAAAGATGAAGGGGGTTATTTAAGAGTGTTATCAGAACTAGCCAGCTGCAAACACATACAGTATCAGAAAACCATAAACCTTTCCCTTCCTAGCAGGGCTCAATTATTCATTAGACCACCCTGCTGCAGGGGGAGGGTCTTTATAAACTTAGTGTCTAGAACCCTTGAGGTGTCCAGCCCTCTGGGCATCCTGCTGTACAGATGAATAGTTTAAGGACTGAACATTATGTCTCTGTCCTTCCTTATCCCAAGTGCATTAGGGTTTTGAAAGCAATAATGATAAAAATAATAATGGTAATCACCATTTCCTACCACTTTCCAAGTGCAATAGTGAGTCTATTATCGTAAGGGTGGATAAGTTACTCATGAGAAATGACACAGCAAGTTAGTGGGATTTGAACCTAGATCTTTTGATACCTGCACCATGATTTTAACCTGTTACTATGACAATCCTTATCTCTCCTCCTCAAGGAACACTAATCTTGATTGATCCTGTAGGAAATTATTATAAAAGGTAGGGAAGGGGGACTTCATGGTCAAATTATCTGCCTATAACTTCTGCCTTTTGGAGCTTCACAATGCACTCTAGTGCATTAAAGGCACTGAGAAAGTCTGCAGTAGTGATGATGTTTGCTTTTCTTACATAACTCATAGTCCCAAATTCATTTGACTTCAGAACCCCATTTCATAGCATTCTATTGCCAGGGACACATCTTGGATAGTGATGCATGCCAAATACTGACTTGGTGAGGAGAGCCAGAAGACCCCATGAAGTTAGAAATGAAATTATACTTTCCCTTATGGAGAAATATAAAAAGGGGCAGAGAGCTATATAATATATTATATAAAAATATATATTGTCCTAAGTATTTTCAATATATATTTCATTATATACATATTTTTTTCTTTTAAGTTTGCCCACTCAGCATTAATATATATACATATATTTTTAAGCCATGTGTGTGAAAAACAGCTTTATAAGCCAAGGAACAATGTCGTGACTTCACATTGAATGTGATGACTATAGACACAGGAAAGCAGGAGCACAAAAGAAAAAGGAAACCTGGATGGAGACACATCCTGAGCCTGTGACGGGGGTGCTATGGGGTCTATTTACCTTCCCTGAGTGTTTGCCTCACCCACCAGGAGTGCAGCCCTCATTAGCTCACTCACCACGGGACAATGGCAGGAGTGGGAGGAAAGTCTTGCTCTTTGGTCCTCATTTTTGTTTGTCTACAGAGGATCATGTAAGAGGAAGCAGCCAGTGGGAAGGAGTGTCAGCCCCATCATGGAGAGAGCCGGTGCTGTGTCTGCTCCTTTTTTCCTGCAGTGGCTTCATTGCTTTGTTGCGATGGGGAAGCAAAGAGACCAACAGTGACATTGACTCCTCGCCAGGGAAGGGGCTGGCTGTGGCTGTGAGCAGGAGGGAGAGCCAGCATCAAGGTGTGACTTCTGCAAACCAAAGGCATCTATTTTTACACAGCTTTCCTTCCATCCCTCATCCCCCACCCCTTGTGGACCTGAGACATGGTCCACATCTCTCTTTGCCTAAATCATCTACTCATCACTTCTTTTCCTAGAATGGTTCTGAGTCTCTGCATCTTTTCCAACTACAGATCTCCTTGTCACTCCCTGTCATAAACTGCATGAAACCCATTATGCCATACTTCTCACTACAACTTGAATTATGATTTTATTACCACTCTAGTCATCTTTTTTCATGGAGACACTTGGTCATGGTCATGTTACATCAGAAATACATATTTTGAGTCAAACAGTCCTGGTTTTCAATCCTAACTATACTTCTAGATAACTGTGTGACCTTGAGCAAGTTTCTTAACCTCTGAGAAGCTAAGTTTCTTGGGTCAAAAATGAATATACTGTATGTAGGTCCCGGGGTTGCTTATAGTCTAAGGATTTGAAAAATGAAAAAATAATAATAATATGCAAACTTCTTAGAGCAGTGTCTTGCATAAAGCTTGACTTCAGTGAAGGTCACCTCCCTTCTTACCATGACATCACAGGGGGTCAAACTCAACCCATGTAAGGGGTCACTGGAGATGTCACAGACCTAGGGTAAGTGGGAGGAGTTTAGTTACAGATGGTGAAGAGTGCCTATTCTCATTACCAGTAAGTGTATGAATGGGGAATTCTCTAGATACATGTGCCCCATGCAAATGACCTCTCTTCTTCCCAAATGAGATCTCACAGACATGGAGGATAAAGAGCCTTGCAATTAGATACAGATAAGCCCAAGTACTAAACTTGCCAATTTCTGGTTGTGAGATTCTAGAAGAGATCTTTGACCTTTCTGAGCATCAGTTTCTTCACCTATAAAATTTTGCTAACAGAGGCCTCTGCAAGACTGTTGTGAGGTCATATAGAATGATTAGTACCATGCCTTCTACACAGCAAGCAGGCAATATGTGTTAGTTATATTTCCAAAAAAAAATTCCTGGGCTTTTAATAATAGTAGTTAATTTTTTTTACTGTAGTTACTATGTATCAGGCAGTATTCTAAACAGTGACTGAATTTCTCATCTAATGCTCACAAAAAAATATGAGATATACAGTTGACCTTTGAACAACATGGTTGGAACTGTGCAGGTCCACTTATTTGCAGTTTTTCTTCAGTAGTAAATACTACAGTACTACATGATCCGAGGTTGGTTGAATCTGTGGAATAGAAGGAACTGTGTATAGAGAGGAACTCCGTACATGGAGGAACCCTGTATTTGGAGAGGCAACTGTAAGTTATCTGTGGATTTTAAGCTGCATGGAAAGTCTGTGCCCCTAACTCACACACTGTTCAAAGGTCGACTGTGCACTGTCATTTTTCTATGTTAAGATGAGGAAACTGACACAGATACATCCCCTGACTTGCTTAAGGCACACAGTTAATACACGGCAAATCCTGGGACCCAGTTCTCCATTCCAAGCAGTCTAGCCTCAGAGTCTGTCTGTTCTACTAAGGACTCCATTCGACTGTCTCAAAAATGCAGAAGAATGAACTCCTGGCCACGTACCCTGTATTTGAGAATGCAGTTTTCAAAAGAGTACTACTTTTCATAATCTCTATAATATTTTACATCAATCATGATTTTTAAGTGCAAGGAACTGAAACCAAATCAGTCTGATTTAGGGATACATAGAAGAAATATTGAGGAATTCACAGCATGAACAGGAATACTGGAGAACAAGGATCAAAAAAGAGGTACTGACCATAGCACCTACACAGTTAAAGACGCTTGAAAATCACATCATATGAAATTTCTATCTCCAGCTCTGATGGAGTAGATTGTATCAGACCAACCTCTTACTGAGAACAACTATAAACCTGGATAAACTCTCTCTCTCTCTCTCTCTCTCACACACACACACACACAAACACACACAACATATATTTTAAGAAATTAGATGAAATGCATAGACTCTGGAGCCCCATTGCCTGCAACCAAAACTTGACTCTACCATTTACTGGCTGCATAGTCTTGAACAAGCCAATTAACCTTGCTGTGCCTCAGTAGTTGCATCTGTAAAATGGGGATTATTATAAGACCCACCTCGTAAGACTATTATGCAAAACCTTCCTCTCAATCTTCATACGATAACCAGGCAAGCAGAGTGGCTGCCAACCAATGCCCTGGAGAAATGCCACTTGTGTAAATGTGGGAGGGACGAATGACCTGGAAATAAGATGGTCATAGGCTGGGATTTTTCCTTATTCAGTTCCAATGGCTAAGCCAGTGCCCTGAACACATTTCTAAGCCTCCTGCTCCCCAAGATTCCCAGGTCCCAGACTTCTAAACCTGCTGCCTTACCCACAAGCAACCTTTATTTCAAAAGCATCCAGAAAACCTCCAGCTCATCTAGCTTGCCTCAGGCCAGTGATTTACCCTGCAACCCCAAAATCAGTTTGGGTGGAGGGGGGCGTTATGTGACATTGATTACTTCTTCCTCTATCTCTTTGCTTCTTGCTTGCTTTCAAGTTTCATCTGCCAGCATGGCAGAAGGCGGAAAGAAAACCAACATGATTTTCTTCCTGTTAGCTCTGCAGGATCTGATGTAAACCCAGAAGAACCAAGCTGGAGACTTTGCTCCTTGGTAAATCAATCACCTGAACTGTCAGCTCAAATCTCGTTGCAGAATATTTACTGCTGGTGATAATGTAAGAGGCAGAAAGATCACAGCATGATTTGGGGATCCCTGGAGTCATTCGATGCTTTCAGTGATGGAGGGGAAATCTCCAGCCTTAGGATCTGAGAAAGCTGAATGTGAATATCAGAGTGAGAGAATCGGACAGTGCCCCAATATCCCCACCTATGAAATGATTTCTTGGGCACATGAATCTTCTTTCTAGGTCAGTTAGTTATAGAAAAGAAAAACCCAGCTAAGCCTAGTATCAGTCCAGAAAGGCCAGAAGCATAATTTAACAATTTGGGGCATGTATAATCATACCTTTTCTCTGTTTGTTGGTATATAAGTACAATTTTGTTTATATACAAGTACAAATCCAAAGATTTTTGCTCTGCAAGGAATTAGTAATCATACATTCTTAAATTTACATTATCTTTACCACTTATAAAACTCACTTCCATGTATTCTTTTTTAATCCTTACCAAACTGTTTGTGATAACTTTTTATTATTGCCAAATGACGAATTTTATGTCCAGAAACATGGGGAAACCTAGCTAAGGCTACCAAATGAGCAAATGGTAGCTTCTGAGCTACTCTGTAGTTAAAATCTAGCATTACTAGTGAACTGTTTTACAATCACCATCGTCCTTATTATCTGCTTAGAATACTCTAAGTGGCCAGCCAATACAGAGAGGCCAAGTCTCAAAGAACTACTAGAACTTGGATATGGTCCTATAAGACTCTGTTGGAGGGAACTTAGACAAAATGTTAGCAGCTTATAAACACTAAGAACAAAAGAGTGTTACTGCATTTACTTATCTGATCAACAAATATTAACTGAGCTCCTACATTTTGCTAAGTGTTATGATAATCTTTGTGGATATATCAGAGAACAAAACACACAAAACTTCTCCTGCATGGAACTACATTCTATGACTGCATATGTCGATTTCTTAATGCAAACTGAATCTGAATGTGTAGGTCAGAGTCCTCTGAAAAATGGGTGGAATCTATCCATTTTTATTTTAATTTTGACACAGTGAACCCAAAGGCTACAGAAAGTCAAGGGAAGCATGGAATTCTATCCAATCTAAAATCCCAGGTGCAAAACTTAAGGAGGTGTAAAAAAAAACCCCAGTAATCAAGGTAAATAATATTTTAATGCAGTATTTTTAAAAATCAAAATTAATGCAAAAAATTCATAATGATCATAGTGTCAAAATTTTAAATAAAGGCAAGGTTTTTGTCTTTAACTTCCTTAAGGCTCAACAGGAAAAGAGGCTGAAAAGAGGCTAGAGGTGAGAAGATAGCTGTGCCAGTGCTTATAGGGCCACGTGTCTGGCTGAGGCCCCTGAATGTACCTCCTATCATAACCCTCGGCAGTTGTAGATAAGCCACCAGCAAGAACCTTGTTGCAGGATGGAATTGCTTTAGAAGTGCAGCTCCTCATGCAAAAGGAGAAGAGCCAATTGTGTCAACTCTGGTTTGCTTATACTTAGATGATGTGACATGAGAAAATGAGAAAAGCCCTACAACAAGAAGCTAAGGACCCCGGTCCTTCAGCGCCATTTATTTCCTATGTAACTGTGCTGTATTTACTTATTTTTTCGGGACACTTATCACATCTGCAAAAGAGGCACATCCTTCCCAGTTCAATGACTCTGTCAGACCCTGACAAACTTGCCCAACTGAGGTCTCCCAGAAAGGAAAAGGACATCTGCTTGCCTTTATACAATGAGTTTAGAACCAAGAACACAATACATTTTGTCGAGGTTCAGTGCATGTTTTTGAAGTCAAGTCTAAACAAAATCTCCCTGTATTCCATTTTCATACAGGGAAAGTGAGGAATTTGCCTATTACAAAAGTTTTGCTTATGAGTACAGAGTAAGCCTGTGTAGGAGCTAAGTCTAAATCCAGGTATTCTCATCCTAAGTGCACCTGTTCTGATGTTACACAGGAAACTCACTAGATAACCTTGGGCAGGTCACTGAACCTCTCTGGACCTTGGTTCTTTCATTTATACAATAAGTATTTAGACCTGATCATCTGTGGGGTCTTTGCAGCTTAGCGTTCAATGATTCTCCAAGCATATCAACCCATTGCTCCTTAGTGTCTCAAACTGGGAAATCAGAATCAAGCTTCTGCCCCATGGAAAATATCCCATTTTATTATTAGATGAATTCTTTTTTAATATATTTTCCAGTTTCAGTTGCACTCAGCTCTATCTTTCTTTGCAGTTTAGTATGGGGAGACAATGAATCTAAAGACAGCTAGTTTGTGATGAGAAATGAAAATAGGGTTTTGGGAAGTACTATCCCCATGCTTTTCTCTTATCCAATAAAGACCCTTCTGCTTAATGGAGAGTCTATTTTTGGGGCCTTAACACATGGGAACTAAACTGAAATTCAAAACATTTTT
Source organism: Eubalaena glacialis (assembly GCF_028564815.1). Taxonomy (NCBI): domain Eukaryota; kingdom Metazoa; phylum Chordata; class Mammalia; order Artiodactyla; family Balaenidae; genus Eubalaena; species Eubalaena glacialis. The sequence goes on from NC_083717.1 coordinate 41,416,298, forward strand.
TAAAGTGACATCTCCTTCCCAAGGTACCTCCTGCAGAGTGACATAGTCTTTGCCGGTACACGTGTTACTGCTTGACACCTCAGCTGACACTTCTGAATTCACAAGTTCAGCCAGTCTCAATGCCATGAGAGTCTTCTTAAGTCTTAATCTCAGTGGCCCCACTGTGGTGTGGAAGGTCCCTGATTATGGCAGGATGTCTCACACTTCCCTATGTTTTCGTTTGGTAAATATTTGAATAGTGCAATCACACTCCCTCTCAGGCCATTGTTTCATCAAGGTTGCACCTTTTGATTTAGTGTCATTATCATTAGCATCCCCATCATTCCGAGTCCTGCTTGATTCTTTCTCTTCTTTCTCTTTGACTCAACACAGTCTAGAAGGGAGGGAAAACATGGTCTACATTTTCATATCCCTTTTCTCCAAGTACATTTTTAATTTGTGCCAAGGCATAGAAAGTAAAAGTGTCCCATGGGCAACTGACCAATGAGAAAAACCACATTCCCACCATTCATTGTTGCACCCTGTCACCAATTAACTGCCACTAAACATGGTGCATCTAGTGATCATAATAGTATGTAGTACGCACCAATTCTGAGTACCTACTATTGTGCCTAGCACTATACATGTTTATGCATGATCCTAAGTTAAAACTTCATCATGCTTTGGTTGTAATTGTCTTCTTGATATAGATGGAGGAGCTGATCCCCACAGAAGTGTGCTAACTTGCTCAAGGTCAAACAAATCAAGTAACCAGCACTGAGATTTAGACTCAATACCTACTCTCCTCTAACTGTTCCATGCTGGGAACCCAACTCTATGATGCAGCCAAAATTAGCCCTGGCTTTCTTGTTGCTAAAGCACAGTGCATTTTTCAGAACTTGCATCCAGCACTGACCAGTGGATCAGAAAACCAGATATCTAGCCCCAGCTCCTCCAAGTATTATCTTGTGGCCATGACTCTCTCACGTATTAATGGAGACACTGTCTTTGCTATGTAAAGCAGAAGTTGATAAGCATACCATATAACTCAGTACATTGTCTGTGGATCCAATAAGTCAATGTATATTTCAATGTCTTAAAATTTACAAAGCACAATGTGCTCTTAAGCTAATACTATGATATTCCATTACAGTATTGCTGAATGATTTCTTTCTCATATTTCTCCGCTCTTTGACTCCTTTGGTGAAGGTTAAATAAAATATCATCAAATGGTTTTTCAGTCCATGCTTTATGCCAGACGCTGAGCTAGATGCAGGGACCCCAATGATGAATAAGACGTGAATCAGCCCTTTCAAGGCTCATAGTCCAGTGGATGGCTCCTCCAACCACAGCTCTACTGAGAAGGGCTATAGTGAAATCTACAAGTATGTATGTGTGTGCCTTGCATCTTAGGGCTGATTCATACATGAATGCATGTAGTGTATACCTCCTGGTGGCACCAGAATACAATTAAACATGTCACTTTGGTCTTTGACTTAGTGGTGCACATACCACTCTATGCCCTGCCAGGAAGGGGTAAACTCACTTTACAAAGAACATTTCAGAAAGAGTATATCAGTATTAGAAGAGAAAGGATCCCACAGGAAAAACTGTCACAGATGCTCACGCTGGCACACACGCAGATACACACATATGAAGATAATGCACACCAATGTCTACCTAGAGATTCACCTATGCCTTTGTCTCTTAATAGAGCATTGGTAAAAGAGGCAGCCATCACTCTTAGGCTGGGCCTAGTATTGTGTGATGCCCTCATGCCTTTTGGACTTTTCCCAGGCTGTTTCCTCTGCTAACCTAACCTCCCAGCAACTACTTAATTATCCTTGAACCACCCCTTTCTCTAAGAAACTTCCTCTGACCTATCACAGGGCTCTACACCACTCTGCAGGAGTTACTTGATCCTTTTTCTGTTCCCAGAACACCTAGAACATGCCTCTGTGTTTGTCTCTACTCCTCTGAGCTCCTTGAATTAAATTATTTATTTTGTTCCCTTTTATCCTGTCATATAGTGGCAACTTAAAAGAAATGCAATAATAACAACACTACATTCATTCATTTATTCAACCTACATTTAACTTCCAGCTCTACTGACTATCCTTCAAGGATATTATCTCCTGTGCAGCACTCTCAAATATTGGCTGGTTTTTTCCTGTCACATCTCATGTACCACTGATTCTAAATAACTTCCTTGTTCCTCATTTTCACCACAAGGTCACTGTTCCTTCTTCCTCTGTAAACTCCACCCCACCCCCAGCTCCTTTGATGCCTGTGCCAAAAGACTATACTTTTATTATTGATTGTTCTTCCCCATAGAGTCACCTACATGCTTCAGGTCACTTCTCTTCATTCCTTGAGTATTTTAGCACTACGTTGATCCAAAACTTGCTGTAATTCTTGAATACTTCAACATCCACACAGATGACCCTTCCAACATCCTGGTCCCTTAATTCCTTGGTTTCTTTGCCTCCAGGAGCCTTTTCCTTGATCTCATCTATTTACTCCCAAAGGTCATACCTAGGGAACTTTTAATGTAATCATTTCACCCCTCCATTTTCAAGCAGCGTTTATCTTCTAGAAACCATCATCTAGAGCCTTGACTCCAAGAATCCTCAACTCTTCCAGAACCTCCATTCATGGGCCCTGTCACCTTTTCATGCCCCTCATCTCTTTCACATCCCCACTTCCCTTCTTACCCCGCTTATACTCCATGGTCTATATTATAATCACCCCTGACATTTACTCTCAACAACTTTGCTGTCTTTCCCGTCATCATTCTTGTCTGGCAAAACCCATGGTTATAGATAACTATTGCCCACTGCAGGAGAGCAATGATACACAGCTGAGGAACCAGTCACATTTTACACTGCAAATATTTACATTTTACATGACCACATATTGCACATAAGACCTTGAGCAGGAAAGTAAACTCCTCTCATAGGAGGTCCTACAAGTTCCATGGCAAAGAACATGCATAGTCAATCCTTTATAGAAGAAGGAGAGAATGAATACTTGGAAACATTAATACAATCTACAGTGGTAGCAATAAAAATAAAAATAAACAAGTTTATTTAAGATATATTTTGAAGATAGAAACAGCAGAAAGGAAACATGAAGGAAGAGAAGAAATCAAAAATGACTCCCAGGTTTTGAGTATGATAATTGGGTAGATACTAGTGTTAGTTATCCAGCTAAAAAAAATAAGGAGGAATAAGTACAGTGCTGGGATGTAGACAAAAAGCTCTTTATCACCACTTGTGATAGGCTAAGTCTGGGTTATCCAAGGGAAGCTGTCACAGAGGTGGTTGGCCATGTAAGTATGGGGCTCTGGGGAGAAGTCAGGGCTAGAGACAGCAATTTGACCATTATCTGTATATATTTGTTATTTGAACATAATAGGGTCCCTTAAAGATAGAATATAAATAAGCAAAAGCTGAGGGCTAAGAATTAAGCTATAAGGCAGCCCAACATTTAGCAACAGGATGAGAAAGTGAAGAAATCAACAATTTGAGAATCAGTGACCAGAGAGGCTGGGAAGGGGTGTCATGGAAACAAAGAGGACTCTAGTGTGTGCCAGAAATTTGACACACATTTTCCTGATCCTCACACCTTGCTGGATAGGTATTAGTATTTCCATCTAATGGGAATATATCAAGAACTAGAAAGACTGATGACCACATCTAAATTCACACAAGTATTGTATTTTAGCATTGGTAATCAAACTGAAGTCTGCTAACTTCAAAACTCCTGTGCCTTTCACTACACCTTATTATCATCACTGAAGACAAAAAAAGAATACTTGGAAGAAGGAAGGAAGGAAGGAAGGGAGGGAGGGAGGGAGGGAGGGAGAGAAGGAGAGGGAGGGAGAACAGAAGGGAGGAAGGGAGGGGAAAGTATGAAATGGGAAGGGAGGTGAGGGGAAGGGTAAGTGAATAAATGAATCCTAGTTCACAGCAAAAAGGTTCAGGATGGAGTCTGGATTTCCTGTGAAATTTATCAATCTCTGTAACACTGAAAAGAAAGAAAAAAGACATTTCAACCACCACTGCAAAGATCCTTTGACTTTTTTTTTTAAGATTGGTGGATTTTTCCTTATCCCATTTTTAGCAAAATGCCTACTCAGGACTGATATCAATTAATTTAATATATTTAAAGTGCTTGAAGGGTAGTACATAGGTCTGGAACTACATAGGTCTAAAAAAAAGATTTGTTTTGTAGCTAACTGCTGCTAACTTTCCCACACCACTGTTCTTCGCCATTTGATTGAAAGAAGAAAAGGCGATCACATATACAGGGCATGATTTCTCCCTTAAAGATTTGCAGTTTGACCTGCTGATCATTCTCTCTCTGTTCTCTAATGCTTACGGATTTTTTCTCATTATATTTGTTCCATTACCTACTAAAAATCAATGTTAAGTTTCCCAGCAAGTCATTTCCATGACATTTTTTTTCACTTTGGAGAGAAAAGAGTAAGTATTGGTAGAGTAAGGGAGTATTGGGAGATAGATTGTTTATTTCATTAGGCAATTAGCCTAGAAGCCAAGACTAATAAGAGTACCAGATGCAGAGATTGGTTCAAGGTGGCAGAGTAGAAGGATGTGCGCTCACTCCCTCTTGTGAGAGCACCGGAATCACAACTAACTGCTAAACAATCATCGACAGGAAGACACTGGAATTCACCAAAAAAGATACCCCACATCCAAAGACAAAGGAGAAGCCAAAATGAGATGGTAGAAGGGGAGCAATCACAATAAAATCAAATCCCATAACTGCTGGGTGGGTGACTCACAAACTGGAGAACACTTATACCACAGAAGTCCACCCAATGGAGTGAAGGTTCTGAGCCCCACATCAGGCTTCCCAACCTGGGGGTCCGGCAATGGGAGGAGGACTTTCTAGAGAATCAGACTTTGAAGTCTAGCGGGATTTGATTGCAGGACTCTGACAGGACAGGGGGAAACAGAGACTCCACTCTTGGAGGGCACACACAAAGTAGTGTACGCATTGGGACCCAGGGGAAGGAGCAGTGACCTCATAGGAGAATGAACCAGACCTACCTGCTGGTATTGGAGGGTCTCCTGCAGAGGCTGGGGGTGGCTATGGCTCACCGTTAGGAAAAGGACACTGGCAGCAGAAGTTCTGGGAAGTACTCCTTGGCCTGAGCCCTCCCAGAGTCTTCCATTAGGCCCACCAAAGAGCCAGGTAGGCTCCAGTATTGGGTGACCTCAGGCCAAAAAACAAACAGGGAGGGAACCCAGCCCCACCCATCAGCAGACAAGTGGATTAAAGTTTTACTGAGCTCTGCCTACCAGAGCAACACCAAGCTCTAACTACCACCAGTCCCTCCCATCAGGAAACTTGCACAAGCCTCTTAGATAGCCTCATCCACCAGAGGGCAGACAGCAGAAGTTAGAAGAACTACAATCCTGCAGCCGGTGGAACAAAAACCACATTCACAGAAAGACAGACAAGATGAAAAGGCAGAGAGCTATGTACCAGATGAAGGAACAAGATAAAACCCCAGAAAAACAACTAAACGAAGTGGAGATAGGCAACCTTCCAGAAAAACAATTCAGAATAATGATAGTGAAGATGATCCAGGACCTCGGAAAAAGAATGGAGGCAAAGATCAAGAAGATGCAAGAAATGTTTAATAAAGACCCAGAAGAATTAAAGAACAAACACCTAGAAGAATTAAAGAACAAACAAACAGAGATTAACAATACAATAACTGAAATGAAAAATACATTAGAAGGAATTAATTGCAGAATAACTGAGGCAGAAGGACGGATAAGTGACCTGGAAGACAGAATGGTGGAATTCACTGCTGCAGAACAGAATAAAGAAAAAGAATGAAGAGAAATGAAGACAGCCTAAGAGAACTCTGGGACAACATTAAATGCAACAACATTTGCATTATAGGGGTCCCAGAAGGAGAAGAGAGAGAGAAAGGACCCAAGAAAATATTTGAAGAGATTATAGTCGAAAACTTCCCTAACACGGGAAAGGAAATAGCCACCCAAGTCCAGGAAGCACAGAGAGTCCCATACAGGATAAACCCAAGGAGAAACACGCCGAGACACATAGCAATCAAATTGGCAAAAATTAAAGACAAAGAAAAATTATTGAAAGCAACAAGGGGAAAATGACAAATAACATACAAGGGAACTCCCATAAGGTTAACAGCTGATTTCTCAGCAGAAACTCTACAAGCCAGAAGAGAGTGGCATGATATATTTAAAGTGATGAAAAGGAAGAACCTACAACCAAGATTACTCTACTCGGCAAGGATCTAATTCAGATTCGACAGAGAAATCAAAAGCTTTGCAGACAAGCAAAGTGAAGAGAATTCAGCACCACCAAACCAGCTCTACAACAAATGCTGAAGGAACTTCTCTAAGTGGGAAACACAAGAGAAGAAAAGGACCTACAAAAACAAACCCATAAAAATTAAGGAAATGGTAATAGAAACATACATATCGATAATTACCTTAAACGTGAATGGATTAAATGCTCCAAGCAAAAGACACAGGTTCACTGAATGGATACAAAAACAAGACCTATATATATGCTGTCTACAACAGACCCACTTCAGACCTAGGGACACATACAGACTGAAAGTGAGGTGATGGAGAAAGATATTCCATGCAAATGGAAATCAAAAGAAAGCTGGAGTAGAAATACTCATATCAGATAAAACAGACTTTAAAATAAAGAATGTTACAAGAGACAAGGAAGAAAACTACATAATGATCAAGGGATCAATCCAACAAGACGATATAACAATTATAAATATATATGCACCTGAATACATAAGGCAAATGCTTACAGCTATAAAAGAGGAAATCGACACGATAATAGTGGGAGACTTTAACACCTCACTTACACTAATGGACAGATCATCCAGACAGAAAATTAATAAGGAAACAGAAGCTTTAAATGACACAAGACCAGATAGATTTAATTGATATTTATAGGACATTCCACCCGAAAGTGGCAGAATACACTTTCTTCTCAAGTGCACGCGGAACATTCTCCTGGATAGATCACATCTTGGGTCACAAATCAAGCCTCAGTAAATTTAAGAAAATTAAAAACATATCAAGCATCTTTTCTGACCACAATGCTATGAAATTAGAAATAAATTACAGGGAAAAAAATGTTAAAAACACAAACACATGGAGGCTAAACAATATGTTACTAAATAACCAAGAGATCACTGAAGAAATCAAAGAGGAAATCAAAAAATGCCTAGAGACAAATGACAATGAAAAGACAATGATCCAAAACCTATGGGATACAGCAAAAGCAGTTCTCAGAGGGAAGTTTATAGCAATACAAGCCTACCTCAAGAAACAAGAAAAATCTCAAATAAACAATCTAACCTTACACCTAAAGAAACTAGAGAAAGAAGAACAAACAAAACCCAAAGTTAGCAGAAGGAAAGAAATCATAAAGATCAGAGTCGAAATAAGTGAAATAGAAACAAAGAAAACAATAGCAAAGATCAATAAAACTAAAAGCTGGTTCTTTGAGAAGATAAACAAAATTGATAAACCATTAGCCAGACTCATCAAGAAAAAGAGGGAGAGGACTCAAATCTATAAAATTAGAAATAAAAAAGACGAGGTTACAACAGACACCGCAGAAATACAAAGCATCCTAAGAGACTACTACAAGCAACTTTATGCCAATAAAATGGACAACCTGGAAGAAATGGACAAATTCTTAGAAAAGCACAACCTTCCAAGACTGAACCAGGAAGAAATAGAAAATATGAACAAACCAATCATAAGTAATGAAATTGAAATTGTGATTAAAAATCTTCCAACAAACAAAAGTCCAGGACCAGATGGCTTCAGAGGTGAATTCTATCAAACATTTAGAGAAGAGCTAACACCCATCCTTCTCAAACTCTTCCAAAATTTCAAGGAACAAACACTCCCAAAATCATTCTATGAGGTCACCATCACTCTGATACCAAAACCAGACAAATATACTACAAAAAAAGAAAATTACAGATTGATGTCACTGATGAATATAGATGCAAAAATCCTCAACAAACTACTAGCAAACAGAATCCAACAACACACTAAAAGGATCATACACCATGATCAAGTGGGATTTATCCCAGGGATGCAAGGATTCTTCAATATATGCAAATCAATCCATGTGATATACCATATTAACAAATCAAAGAATAAAAACCATATGATCATCTCAATAGATGCAGAAAAAGCTTTTGACAAAACTCAACACCCATTTATGATAAAAACTCTCCAGAAAGTGGGCATAGAGGCCATATACAACAAACCCACAGCAAACATCATTCTCAATGGTGAAAAACTGAAAGCATTTCCTCTAAGGTAAGGAACAAGATAAGGATGTCCACTCTCGCCACTATTATTCAGCATAGTTTTGGAAGTCCTAGCCACAGCAATCAGAGAAGAAAAAGAAATAAAAGGAATCCAAATTGGAAAAGAAGAAGTAAAACTGTCACTATTTACAGATGACATCATACTATATATAGAGAATCCTAAAGATGCCACTAGAAAACTACTAAAGCTAATCAATGAATTTGGTAGAGTTGCAGGATACAAAATTAATGCACAGAAATCTCTTGCATTCCTATACACTAATGATGAAAAATCTGAAAGAGAAATTAAGGAAACACTCCCATTTACTATTGCAACAAAAAGAATAAAATACCTAGAAAACTATAAGACACTGTTGAAAGAAATTAAAGATGATACAAACAGATGGAAAGATATACCATGTTCTTGGATTGGAAGAATCAATATTGTGAAAATGACTATACTACCCAAAGCAATCTATAGACTCAATGCAATCCCTATCAAATTACTAATGGCATTTTTTTACAGAACTAGAACAAAAAATTTTAAAATTTGTATGGAGACACAAAAGACCCTGAAGAGCCAAAGCAGTCTTGAAGGAAAAAAACGGAGCTGGAGAAATGAGGCTCTGTGACTTCAGACTATACTACAAAGCTACAGTAATCAAGACAATATGGTACTGGCACAAAAACAGAAATATAGATCAATGGAACAGGATAGAAAACCCAGAGATAAACCCACGCACCTATGGTCAACTAACGTATGACAAAGGAGGCAAGGATATACAATGGAGAAAAGACAGTCTCTTCAATAAGTGGTGCTGGGAAAACTGGACAGCTACATGTAAAAGAATGAAATTAGAACACTCCCTAACAGCATTCACAAAAATAAACTCAAAATGGATTAGAGACTTAAATGTAAGACCGGACACTATAAAACTCTTAGAGGAAAACATAGGAAGAACCCTCTTTGACATAAATCACAGCAAGATCTTTTTTGATCCACCTCCTAGAGTAATGGAAATAAAAACAAAAACAAACAAAAAGGACCTAATGAAACTTAGAAGCTTTTTCAAAGCAAAGGAAACTACAAACAAGATGAAAAGACAACCCTCAGAATGGGAGAAAATATTTGCAATCAAATCAATGGACAAAGGATTAATCTCAAAAATATATAAGCAGCTCATGCAGCTCAATATTAAAAAAACAAACAACCCAATCAAAAAATGGGCAGAAGACCTAAATAGACATTTCTCCAAAGAAGACATACAGATGGCCAAGTAGCACATGAAAAGCTGCTCAACATCACTAATTACTAGAGAAATGCAAATCAAAACTACAGTGAAATATCACCTCACACCAGTTAGAACGGGCATCACCAGAAAATCTACCAACAACAAATGCTGGAGAGGGTGTGGAGAAAAGGGAACCCTCTTGCACTGTTGGCGGGAATGTAAACTGATATAGCCACTATGGAGAACAGTATGGAGGTTCCTTAAAATACTAAAAATAGAATTACCATATGACCCAGCAAACCCACTACTGGGCATATGCCCAGAGAAAACCATAATTCAAAAAGACACATGCACGCCAATGTTCATTGCAGCTCTATTTACAATAGCCAGGTCATGGAAGCAACCTGAATGCCCATTGACAGACGAATGGATAAAGAAGATATGGTACATATATACAATGAAATATTACTCAGCCATGAAAAGGAACGAAATTGGGTCATTTGTAGAGACATGGATGGATCTAGAGACTGTCATACAGAGTGAGGTAAGTTATAAAGAGAAAAACAAATATCGTATATTAACGCATATATGTGGAACCTAGAAAAATGGTACAGATGAACTGGTTTGCATGGCACAAATAGAGACACAGATGTAGAGAACAAACGTATGGACACCAAGGGGGGAATGTGGTGGGGGGGAGGGGGTGGTGGTGGGATGAATTGGGAGATTGGGATTGACATATATACACTAATATGTATAAAATGGATAACTAATAAGAACCTGCTGTATAAAAAAATAAAATTCTAAAAGTAAAAAAAAAAAAAAAAAAAAAAAGAGTACCAGATGCAGGGATTCTAATTCTATTTATTCAGAAATGCTTAGATTTAAGGGGGTCAGGGCTAATGGTTATTTTCTTGGGATGATCATGTTTCCATTGTTTTTCTGCCAAAGTTTTCTTCATTTATTTTCCTGTTCAAAAGACATATTTACAAAATACAATTTACAAAGGAAAAAGATCCCTCATTTCCTGGCCTCCTGCAGTTCCATGGCTCCCTGCCCCTTCCCTAACCATAAACATCACCGCAGATTTTTCAAGCTCTGTTTTCCCTTCACAACTCTAACTAGACAAATGTTTTCTCATCTTTTTCCTCAGCTTCTCTTGGTTTGGGAGGTAGTTTGTTCTTCTGACTGCCCTTTGTTAAGCTACACTGTTTGCCTGCCTTTGCATGATCGCAGGATGGTTTCTAGCTGAACTTTTATCAGCCGTACTTCAATGATAGGGTGTCTGGCTGCATTGTCCACACACAGACAATTGAATATTCCTTCTCGTGTTCTTATCATGAGTGGCGTTTTTAATTCTCCCAAAGTATGATGCTGTAATCCCATTACTTGGGGTGAGGATGGAGGTATCATTCTGGAAGAGGAATAAGATCCCTGAAGCATAAATGGATGAAAAGTTCAGGCACACTTCTCAAGGAGCTGAGTCTTTGTTTTCCAACGTGGCTGAGGTCACTTTTGTTCTCCAGGGCAATTTTTCAGTTAGTAAAATAGGAATGTTCTGGGAAAAGCTTACAAAACAGGTTGAGAACCTAAAAATCAGGGGATACACAAGGATACAAAAGGATTGTTATTGAGGAACTACATGTGCTCTTTATGTTTACGATGACTATAAAATCATGGCTTCTGATCTTGCTGGAGTCCCTTCTAGTTGGATCATATGGTGCCATTTTCCTTAGCCTACCAAATCCCTTTGATAGTGCATTCTCCCTTGGGGTTAGTAGGTGAAGCAGAAGAATTTGTCAGGTTCCACATTGCCCATGTTAGCTCATCACTTTGTTTTGGCCTTGACATATTAACTTGCAGAAATGGAGGTTATGAAATAGAAACACATAGCTCTCATTATGGAGTGTTATCTCACCCCCATTGTTCCTCAGTTCTCCTCACATTTCATCTCAAATTTTACTTGCCCTGCCCTCCTCTTCTTTTATGATGTCTTCAATCTTCCCCTCTGAACCATTTTGTCACCTTGGACATTTTTTTTTATCTTGCCTTAATACTAATAATTAATATTGAGCACTTACCATACACAAAGAAATTGCCTAAAGAATTCACATGGATTACTTCACAAAATATTCTTTGAGTTAGGTTATATTATTGTCTCTGTCTTACAGATCAAAACAAAACAAAACAGAAAACCCAGAATGATAAAACAACTTGTTCCAAATCACATACCTAGTAAATGGCATAACTAAAACTCCAACCCAGGCCCTCTGACTCAGAGTCTGAGCTCTTAAGCTACCTAGTTCAATTGAGTTCTCATTCCATCCATGAAGTCTTGATGTTTTATCTAAAATTTAACAATGTGTAGACAAAAATAAATTTGGTTTATGCATCTATTCCAAATATTAGCCATAATGGTTTTGGGATGGTTGAGATCCAAGTTATGAACTCCCGAAGCAAATTTCTTGCTTACTCCAGGTCTGGGACTTCTTCCTATGCTTATATCTGAATATTATATATTTTCTGGGGATATTCATGGGCATTTATTTTTACCACCTTTCTCATCTGCTCACCCTTTTCCAAGTCTTTTAAAATATAGCTTTATTGAGGTATAATTGAAATATTTACAACTGTGCATGTTTAATGTGTACAATTTGATGAGTTTGGACTTAGCTATACACCCATGAAACCATCACCACAATCACAGTAATAAGCATATTCATCACCTCCAAAAGTTTCGTTGTGCCCTTTTGTTTTTGTTTTTATGTGTTTGTAGTAAGAGCACTTAACAAGAGAGCTACCCTCTTAACACATTTTTTCAAGTGCACAATATAGTATTGTTAACTATAGGCCCATGTTGTACAGCAGATTTCAAGAACTTATTCATCTTGCCTAACTGAAACTTTTCCAAGTCTTGATTGGTTGTTTATTTATTTTTAATATCCATCTGGGATCTTCCAAGCTATAGGAAATATAAACAGTGATTTTTCAATGATGTATTCAGCTCAACTATAAATCAGGCTGGGCAGGATATCACATGGAATGGAGGTGACATGAACTCTCCTAGTCCCGGAAGAGATGTTAATTTACACGCTATAAACTGAAGCCCCTGAAGCCCCCCATGGGACCCCACTACACTTGAGCAACACTTCAGGTTTCCTCTGTGCAGCAATGCTAACCAGAAATGTGGATCGGGCTGTGTGTTTGGCAATCCTTATAGTAACTTCAGTCCGATCCTCTTGAGAAAGATCTGGACTTGGAATGGTAGGGAGGTTCCAGAAATGGAGGGGGAAATCCCTGGCAGATCTGTAGAGAGGAAACACCACCGTTTGTCCCATTAATACTATAGGGGGTATAAGTAGCTCTCATGGGCATGAGATTTATGGACAACACCATTGGAGAAAGTGTTTTAAAAAAATGTATTTCAGAAGACTAGGGGTCGCATATATGTGGAATCTAGAAAAATGATACAGATGAACCTGTTTGCAAGGCAGAAATAGAGACACAGATGTAGAGAACAAATGTATGGACACCAAAGGGGGAGGTGGTGGTGGGATGAATTGGGAGATTGGGATTGACATGTATACACTAATATGTATAAAATAGATAACTAATAAGAACCTGCTATAAAAAAAAATAAAATAAAATAAAAAAAAATAAACATACATTAACACATTAAAAAAAAAAGACTAGGGGGAAAATTGTTAAGTTACTCTTAAATTGTATGTTAAGTAGTAAATGCTTCAGAACATAGATTATTATTACTATCAACAGGCTAGCAAAGTAGGTTGCAATAGAGAAAATAACTGATATCTTTCCTATTTAAAGAACCACAAACTGCTCATTTAAAACTTATCAAATAATCTTTTTCCTGTGCTTTACTTTCCTCTTCCTTTCTGTTCTCTTAAATTCTTATGACCATGTATACTTACTAATTCAGTCTTGCAAATAGGACTTCCCTGGTGGTGCAGTGGTTAAGAATCTGCCTGCCAATGCAGGGGACACGGGTTTGAGCCCTGGTCTGGGAAGATCCCACATGCTGTGGAGCAACTAAGCCCGTGTGCCACAACTACTGAGCCTGCACTCTAGAGCCCACGAGCCACAACTACTGAGCCCATGTGCTGCAACTACTGAAGCCCACGCGCCTAGAGCCCGTGCTCCGCAACACGAGAAGCCACCGCAATGAGAAGCCCATGCGCCGCAACAAAGAGTAGCCCCAGCTCGCCTCAACTAGAGAAAGCCTGCACACAGCAACAAAGACCCAATGCAGCCAAAATAAATAAATAAATAAATAAAATTTAAAAGCAACAACAACAAAAATAATTGGAAATAATACAACAGATTCACCAAGACATTTTTTTTTCTCCCAAAAGACTTCAGAGAATAAGATGAATACAGTTTTCATTCCTAATAATCAGCTTCACATTAACCAGTAACTATTCTGGTTGCTGAAGACCCAAAGAAGGGTAAAGTGAGAACAAACAATGAAGAAAATTATATCAATTCAATTGTGAGGTAGAAAACTGGGAATTCCCATTCTCGGTATTAAATCATCAGGTTTAAACTCTTCCTCTGTGAGGAGACCCCAGATGGGAGCTGTGAGGAATATGAGCTGCAATGAGTGGTTCATCAGAGCTGTTTTCCTCATGGCTTCTTTGTTGTGTGTGGGATAAGGTTGATTTGCCATTACAGGAATAGTGAATAGCAACAATAGCAGGGGCATAGGTCTCTGCCACTAATTCACTGTGCAGGATTTAGGTTAGTTTCTCCCATTCTCTGACTTCAGAACTGGTGGGAGAACTCCATTCTGAGCATTTGGCTTTTCAGGCTTAAATCGGTCAAGTTGCTGAGTTAGGTCAATATCCTATGTCTCCTTTCCTAAAAGCAAATTAAGTTCACAATTCTGGACCAGCGGAAGCTCTGTGAGGAGTGCAGATGCATGGCAGGATCAGGAGGCGAGGCCATAGGGATGATGGTTAAAGTACTTAACTTTATTTGAGCAACCCTAAATTTCAAAAATCCAAAAGTTTGAAGTGGCGAGCACACAGCTTCAAACACTCGGCTTGCAGGCTGATTGCATGCCTGCTGGGAAGCATCAGACGAGGATGCTCCCACAGAGGAAGGATGCTGAGGGGTCTCTCACTAAAAGGTGCCTGTCTATTTCCCTCGAGAGGATCCTTTATGTGTTGGTAGACTGGGGAGGTGATTTTAAACCCCAGAAACGTCAGTTGGTAAGAAGTCTTTTCTGTTTTTGTAAATTGTACTGACTTTCAGAGGGTCCTTGACGACAAGGTCATGACCAGTGTCCACAGTACAGGACTTTGCCAGCTGAACCACGCCTGCTCTGAGGGTTACAATGGGCATTCAGGGTCTGTACACTATGGTTATTTTAACACCTGAATCTTAGTAGTTTCAATTTCTTTACAGACCCTGCCAATCCCTACTGTCTCACACCAATCTAGATCCACTATTGGTATTAACTCTCAGGCCCCTGGTTATCTATACCCACTGATGACTTTCATAAGGCAGCTTTTGCCCCAAATTCCCCAGAGCTTAAACTACTTCAACTTTTCTCTTCCAGTCTAATTCCCCACATATAACTTACTTGTATTATGGGTCGGAATCTATGCTGTGCTTCCCATCCTGTCTTCTGCTTACATTACTTCTTTCCCCCCTCATTTCAGCCAATTGACATTCAACTACACTTCAGGGTCTGATTCAAATATCGCCTAAGTCTTGAACTCCTTTATCCCTGTCACCAGTGAAATGTGTCTTTACTCTCCTCTGAAACTCAATGGCACATGTGTTGTATTTATTGGGCCCCCTACTCTTGCCTCGTAATTAATATGATATTTGCATACACCCCTCCCCCAACACTCTATGTGCCTCTGAGGAAGTCACAGCAATATTTATAACCCCTATGCCTTCTAACCGGTGTTCAGTATAAATTCTGTGACTAGAAAGAGTAAAAACCCAGCTACTGGCATAGGTTATTCTTCTCTCCTGTTGCCCATGCCTCCAGCTTTTGTGTGTGTGCTAGAGAAGAGACACAGTGTATATACATTGCATAATTTGCTCTAACAAGGGCATGCTGAACGGGGGCTAATTAATTAGTAAACTCTCCAGTAATCTGTGTCTACTTTGTAGCTCTTTCATGATTAATTTAATTCTAGTGGATTTCTTTTAGTAGTTTCATGAAAAGAAAGAAAGAAAGAAAGAGAGAGAGAGAGAGGAAGAGAGAGAGAGAAAGAAAGAAAGAAAGAAAGGGGACTTTCCTGGTGGCGCAGTGGTTAAGAATCTACCTGCCATAAGGGAAAAAAAAAAAAAAAAAAAAGTCATGAAGAACCCAGTGGCAAGACAGGAATAAAGACACAGACCTACTAGAGAATGGACTTGAGGATATGGGGAGGGGGAAGGGTAAGATGTGACAAAGTGAGAGAGTGGCATGGACATATATACACTACCAAACGTAAAATAGATAGCTAGTGGGAAGCAGCCGCATAGCACAGGGAGATCAGCTCTGTGCTTTGTGACCACCTAGAGGGGTAGGATAGGGAGGGTGGAAGGGAGGGAGATGCAAGAGGGAAGAGATATGGGAACATATGTATATGTATAACTGATTCACTTTGTTATAAAGCAGAAACTAACACACCATTGTAAAGCAATTATACTCCAATAAAGATGTTAAAAAAAAAAAAAAAGAATCTACCTGCCAATGCAGGGGACATGGGTTCGAGCCCTAGTCGGGGAAGATCCCACATGCTGCGGAACAACTAAGCCCTTGCACCACAGCTACTGAGCCTGTGCTCTAGAGCTCATGAGCCACAACTACTGAGCCCGCGTGCCACAACTACTGAGCCTGCACTCTAGACCCCATGCTCCGCAACATGAGAAGCCACCGCAATGAGAAGCCCGTGCACCGCAAAAATGAGTAGCCCCCACCCGCCTGCAACTAGAGAAAGCCCTGGCGCAGCAATGAAGACCTAACACAGTCAAAAATAAATAAATTAATTAATTTTAAAAAAATAGATACGCAACAAGCATTAAAAAAAAAAAAAGAGAAAGAACGAGAAAAAAGCAAAAAGAAAAATTCAGTCTCTACCCTGTTCACCTTAGTGTTTGTCTTGTTCTAGGGCTGAATGAGCTTCCGGATCATGTCCTGGTGAGCTATGTATACTCTGAAGGTGCTTTAAGTGTCCACAACTAATTTATTATGTTGACCTGAAACACATTGAAGAGTACTGGAGCACAGTTCTATCTCCTATCAGATCACTCTGCAGCTGTCATCACTTCCCTCTCCCTCATTCATTTGTTTATTCAAGACATTCTTTAATCTCCACAACTTATCTAGCACATTACGGGGCACCAAGGATACCAATGTAATGCTTATAATTCTAATCATCCATCCAGTCTAGACCCGGGGTGGGATGACATTTAAAGAAATGCATTTCAATAGTCATAATTAAGTAAAAAGCAACTTAAGCTCTGTGTTTATATACTTTAGAAATTAGGAAAGCCCCATTCATAATCCACCACAATGCTTCATCACATACACTTTTCTCTCATTCCAGTGTTCTGCTCCTCCCCCAATACGTTTTCCCCAGTAAAAACTCTCTATCAACATGCTGCCTGAATTTTCTATCTTTGCCCTTCTGCAATCTCTTTCATAATTAATGATGTAGCTATACTTAGCCTCCCTCCCTCCCAAAGAGAAAGAAAAGGAGAAAGCAGAGGGCAAAAATAAGACTCTGTGTAGCAGGAGGGGAAGTGTAGGGTCCAGTAATGCACAAGTAAATGAGATAGAGACCCCGCGACCTCAACGAGCTACTTTCTAATGGACAGACAGAAATGCAAGCATAATTGTCCTGTCTGTATGATGGGCTATAATACACAGCATTATTACACTGGAGGGTAGTATCTGTTAGAATCCTGCAAATGTGACCGAACTCATGTGATGAGCGCAGGGCTGCAGCATGGAAGGAGGCCCCATCCCACTGGATCTTTGGGGCTTTTGTCCAGGAGGCTCAGCTTCAGCTCTGGCCCTTGCACTGGCCCTCTTCACTACCAAAGAGTCTTCAAAATCTTGGCAGTCATTTCTAGTTCCTGGAAATAGACTTCCCATCTCTTTTGTTACCTAATGAGTCTAGAATTAGACCAGATGCTTTGGTGTGTTCTAATCAGCACTTTACAAAAGGCCTGGCCTCCCAGGACTAATAGAGTGGCCCTCTGCATACCAGCTGACAGCACATTAGCTCCCTCCATCTCTGCTGTACACTGAACCCAGAATGCAAATGCTCATTCTCTGAGTACACATGGATCTTTTTTTCTCTGCCATATTAACGAATTAAGTGCCATTTAAGCTGTACTTAGCCTGGGCATTATTTCTACCCAAGTGCATCACTTAGTCACATTAAATTTCATATTCCACTTTGAAGCCCATTTGCCTAATCCGTCAGAGTTTATCCTGTGAAATGGTTCTATCTTGGTTTCTTAACATTTCCTCTATTTCAATGTCAGCAGTGAGTGTAAAAAATAATGCACGTCACCTCTGTAACCCCTTCCATTAAAAACAAGCAAACCAAGAAAGAAATATAATGAAGAGAAAGTGACAATTCATGGCAACCAAACTTATAAAACAAGGCTCAGAAACTTTTGTTTATTTTTTTGTTTTGTTTGGTGGTTTTTAAAAAATCATTTCGACCCTAAACCCATGAAGGAAAAGGAAATGGAGACACTGAGAATTTAAATGACTTCTCATGGTCACTTAAAATGTCTGTGGTAAAAATGTGAGTAGCTTAGTATAGTATGAAGATCAAAGGCTTTGGAGTCAGACAGGTTGAGGTTGGGGAGGGGTGAGTCTGAACTCAGATACTGTTGCGCTCCATATCCTTAGCTGTGACTTCTCTGAGTGCCAGTTTCCTCATGTGCAAGATAGAGGAAATAAGACCCACCTTGCAAATGCTGTTAAGAGACCAAACAATGGCACCTAAAATGTCTAGTCCAATTAAAACATTTTTGAGAGCTACGATGAGGAGGATGATGATGACGATATCACATTGTTGATTCCTATCTTCTAAACCAGGTGTGGGCAATCTTTTTCTCTAAAATTCCAGATAGTAACTATTTAGACTTTGTAGGTCACCCGGCCACACATTCTGCCACTACAGCATAAAAGCAGACACAGGAAACATATAAATGATAAGTATAGCTGTGTTTTTTGTAGGCTGTTCAAAGCAGGTGGCAGGCTGGACTTGACTGGTGGGCCATAGTTTGCTGACTCCTGTTCTCGCCATCAACTATTAATTTTTTTTAAATTTTAATTTACTTTTATTTTTTTCACATCTTTATTGGAGTATAATTACTTTACATTGTTGTGCTAGATTCTGCTGTATAACAAAGTGAATCAGCTATATGTGTACATACGTCCCCATATCTCCTCCCTCTTGCGTCTCCCTCCCACCCTCCCTATCCCACCCCTCTAGATGGTCACAAAGCACCGAGCTGATCTCCCTGTGCTATGCGGCTGCTTCCCACTAGCTATCTATTTTACATTTGGTGGTGTATATATGTCCATGCCACTCTCTCACTTCGTCCCAGCTTACCCTTCCCCCTCCCCGTGTCCTCAAGTCCATTCTCTACATCTGCGTCTTTATTCCTGTCCTGCCCCTACGTTCTTCAGACCATTTTTTTTAGACCAACTATTAATTCATTAAAAAAATATTTATTTGTGTGCCTATGGTAGATTAGCAACTCTAACAGGACTAGCAACTTGAAGGGTTTATGACTCACAGAATAGAGCAATAAACAGGATAGGAAAAAAATGTTATTTTCATATGGCCTACCTACATTCCTGGGAGAGGAGGCAATGAATAAGCAGGAACACAGAGGAAGTAAATGAGAAAAGCCTCCGATAGTATGTAGACTATGCAGAGAATTATTAACAGAAGAGAGTGGCTTGGTGGATACATGAGGCTTCTTGTCACATCCCACCATGGAGCATAAAGTATTAAGAAGGCCTTTCCTAAAAGGCTTTCACTGATTTTGTTGAAGCTTTTATCTTAGAATTTTTGCAAAGATTTTCAGGTTTCTCGAGTTTCTTATTTCCAAAGAACTAAGCTGGGCTTTACAGTACTGATCTCTTAAATAGGTGTTTACAGAGAGGGAAATAATTAAAACATATATAAGGTATCAAGAGATCAAGGACACAATAGAGCTTGGACCTTAATATTACCCAGAGTCTTGACTGAATATTGAAGCAGTCCTCTCCCTAAATTTCATAGAGTTCTGTGTGATTAGGGGAAGCCATTGTGGCATAAGGGGTCTAGAAGTAGGTGGGAAATATCACATGAACACCTGCTACATGCCAGGCCCTGAGCTGCACACTTTCAAAACATCTAATTTGCTCTTCTCAACAGACCCTGGAAGGTAACTATTATGATTTATTTTTATAGATGAGAAAATTGAAGTTCAGAAAGGTTGTGACTTATCATAAAGCCAGTAATTAGTACTGCCAATATTTGACCTCAAATCTGTCTGCCTCTAAAGCCCTCCACTTCTGGTATTTTGTACTTTTCCAACCATTCCAAAGAACAGCTATGTTTCTTTTTAGATCTTCAACCCCAGCAGCCGTTGTCTATCACCACTTGACTATTTACTCATAAACCTACCTGAAACTAATCTATGTGTTTAACACTAAAAAAGAATGTTGTCAGGTGGTTTTTAAAAAAATCCAGTTGTATTGAATTTACTTGTTTTCTATCTAGTCCAATAGCAATTTAATTTTAAAAAGTAATCAACTGTGTTTGACATGATTTATTTTCCCAAACCCATACTGCCTCATACTAATTAAATTGCACTTTTCCAAATGTAATGCTGAGCAGAGCCTTAAGTATCAGCTCAAACTATCCTCCCATTAGAAATAACAGAATTACCTTGGTCCACAGTCATTCATTCTTTATTGAAAATAATGGGATGTTATTTTTCAATTTTATAATTATTCATTATATCTTCTAATTTACTTCTAAAACAGGTGTAACAGGTGTTACTAAGTGAAATGATGGATTCTCTAATCAGGTGCATCCCCCCAAGAGGCAATCCATCGATACAAGGTGTTTTGTCTAATTATATCCTTTCTAGAGCATTGTAATGCATCTGTAGGATTGACTGTTTCATGTTTTCTTTTTAAGTTGAGCAAATATATTGCTTCCTGCAAGGGAAGATGACTATGATGAAATGTGATTGTATATAACCATTTCTCTTTACTAATACCTTTGCTATAGTACGCCCCTCTAAATGTTTCTCTTTGCACCCATTCAAAGCCAGTCCAAGAATCTGGCTCTGTTTTAGATCTACTTATACATATTGCTCATCTTTGTAGCAGGGAAAAGTTGAAGCAGCAATAGGCATAGAAAGAGTGTGGATGAAGGTATAACAAAATTCTCTACACAGTGATTTCCAACGGCTACAAATAGCAATTAGGAGATTCCGCAGCGTTTATTATGAGCCAGGTTCTGTGATGGGGGCTTTAAATAAGGAAAGTATGGCTGAGAAAAGTTAAGTAATTTCCTTAGTAATAAAATAAGGAAGTGGATGGAGATAGCTTTCAAACTCAGTTCTGTACAAAGTCCATACAGCTTCCATCACACCATGCTGTCTTTCTGTGTATTAAACAGCCACTCCATTCGTGATCCCTTGTCAGTATTATTGGTGAGCAAAGATGAGATTGTGTTGGATATTCTTTGAGTTTTGGAGCACACAGCAGTAATACCATCACTCATTCAATCAATCGATCTACTATTTGTTGAGTATCTTTGGAGCATTGGGCTTAGCTATGAAATACACTACAGAGGAAGAATAGAGTATATTCTTATCCAATGCCATTTTAGTTTTTGCAAAGCCTAGATCATATAGTAACTGATCAGTAACTACTTCTTGTTTCTTTGTTTTTGAAAAAAATTCTCATAAACATAAGACAACAATGGAAGAATACATAACCAAATAGTAAAAAAAAAAAAAAAATACATGGCAAAGCGCACACACACACACACACACTCACACACACACACATACACACAAACTAGAAGAGTTCCAAGCAGGGGGATAATATAGACTGACATAAGAAAAATGTATACAAGTAGTTGGATTGAGTTTAGCCACAGATGATGAGTATAATTTTTATATGTATATGGGAGAGGAAACTGTTTTCCAGGAGAGGGAATGCCACAGATAATAAGATCATAAAGACAAAGCTGAATGTGGTGTATTCCGGTATAGTATGGTGAATCAGAGATTGGACACATGAGCTTGAAAGCAGTGATACATTTTAATTTAGCAGGCTCAGATTTTGAACACGCCTGAGAAGTCAGGTTAAGGATTTGGGGCTTGTCCTGGCAACTCTTAGAGGTGCATTAAATGAGCATGAGGTGAAGGTGAAATAACAAAATAGATGCCTTTGACTTGATAAGTATACAAAATTAGCACAGGTGCTGGATAGCTCTGGGAGATGCTGGAAACCTAGACAAGGAAGGCCTGGCTTACGGTAATGATATTGGTACAAGCATGGAAGAAACACACTTTTAAAATAAAACCGGGCTCTAATCGTTTGCTGTCATCTTTAGCTCTGTGTACTGGGGAAAATAATTTAACCTCTTAGAAAATTGAAGTGCTCATCTGTATAAAACCTCATTCATAAGGTTTTTGTGAGGATTTATTTAAACCTGGGACAAGGTATAGTAGCACTGATTCTGGAATACTGTAGTTAGTCTATATCTTACTTTGGGATGCCATAACAAATACCATAGACTAAATGGCTTAAGCAACAGAGATTTATTTTCTCACAGTTCTGGAGGCAGGAAAGTCCAAGATCAAGGTGCGACAGCATTCAGCTTCTGTTGAGGGCTCTCTTTATGGTTTGCAGACATCTTCTTTCTTACTGTGTCCTCACGTTGCCTTTCCTAAGTGCATGTGTGTGAGAGAGAACAAGCTCTCTGGTGTCTCTTCTTATAAGGACATGAATCCTATACCTTAATTACTTTCATAAAGTCCCTATCTCCAAATAAAATCACATCAGGGAATAGGGTTTCAACATATGAATTTTGGAGGGACACAATTCAGTCCATAGTAGCCTATGTGTGTTCGTGCCCATGACATTGAAAGAATTGGCATGGAAAATATTAAGAATGGAAATTGGCCAGATGTAGCCGCTAACCAGAGAAGGAAAATGAAGAAAGGGGACAAAATAAATGGAATGTCGAAGTTTTGAACACGAGTGGCTAGAGGGATTGTGGTCTATGTCAGAACAATGCTTCCTATCTCTGTCTATTAACCCTCCTCATCCAACTTCAGTTTCTAAAGGAACAATCATTCATGGTCTCATCACGTACGACCCTTTAAAAATTGATCACACATTTTTAGCTCTTCATTTCCATTAAAAAAGAAAACTCAATTTTGACTTCTACTTCCAGGAAAATTCTCAGAGGAACTCATGATATTCTTTCAGGTAGTATTTTTTTGTTGTGAAAGAAATTTGACATGCTTCTTATTTTCTTATTCAATATTTCCTCAACATTTTATACAAAAAGTCCAGAAAAGAGATTGTCATTGACCTCTTGGGACTATCTTTTCTTTAGTGAGGTTCCTATAAATTCTATCATTTGGCTTTGCATCTTTTCCAAATTTTGAAAAAGTTACTGGAGGAAGGCATGTAATATCTTATTACATTTTTACAACGTATTATGTTTAGAGCTCACGAGGGGTGTGGTGTGTGTGTGTGTGTGTGTGTGTGCATTCATGTGTGCGTGCACATGCCCACATTTTGTTTAATGATTCCTCCATACAGAGCAGGTAGGAAAAAAAAGTAGAGTTATGTGATTTCATGAAAACCTAGTCTTTCCTCTTTGCTTAACTGGGAAGTAATAATTTTAGGGATACTGCCAACTTATAAAGAAGGAATCATTTCCATACACAATTTAGAAAATGATAACTTGCTGTACATGTGTATTAATTTTTATTCTCATTTTTTAATTCATTGGTGGGAGTGAATCATTGTTCCCTATTACAGTGGTGTGCACAGATGTAAAGGTGATTTGGTGTTGTGAGTAGAAAGATGGAGCTGGGGAAGGAGAAAAAGGAACTCCCGTATGTTATGTACCTACCTGTTAGAATTACCCTTCTAGGCTCTATCAGATAGTTAGCAAAGCTAGAGAGATGGACAGATGGAGAGATTTAAAGCTCAAGGACAGATAATTAAGTTAACCACATTCCTTGCTTCATGGTGCATTATTCTCATTGTTGCATGCAAGGTCCCTCTCTTTTGTGTCTACTCATTTATCCCCCCTCACTACATTTTCCACTCTTATCCTTTCTTCTCTCTGCAGGAAAATATATAATTGTATAGATCAAGTGACTGAGGTTAAGAAAAGTCAAGTCAATTAAGTAGGTTTTTCTCGTGTCTCACAACAAATTAGTGCAAGTGTTGGATTTGAATTGGGACTAGTTGAAATGCATATTCCACCGAATATGCTTATTTTGTGAAATCCTCAAAACAGATTGTAACAAAATATACCAGAAAATTTTGGAACACACATTGAGATGTGTTTGTCCAGAGGAGAAAAGCACGGTTTGGGGATGCCCGGTAGGGAGGTGGTAAGTGTGTTAACTGCCCATGTGAACCACATGTTAAAGTTTTAAGACACTTTACTAAAGAATAAATGAGCCTTAAGGAATTGTGATTAATAGCATGTAATAGTAAGTTGTACATAACAAACTTCAGGTTTCCCTGAAGAGGATATTATCTAGGAGATGAGCATGCAGTGGAGGGAGAGTTTTAGCGGTGATTTTCATAATTAAGCGCTATAATGAAACACATAATATTTATACTCTAAATTTTCCCCCAAGTTAATGTCTCAGTTCTAAGAATCTGAGTCCTTCCTCTACAATTATCGATTAAATAGAGCTTTTTTCCCTCAGGCACTCATTTCATAATCATATACAATTTTGTAAAAACTCAAGATTTTTCAAAATATTTTGTACTTTTTTGTTGTGGCAATAAAAAGTGGATTGAGGTAAAAACAGCATTTTATATTTGACCAATGATGTATGATATACTATCATATAAAGTTAATTTATCATAGCCTCCAAGAATACTCATAAACCATATAGACAAATTTTACTGTCCCATTTAGTAACTGACATGGGTTACTTAATATTTGATTTTAGATTGAAATGAAGTCATGAAATTAAACATTGATTTTCAGACCTAATGTGTGGAATTACTGCATTTCCTACTTAAAAAACAATTTATTTATTTTAAAATTTGTTTCCAAAAGATGAGCTAAAAGAGGTGGTTTCAGTATTCCAACTGAAAGCACTCCACGTATAACATGTTGTTCGTGAGGATTCTGTTTATCCTCCCAATATGAAAGTCAAATTGGATTTAATCATCACTAAATTTTCCCTTTTTAACATTGGTTTTCAAAGCACTAGAAACACCTTGATGTGCTCTAGGAGAATTTTGATCAGATGAATGCGTCTTTAAAATCCTGTGAAACTGCATGCGCATCAGTGATCTTTATGCTTCCTGCCTTCAACCAACAGCACTTTATGAGCATGAATTAAACAATATATGACTTAGAATAAAACAATTGAAAGCTGTGTAATGCTTCCATCCCCATAACCACTAGCAGTGCTCAAGTGAGGGATAAACTGGGTGGCTGGGTCATTTAATTCATACCAAATGATGAACATATTCAACAGTGGTTCCATCAACATGTTTGGAGAGCTTACTATGCACAGAATACCTTACATGGATAGTCTAGTTTGATTTTCACAATAATTCTATGAGTTTGGAACTAGGCATGATGCCCATTCAACAGACAAGGAAACACAAGCTCATGGGACAATAGTCACTGAGGGCTTACTCTGTGGTACTCAGATTCTCAGTTGTTTAAATATATTTTCTTATTTAATCCTTAGAGCAACCTAATGAAAGAGGTACTATTATTATTCCCATTTTATGAATAAGGGAACTGAGACTTAAGCAGTGTACTCATCTAAAATCATATGATCTGCTGATAAAAAAAGCCAAAGTCAGGCCATCTAACTTCAGAGTCCAAGTTCTTACAGCCATGCTATATTCATAGAAGGCAGAACCAGTATTCACATCAGGTTTATCCAAACCTTTGTTTAATGGATATCTATCTATCCACTTATCTATGCATTTAAAAAAATAACAAATGAAACAAAAATGCTATTACCACTTACACTAGTGTGAACTTACCAGAACACTGCACCCATGGTTGGAAACACCAATCCATTGTCATTCAGTTGGTAAGAGCCTTTCAATGGTCCTCCTTAAAATGCTTACTTCTCTTGGCTTCTAGGACACTAAAACCACCTGATTTTCCTCCAACACCTCTGGCCACAAATTCTTACTGTTCTTTGGTAATTGCTCCTCATCTCCCTGCCTTTTAAAAGATGGAGCACCGCAGGACTCAGTCTGGGGTTACTTCTCTTTCTACACTCACTTCCTTAAAGGTTTTCTTTTTTTTTAAGCATGGAGATCATAATCCAAGTCATGGAGCTTGATGTGATCACCTCAGAGGAATGGGCAGAAAAAGAAAAGAAAAGGCAGCTAAAGAACTGGAAAAACTAGCAGATGAAGAAGACCAGGGAAATCCCTGGCGGCCCAGTGGTTAAGACTCTGTGCTCTCACAGCCAAGGGCCTGGGTTCAATCCCTGGTCAGGGAACTAAGATCCCACAAGCCGCTCAGCTCAGCCAAAAAAAAAAAAAGACCAAATGATTGTGTGTGTGTATATGAGATAAGCGTACCTGAAATCTGTGTGAGATGTTATGTTAGTTAGTTGACTGTAGTAATCATTGCAGTGTGTTATGTATA
This sequence comes from Eubalaena glacialis, assembly GCF_028564815.1. NCBI lineage: Eukaryota > Metazoa > Chordata > Mammalia > Artiodactyla > Balaenidae > Eubalaena > Eubalaena glacialis. The sequence goes on from NC_083717.1 coordinate 41,442,778, forward strand.
TTAAATAATCATGTATACCTTAAATATCTAAATTCTTATTTAAAAACTAAAAAAAAAAGAAGAGGACCAAATGAATGGATATTACTGACAACTCAGACTCATAGGAGGAAAGCCAGAGGAGATGCAAAAAAAGTAAAGTGTGGGAGAAAAGTAAAGGAAGAGGAGAGTTTAAAAGTAGAGGAAGCAATGAGCCACTGCACTTGATGCAAAGCAGAAAATGCAGTGAGGACGTAAAGGGAGAAAGTGGATTTGACAGCAGTGTGTCATCCCTGCTGCAAGAAGTTCCCATAGAATATGGTAGAGTGAGTTAAGGAGTTTATGGTAAAGGAGGAGGTGGAGTCCACTGTAATTTTGCAAAAGAGAGGAGAAGGGAATAAATGATGATAAAAGATGTGAACACTACCATTCATCTATCCATTCAGTATTTAATGAGCATCTACTATATGCCTGGAACTATTCAAGGAACTGGGTACACAACAGTGAACAAAACAAAAGACAAGCCCTATCTTCCTAGATTTCCATTCTGATGGACAGATAAAAGTAAATATTGCTATTCATCTATGAAGGATATTGTATGTAAAATACATACAGCTTGTTAATTCCTACTTCTATTATACTAGCTTTATATCTGTCCTAGCTTATTTACTACAATTTAAGTTCCCAAAATTAAAAAAAAACCCTCACTTTATTTTATTCATTTCTATATCTCTTTCCAATACACTCTGATATTTGACTTTATTTAATATAAAATATGTATTGGAGGAAGAAATAATAGGATTCTGTTGATCATTTGTTGTGGTAGATCAAACAGAAAAAAAAAAAGGAATGAGAAGAAAAGGGAAAGAGGGGAGGGGAGAAGAGACTTGTGTTTTATCATTCTATCTGGTTTTCTTCACCTGCTTTCCTCCCCCATCTCATCTTTGGACCATTCATGAGACCAGGTAAATTTCAACCCTTGAGTCTAAGCCTCTTGTTTCATGATCTAATCTTGGTTTACCCAGGATTCTGATGACATGTACCCTAGCATACACTCAGCACAAGTCTGCTTGATCATTTTTAACAATAAATTGCATTTCCTCCTACTTAGAAGGATTTTCAGAATTACTGACAACTCTTGGTTCACTATTACTAGTACAGGGAACCAGAATCACTATTTCCCCATCTTCCACCTCTTCCCCCCAATGCAACCTTCCAGTACACACAGACCACACACACACACACACACACACACACACACACACACACACACACACACCCCACACTCTCTAAAACACCAAATGTGAAAAACATTCCCTTTCCTCCTTATCAGTGATAATTATTCCACTTCCTTACTTTATAAAGAGCACACACGGGCTGAAATTTTCCCAGCAGAATGTCATCATTTGCTTTTCAAAGCAGGCACTAAATTAAAAAGCATTGTGGGTAACGGAATGCAAATGATGCGAGGCTGACACCTTCTTAACAAAGTTAAACTGTTAATATGCACCTGGAATCATCTGGGGAATGAGCAATGGACCAGTTATGGAGCAGCTCTTCTAGCACCTTATTCCCTTGGTGGGGATGGGGGGGGGCACTCAGAATCACAGTATCCCACATGATTCCTAAGCCTGCTGACTCTGAATGTCTCTTGCGGTTTTATGTGGAGGCTGATAAACACTATCTCAAACACTAATGTGTTCACTTGGAAAAATCCATTTAACCTAAACCTAATAGGAAGTTTGTTGACATCAAATAACATCAAGTTTCTTCGTGATGACCTAGACCTCATGGAGAAATTTATCGGAAAACAATGAATCAGGAGAGAAGGAAAGTTAGGAGTACTTGAGAGACTATGAAATATCAAGGCAGCAAAAACTTTGCCTATACCCATGGTGTGTCATTCGTTTTTCCTTGGTCCTAAATTCCCCCAGCTGAAAATTGCCAGTTCTAATTATAACTCAAAGACTCTTAATGACAAAAGTCTATGTTTTTCCTAAAGAAAAGCTCTATATTATTGTTTAAACTATTCTTTTTCAACAGTAAGACCACTTCAAGAAAGGTGTGTGTGTGTGTGTGTATTAGTTCAGTCTGCTAAAAAAGTAATATGCACACCTGACACTTAGATCTTAGTTTCTAAATACCACCTTCAAATAAGATCAGATCTTAGTTTCTAAATACCACCTTCAAATAAGATCAGATCTCTTTGGGAAGAAAGGATGATTTCAGAGATAAATCAGGTACAGTACAAAACGAACTTAGAACATATAGCGGTACCCTAAATAATGACATGCTCAAAGAATGATGGGGATGTGGCAGAGGGATAGATGAGCCAGTATGAAGGAATTTCCACTATCCAAATTAAGGACAATTTTAGCATCAAAATAAATAATAATGGTAACTAATTATAACTCAATGAAAAAAACTAATCAATGAATCCATAGAGATATAAATCAATCAGAAAGAATAGTTCTTCCTTACAATGGAATGCCAACTAATAAATGTAGAAGAAATAATAGAACTGGGAAATAACCATTTGGTTTCCACCATAATAGTACCATAATAATAACTGTTCCAGGCAAAATATCATCAATGGATGCTAGCACTGATAGGTGAATATTTGATGAAAAACAGAACACTTATATAGTCTCAGGACATCTTTCCACTAGATACTTGTTAATTAAAAAGGAAAAAAGTAACTTTATAGTAGAGAAACTTGGCAGACACCACTTTAAACAAGTGATCAAAGTGTAACATCATCAGTAATGAGACAAATACATATTATATGGTTCTTAAAATGAAGCACTGAGAAAGAAAAAAAAACATAATTTCTGTGGTATTCTTGCCAAAAGTACACAACCTAAATTTAATCATGAGAAGACATCAGGCAGACTTAGACTGAGAGAGACATTCTCCAAAATAACTGGCCTGAAATTTTTTAAAAATGTAAAGGTCATGCCCAGCAATCCCACTACTGGGCATATACCCTGAGAAAACCATAATTCAAAAAGAGTCATGTACCAAAATGTTCATTGCAGCTTTATTTACAATAGCCAGGACATGGAAGCAACCTAAGTGTCCATCAACAGATGAATGGATAAAGAAGATATGGCACATATATACAATGGAATATTACTCAGCCATAGAAAGGAACGAAACTGAGTTGTTTGTGGTGAGGTGGATGGACCTAGAGTCTGTCATACAGAGTGAAGTAAGTCAGAAAGAGAAAAACAAATACCGTATGCTAACACATATATATGGAATCTGAAAAAAAAAAGAAAATGGTCATGAAGAACCTAGGGGCAAGATGGGAATAAAGATGCAGACCTACTAGAGAATGGACTTGAGGATATGGGGAGGGGGAAGGGTAAGCTGGGACAAAGTGAGAGAGTGGCATGGACATATATACACTACCAAACGTAAAATAGATAGCTAGTGGGAAGCAGCCGCATAGCACAGGGAGATCAGCTTGGTGCTTTGTGACCACCTAGAGGGGTGGGATAGGGAGGGTGGGAGGGAGGGAGATGCAAGAGGGAAGAGATATGGGGACATATGTATATGTATAACTGATTCACTTTGTTGTAAAGCAGAAACTAACACACCATTGTAAAGCAATTATACTCCAATAAAGATGTTTAAAAAAAAAAGTAAAAAGAAACAGGTCAAATTAATTTTAATAAAATAATTTACATAAAAAATGTAAAGGTCATGAAACGTAAAGCATGATCAAGGAATTGTTCTAGATTAAAGAAGACTCTAGATTTGACAACTAAATGAAACGTATTGTTCTGAATTGGATCTTATAGTCAATTCAGATCTTTTTGTTATAAAGGGCATTACTGAATCAAACATTTTTTAATAAGATCTGTAGATTGTTTTACTGTATCAATTATTATTGATTTTTATAATTGTACTGTAGTTATATACAGGATTACCATTGTTTATAGGAAATGTACACTGAGATATTTAAAGGTAAGTTTGCATTATGTCAGCAACTTATTCTCCAATAGCTCAGAAAAAGCAGTGTGTGTCTGTGTGCATGTGTGTGTGTGAGAGACGGAGGGAGGAAAAGAGGGAGCAGATGTGTAAAATATTGACATCTGAGGACTCTCAGTGAAGGTATTTGGATAGTTTTTGCAACTTTTTAATAAAGCTGAAATTATTTAAAGGTAAAAGCTAAAAATAAAAAAGTAAAAAATATATATGAAAGGTATGTCACATGAGATTGACGATACTGTATTTTCCTGCTTTTAAAGATTCAATTATTTGACCTCCCCAACTTTATTATTTTAAAGAAAATTTTACAGTCTTTTGGTGAAGTCTTAAAAACTGAGATTCTGTCTCATCTTACTAAAAGGAATCCACAAGAACTCTAAATTACATATACAACAAAACAAACATATTAAATAAATCTGTAATTTGTCGGCAGTGGTCTGTCTTCAAACTTTACAATGTGCCTTCGAGATCCATTTTACTACTAATGGCAGCAAGTTCCCAGAATGGCATTTCAGGACTTGCCCAGAACACTTGGCTCAAATTTTCCTGTTAAGCATCCCAGAGAAACTACAGCCATGGATAAAGGGCAGGATGGAGAACAGTAAGATTGAGATTCCCTGCCTGAGTTACTTTTGTTAATCCTGCTGGTCTCTTTGGAAAACAAGGATCAGCACTTTATACGTAGTAGAATTACAATAAGGAGGAGAGGTGATATAACAATACATTTTTCTCCTTTTGTGGATTTTCTTCCCCCAAAAACGATCTTTGGAAACAAAGGAAAAGTAGCAGCATGGTATAATGGAAAGAGGTTGAAGAGTTTGAAGTCAGATAGATCCTTATTTAAATTGGGGAAAATTATTTAAGGACTTTAATCTTAGTATACTTATCTATGAAAACATGGAAACTAATAATTTTGGGGTATATTTCCAAAAATAAGTAAGCTAAAATGTGGAATGTGCTATATTTTCTCCATTTTCCCCTCCAGGTCTTCTCTTCATCCTGCTCCATCCTGCTCTGTGTCCTAGGAAACTGACCTCAAAGACTGGTTTAACCAAGCTTTCTTGCCTTGGTTGGGTTTGGACAAACTGTGGCATATTCAGGAGATCAGGAGTTAGTAAGAGAAAAAGGTATGGCATTTATTCCTTCATGTCCCTCCCTATGAAAACACTGTTTGGCAGTGGCTGCAATATTCTTCCCTGTCGGACACTCCTTACCGTGCAGATACATCTCTCACAGGCTAGGGCAACTCTTCCTTGGTTCTACCCCTCTACCTCACTAAGATGGTAATACCTTCCCACTATTGCCCTTTCCAGAGTGCTTCACCATCCTTTAATGGTTCCCTTAATCTTGCCTTCAAAAACAGTCCCTTCATTGATCTCTTCTCAATTACCCCTTTGCCATCTTCCAGCTGTTTGCTGCTAGAACATAGACTGATTCAAGAACAATCCTGACATTCGAAGGCCAGTTTTACAATCCTTACTTCATCTGGCTCTGCTATAGTCAAGTTTAAGAAACTTCATACCAAGGGACGGACAGGCTCTCCATTTGCTCTTTGAGGTTGAAAGGAGACTCTAGTTACGATGCTTCAACTCTTTCACAGCAAAATTCTTATCAGGAACCACCTAACCAACCCTTAAATGAAAGGCAATCTTGATGATTGGATATGGGGGTCTGGTCCCTGAAAAATAAAACAGTCCAGATTTTGTTCATTTGCAGCCCTGTGGCCCTTGTGCTGAAAAGATAAGGTAATTCATGCTTAATGTACTATTTATTAAGGATTAGCAATAATATTCCTTAATATTTTCTACAATAGTATCAGGCAAAAGGGGAGAAAGGAAAGGAGAAAATGGGTTTAATATAGTTAAACTCTATGATTATTGACCTTCCAGAGGGATTTCATGTCAATGATCTTATTTATTTTCTTAGCTTTTACTTCAATAGATTGTATAATATCTGAAACCCACCTCAATTTGCTCCTTGTTCCTGGCATTTTCTCTCTCTTACATCAAACATCTGGGAGCACTTTACAAGGCTTTCCTGTAATCTGGCAAACTATATACACATGTGTCTTTTAGGAGTCCAATTTTCTTCACCCAGTAATTGGTGAATGCAGAGAAACAAAGTATCATTTTATTTTACATAATGGTACTATGTAAAATGATTCACTAATTCAGTTCTGAAAAATAATAATCACAAGTTGGAAGATTTAAAAACACATGTGAGAAGACAGCACCCAGGGAAATCTAGGTTCTTAGTGCTCACACAAGCTCACTCTTGCCCCCTGCAGTTTGCTGAGAGACAGAAAAATATTTTCTAATTAGCCTTGTGTGTTGCTTGCAAACTTCAGCTGAAATGTTCATTCACCTTATAAGGAGCTGTCAGTACCTCTAGGAATACACCACACAACAGTATCATTTAGAAACAGTTTTGTTTCCACATCACGTAATAAATATGTCTTTGTTCTTCCTTTGTCTCCACTTCTTGTTAATAGAGAAAATTGTCCAGGAAAAATGCAACCTGCAACTTAATATGGATTACTATGTTTTGTACTTCTTACAATTTGAAATAAATGTCTACATAAAAGAAAGGTACAGTAATAGCTAATGCTTTTCCCTGGGTAATAATACAATTTTGAAAAATAGAATGCCTAAGTAAATTGGGCAAGCTTATCTTTTTGCCTGCAGTTTCATTTTACTAATGAGACTGCTGAGAAAATTTCCCCTCGAGAGCCCTACAATTCAGCACCCACTCCGTTGGACAGTACCATCTCAGCAAGCATCTACACAAAACCATCCAATTGAATGGAAATTGAGGAATATAAAATGATTTCATGTGGTGACTAAGAACTAGAAACCAAAGCTTTCAATATCCCCCCCTACACCCTATTAAAAACTGCTATTCTCTGGTTTAAGTAAAATGCAAAAACAAAACAAACACTTTTTTGTCCCCTAATAGCGCAAGATAAAATTTCAAACAAGAGTGCCAAGCAGCCACTCCTCAAACTTACCTCTGCAGTAGATTATTCATATCAATAAGGAATTAAGGGAAGAATTCGTGGTTTCATCTATTTTTAAAAAGTGAATGGACTACATCTCATACCAAATAAACTAAATGAAAATGAACAGCTTTCTTTATTAATATTGTGATACAGTTTAATTTATAAGTCAGAGTTAGTACAGATTCTAAATATGCTATCATCCAAGTAACAATTCACAATCTTAAATCTGACCTACAAAGCCTTTTTCAAGTGCTGTAAGAGCCTGAAGTCACTCCATCTGTGGGCATCTCTGACTGAGCAAACCAGGTAGTATCAGATATTAATAGATATTAGTTCACTGTTGATGTCAGACCAAGACTAGGCTTAATTTTTTTTCATTAGGGAAATATACAAAGACAGCCGACGAAATAAACACTTCCCATTTCTTCTACTATTCATTATATGTACTATTTTTACATTACTCATCTTTCTATTATGTATGCAATCCATTGAAACCATTTCCATTTTTGTGGTTCAGGAACAAATTATAATACTCTAGGTTTTGTGTTGTCAAGAGCAAAGCAGAAGGAAACTCATGCCTCTCCAATTCTGTATTTTATAACTATTAAAGCCACTAAGTTGTCATTAGAACTTTGGCAGGTTTAGCACACTGAACCTTATTAAGCTCACTGTCAATTACAACCCCACATAGACAGCTGTGTACTCTTCCAAGGGGGTGTGTCCTTGTCTGGGAGCAGAATTTACCCTTATCTACTTTCATCTTTTCAGCACCATCTATCATTTCCATCTGTAAATATATTTTAGAATATCAATTACATCATTATTATGTGTTGTAACTTCACATTACACAGAAAGAAATACCATTGTTTCTATAGTTACAGCTAAGTGCTTTATTTTTTTAATGTGTAAAAATTGTGGAATAGGACAGGACTTAAGGCAAAGCTGTGAATATAAATCCCAATTCAGACTGAAAAATATCCATTAATCAGCATAATTAGAATATATTACTTCAACTAATAACAATTGCATTGAATTACGCCATTATTCAGCCCATAGGTCTCCATAATTTCCCATAAACATAGATGAAAGGCTTGGCAAAGATTTATTTGTTCACTTATTTATTGATTACCTCCTATGCATCAGGCACTGTTCTGGGTGCTAGGAATACAGCTTTGAACAAGACAGATAAAGTTCCTTCTCTCATGGGTTGTACATGCTAGCTGGGAAAGACAGATGATATTAAATTAAAGGTGTCATAGTAGTAGTGACTAGGAATGCTACTCTAGGCAAGGTGGTCATGACAAATGTTGCTGAGATGGTGAAATTTAAGCTGAGATTATGACATTTAAGCTGAGACTTGAATGTCAAGAAGGAGCCAGCTATGCAATGATCTGTAGGAAATGCATATCAGTCTGAGGGAACAACCAGTGAAAAAATTTTGAGTTAGGATTGATCTATCTCAGACTGTTAGACAAACAGAAATGTGTGGTTGAAGTCCAGGTAAACAATTTCTTCTACATTTATTTGATCTACTAGCTACTAACCTCATAAAAATAAAATATAATCAGATTAGGACATGGATAAATCTCAAGATAATTATGCTGAGTGAAAATGTCAAAGGGGGGGAAAGAGTACATACTATATGATTTCATTTACATAAAATTCTAAAAATACAGACAAAAATTTAGGGACTGAAAGCAAATCAGTGGTTGTCTCAGTGAGAAATGTATTACAAAGGGACTCAAAGATGTTTGGGGGGGACGATGGGAATAGTTGTAATTTTTATTGTAGTAATGGTATCATGACTGTATGTATAAATGCCAAAACCAATCAAATTACATATTTTAAATACGTGCAGTTTATTGTACATCAATAATGCCTCAATTAAGCTATAATAAAATCAGGTTTGTTTGAGCATTTTCTTTTACAGGGAATATTTAGTAGTTTCCAGTCATGCCCAGTTCATTTTCTAAATACTTAATAAACCTTCCTCAATAATTCATCCTGTGCTTTCCTGATATCTACATCACACTCATTTGCCTAAGTTTGAGAGACTATCTCTCTTTCTAGGTTTTGGAGAGTAAAAGGATATTTTTCCAACTTCAGTTTGCAAACATGCCTCCTCAAAGATCTTGGACAGGAATTAGATAATATCATATGGGTGTTATTTCAGAATTGCATTTTAATACAGCCAATCCAGAAACCCTGAATTCATTTAGACTAATACATATATTTTTAAAATTCCCTCTCCCACGTTTGACATCTGTTCCTTCTTGGCAGGTTTTATTCTATTTTCCTTCTCCTCCTCCCTCTCTTCCTCTTCTCCTTTTCCTCCTCCTCTTCTTCCTTTTCCTCCTTCTCCTCCTCCTCCTCTTCTTCCTTCTCAGTCTGAATATCATTCTTTACATAGTGAAGACAAAACATGCCATGGATCAAAGGTTTCCCTGCTGTGCCTTCCCTTTAGCTGCATTCCTGCCTGAAATATAACGAGGTATGTTTTTGTTTCTCCTTTGGTTTTATAAATTCCAACCTCTTTAGGAAATTTAGTGTCCCTGACCCTATGTTTATTACCGCTGCTAACAAAAACTGGGGTCTTAGGGAAGACACAAACTTTGTGTTGCTGATGGAGTTAGTAACAGTTATGCCGTTGGATATACGAGAACTCTGCCTGGAACATCTGTACAGATCCCAAGAGGTGACTGTGCAGACCTGGCTGCCTGGGTGCACGTATCTCTCACCCTCTCACCATTCCAGTTTCTACCTGGGGGACTTCATAGAGTTGTTATAAACATAAACAGAAACACCTAAAATATGAATTTTACAAATTAAAATTATTGTAATCTTCATGTATACATTGGAAACTCAACAAAAATGTGCAGATTTAAGAATTACCATCATTCTACTCCATGGGAACTAGCGAAACCAACTTAGCTTCTGCTTAATTCTGATGGCACTCGTACCTCTGCTTTGGAGCCAGAGATTTGTTTACTTGCCATGATTTTCAAAATCACTCATGATTATATTAAAAACATGACTTAGTATTTAGCGATATAATAATTCCATCATTTCTCTCTAGTTCTTCTTAAGGTTCTGTGTTAGATTCTGCCAATCTGTTTATCAGATTTGGAGGCAGAAGGGGAGAGACCGTTATCCCCTGGCAAGCATTTGTGGTAGATGGATGGGGAAACATCAGACATCATCAGCCTTCAGGCAAGCCTCAGTCAGCCACCTTCTTTGTGCCTATAGACCGCAGATGTAGTTGAGGGCAGTTCCTTCAGGAGGACTCCAGCAGATGGAGATGCATGGAGAGGGTGTCCTGGAAAATCTTGAGATTCAAAGCAGCTTCTGAGTGGGCTCTTGAAAACCACTAACTTTGGCATTAAATGTTAATCTGCCACAGAGTCCTTGCCTTTGCCCCCCCACAGTCTTTCCAATGGTTTAATAAGCCTCTCCTTCCCTTTACACAACATTCTGACCTGGAATTCATAAAGAGCAACTTGTTTTCCTGACAAGGTAAACAAGTATAGACACACATATGATCCAGTTAGAAACAAGAGATTTGTGATTTTACAAAACCACCTCTGCTGTTCAAACTGGTATCGTGGTTAAACATGCTGGTCTTGGAGAGGGCTTCCGGGGTTCAAATTCCTGCTCCATCACTTACGAGTAACTTTAGGCAAGTTATTTAAATTCCCTGTACCTCGGTTTCATCTCTTTAAAATGGGGGCAAAAATTTTTTTTACCTCTTAGGACTATTTGAGGGAATTTAAAAAGCTTATGTGTGGCTTCCATGGTGGTGCAGTGGTTAAGAATCCGCCTACCAATGCAGGGGACATAGGTTCGAGCCCTGGTCCGGGAAGATCCCACATGCCATGGAGCAACTAAGCCCGTGAGCCACAACTACTGAGCCTGTGCTCTAGAGGCTGCAAGCCACAGCTACTGAGCCCGAGTGCCACAACTACTGAAGCCTGTGTGCCTAGAGCCCGTGCTCCGCAACAAGAGAGCCACCACAATGAGAAGCCCCTGCACCGCAACGAAGAGTATCCCCCCTCGCCGCAACTAGAGGAAGCCCGCGCGCAGCAACAAAGACCCAACATAGCCAAAAAATAAATAAATAAAATTAAATTTAAAAAAAAAAAAGCTTATATGAATAAAAACTTAGAATAGTGTTTGGCATTTGTTAAGCAATAAATAAACATTGGTTACTATCAACAGTGGTGTCCTTAACTCCTGCTTTTCTGAAGAGTATACTCAATTCCCCAGTGTCTATTTTCCCACAATATTAATGGCTGAGTGGTTAAACTATAGCTCAGACTGGAATGCAAATCATCTCTATGCCCTCAGTGCTTCACTGATAAGAGACAGAGTCAATTCAACTTCTTCAGGCCCTCTTTCCAAAAGTTAGATCCATCCTTTCTAAGGCAAACCTTCAATAACTAAGTAGACCTAAAAGATAATTTTACATCTTTTCCTTAGAATACAAAGAAGTGCCTTTGACTTTTCCTAGGTTATTCCCAAGTAATTAATTATATGAATAACAAGAAAAACAACCAAGTTAGATTGACTGGTTTTCCTTCATGGTCTTGAACATTCAGTGAGTGAAAGGTTTAGAATGTTGAGACTTATTTGCATGTATGTTTCCTTATCATGGAAGATGTTGTGATCTTCGTACTGAATGTACAGGAGCCAGCTCTTTGGTTAAGAACATCAACTTATATAGATTATTTTTCATGGTCTAAGCTTTCCCCTTTGTGTTGGAAACTGCTTTATAAATAAAATTTTAAAGAATTATTTGCAGTACATTTCAGGAAAAAAAAAAAAGAAATTTGGAATCAGTGATCTGTGTTTGAACCACAGATCAGCCATGTAGTAGTAGCTTGGGTTTTATCAAACATTTAGCATCCTAAGCCTCCATTTATTCATCTATAAGGTAACAATTAATAATAGTAATAAAGATTTCCTAATAATAATAATAATAAAGATTTCCTAGGGTTTGCTTGATTTAAGATAACACATATCAAAATACCTTTATCACACATACCTTTATCACACTTCCAGCCCTATGACCTGTCACCATTCTACTCCTCATCATATTTATTTTGTCACACACTGGCAAAACACAAGGAACTAGTCAGCTTCCCTGATTCAAAACCACATAATGAAATGATGAATACCAAGTCATCATAAACACATCGTTCCTCACCATGTTATTGCCCCTGAATTTGTGACATCCACTTCTGAACAAACCTCTTTATTTTACCCTCTCCTTTTCTTCTCATTTATTTATAACTCCTTTCTGTTACCTAAGTACTGTTAAGCTTCTGTCCCTTTATTATCTACTCAGTAGGCATGGAGATAAAATTTAATTTTCATTCAACCAAATACGAGCTTTGTGCCACTTAGCATAATTCAACTGCCTTGCCTTTTATATCTTGAATGTAGTGTTGCAACCTTACTGCCCATGTTGAAATGAGAGGATGTCAATGGCTGTAGCCTTGAGAATAAACATAGGCTATTCAAGATGAAAGGAATTTAAAGATCTTTAATTTTAAAGCTAAAAAATCTGAGAGTAAACAAGTTAAGCCACCTCTCCATAGTCACAGAGCCAGTTGTCAGCAGTAATATTCTGAACCAGAACTGAGCTTCTGTGAAACTAAGCCACATGTCCTTGGTAAAAACTGTGCTGGGCACCAAAGTGAGGGCTTCATGGAAATTTGTGGAACAGCAAAAACCATGATAGATTATTTCATCTTGGATGCAGTGGATGTGTCTAGATTTCTTTACTTGATTCCCTACTAATAGAGGGGAATTGGACAAATGGCCAGAATAAAGAAAAAGGGCAAAACATGGAAATGTTCACAGAAACTCACCGCGCATTTCTCTTCTACAACAGAGTCATCTAAATTCAGAAGCTTACAAATCAAAAATGTAAACTTTCTGTTTCTTTTTATCCTCATAAGGCTACTCTAGTTTGAATATTATGACCTTGATTTATTCTCTTGTAAAACAGCTTTCCTTCTTTCCTTTTTTTTTTTTTTTGCCTTTGTTGTCACATCCATAGTTTTGCTTTCCTCTATACTATCTGGTAGACTAACTCTTATAGGTAAAATGGTTTGAACCATAATACTAGCGGGTTAGCTCTTTGTAAGAGCCACAGGGGCTCATGGGGTTTTTTAATAAAGAGAAAACCAGTATTAAGAAATAAAGAGAAAAAGGTATTACTCTAAAAATTAATGAAAAGCTATTGAATTAACTTGGACCACCCATACCAGGCTATTTGAAGCTTTCCTATATAAAGATAGCCTCTCCTGTTTGGGAAAACTTTAAAGATTTTTGTCTTCCATTTTTAGAATTAACAACAACAAAAGACAAGGCTGCAAAAGGCTGCTGTTGATAATAGAGAGTGGGAAGAGTGAGTTTTCTTGATGGAAATTTTTTTCCAGGGCCTGGTAGCCTATTCTGTTTCCAGGTATTTATGATTCATAGGCAAGAGACCAGCCTTTCATTTGGTTGAGCCTGAGGCAGAAGTGAATGAGATCCCCAGTGTTGACTGGAAATGGGTAAATCACTTAACCACACCTAGCGGTCACTTAGACTCCTGGGCTCCCGTGGAATCATTTGTAAAATAGGTATTCTTTTAGGTTAACATTCATGGTTGTTATTAGGTGGGAATATTTTACAAATAACAAATATGCAATATGAAGAAAATTCACTTTAACTCCTTTCTGTCTGCAATCTGTATCACCTCTCTCTTTTGAATTCTTATCCCCATGAGTTGCAATGCATTCAACCCATGGTGACATACATTCCACCTATGATGATATACATTAATCTTCCCTGAATAGTATTAAAACAATCAAGGGATATTTCTGGGCCAAAATACGTACAAGACGTTAAGATTTTAAAACTTACACATAAGAACATACAGACATACATTCACCCAACACATACTTTTAGGGACTGAAGAGAAAAAGAAACTAAGATGATTAAATAAGTTTTAGATTATCCATTTAATGGCCCTCACCTCTGTCAGTGGTTCTGCATGTTGCTGAAGTCACAATCAGCATGTGTAGAGTATTAATTATCCTGATTTTTTCCCATTTATTATTTGAAAGTCTGAACATCATAAAGGAGAAGAACTTGAGCCTTGTAATGAAACAGAAGTGAATTCAAAAGCTAGCAGTTCTTCTATAAGATTCATGGCATTTGGCAGACTTCTTAACCTCTATAGAACAATTTCTTTGTAAAAGGGGACTCTAATAATAGCATCTATCACACAAGATTATTTACATGATAAAGTAAAATAATACTAATAAAATGCTTAGCATAGCATCGAGTTCATGGTAAGGTTCTAATGAATGTCTGCTCTTATTATCATCTCATATATGCATTGACACACTCATTATTTTCATGGTTTCATGGTATTCTAGAAAATTAATCAACCATGTTCTTTCTTTTTTCTCTATTTACTACTAGGAATTTGGGTTAAATTTATTTGGGGATATAAGTCTCATTGCTATAAATATCTACGTAGTAAATACTGTTTTCTGATAAGTTTGTTTTCTTGGATATTGTAGCTGGAAACAAAATTAAATGGGAGGTTTTTACGGACCTTCTTAAAAGTTGCAAAATTCTTCTCCAGAGGAAAGTAAACCAATTTACAGAGTACGATATTATTAAACTTCTTTCTTCATAGATGCACTAACACTGAGTTTTCATTATTTTTATTTGCTTATTGTAGAAGAATCAGCATAGAATCATACCAAAAATATTTGAATTAGCCTTTCTTTACTAATGGACCAGGGTTTTTTGTTGTTATTGTTTCCTGCTAAGATTAGCACTTCTTCCTGGCTAATCAATTCATTTTCCCTGATCCATTAGAGAGCCATTTAATGTTTTAAAGCTACACATGATAACTTATAGTCTCAAAAGATCCCCAGGCTGAGTTCCGTTCCAACATTTCCCTCCTCATAGCCACTGGACATTTCTTTGCCTGCAACTACGGAGTGAAGCTAAGACTATTCTCAAATATTAGATATTGTGGGCTAATTTTTTTTAATTTAAATAAAATTAGGGTGACCAAAGACAAGCAAAAAGAAATACTGTCATAATTGCTATGTAGCAACAATTGGAATTGTTGGAAACAGTGTAATTTGCAATCTGAAACACTGAGTTTCCATCTTTTGTTTTGATACAATGCACCTTTTGGGGAACAATTCTCCCCATTCCCATATGTCTCATTTTGGCCCACAGACATTGGTACTCCACTTCCTGCCCTCACCTGCTTCTCCCTAAGGGAGGAAGAGCGTCATGAAGTTGATGATTCAGGGGGAGATGCTGAGCGAGCATGAGCTGCTGGTGGCCCCCTGTGTTCATTCTCTCCCTGAACTCAAGATGCCCTCATTGCTCCTCTGCATGATAAGCTTAGCAAGGCCAGCTCTGCTCCTACAGTTCTAGGTAAGGAAGTTCAATTTTGGTGGGTCCATGCACTCTAATTCTTTATAACCAGTAAAAAGTCAGGTATGTTCCATTCAACCTATCCAACTCCTGTGTCCTATTTCTTATTTGGTTTAGAATTCATGAGAGAAGAAAAAAGTGTCATTCATTGGTCATATAAAACCCCACCCAGCTTAGTATTTGTAGTCACTAAACATCAAGGATACAGAGTCATACTGCTTGGTTCAACTCCTATGTGATTCTTATTAGCTGGGTGAAAGACAAGTTATATAGCTTCTCTGACCTCCAGTTTCCTTATCTGTATAAGGGAGATAATAATAGTACATACCTCAAAGAATTGTTTAAAGCAGGAGTTGGCAAACTTTGGCTCTCTGGGACAAACCCAGTCCATTCTTTATTTTTGTAAATAAAATTTTACTGAAATGTACCCATGCCCATATATTTGCATATTGGCTATGGCTACTTGCATGCTGCAACAGCAGAGCTAAGTAGTTGTAAAAGAGACCATATGGCCCATAGAGACTAAAATATTTTCTATCTGTCCCTTTACAGAAAAAGTCTGTCAACCCCTGGTTTGAAAGATAAAGCAAGAAATGAGGTATGCATACAAAACATAGAGCACTGGACATGACAAAGAGTAAATTCTTATTATGTGTTAGCTATTATTATTGTTATCCATTAAGAGGTAGTGTATCATAGTGATTAACAGTACTGATTCTTTAGCAAAACTGTATAGGTTCAAATCTCAGCTCTACAACTTATCAATTCTGTCATCTTAGGCAAGCCACATTTTTTTTTTGAATCACAATGTACTCATCTGTAATACGAAGATAATAATATCTAGTGCATAAAGTTATTGAGAGGCTTAAATGAGATTATACAAGTAAATTAATACTTAGGAGATTGCATGTCACTGATATAAATATTTGCTGTCATCACCATCACCATCATCATCATAACTGTCATTAATTTCCCCCTACAGGATTCCAAAATATAAACTTATTTTGAACACAAGTTCATTGATAATATTAGATCTCAAGTAATTCACATATTCATTTAGTAAATATTAACCAACCATCTTGAGGGAGTCAGAGAGTCTCCAGAGATAGAGATATAACTCTTCCTTTCTCCTTAACTTCCCCAGTGTAATCAGATCTATACTTTCAGGTCAAAGCCAAAATATCATGAATTCTTGAAGAAAAAGCACCATCTAAATCAAGTTACTTCATACTAAAACAGGAGGCGTTATCTGCATCCAGCTAGACTACAAACTGGTTTAAAGAGCATCTAAACCTTGGGTTATTGAGCAATTTTAAGCCTTAATAGAGCTCTTATGATTCAAAGATGAATAAACAAAAAAAATGATGAAATAGAAGTTGAAAGAGGAGGACGAAAGAATCTTAACAACCCAGAGGGTGAAACGTTCTGCAGTGTATAAGGAGATGAATGCCTTACTCAACCCATAGAGCAATGGTGTTCTTTGGGAAATGATTAGGCACAGGAAACAGAAGCCAGCATTAGGTAGCCCCTGTTCAGGTATCAGGAAAATTCAAGAAAAATGACATCCGTAAAACAGTACATGAAAAGATAGCAGATCCAGATGGAAAGAGAGCTGACTATATTGCAAGCAAGCATGAATAAAAGAAAAACTGATGAGAGATAAAGAAATAGGTGCAATAAAACCTAAATGTAAAATGGCTGAAAATAAAACACATCAGCAAAGAGGAGAGTCCACGCTGCAGAAAACTGAATCTATGAGGACAAACATTAGACGCACTTCCAGAATCTAGTGTTAAGAGTTACAAGGTACTACAGAATATTGAGCAGCTTTCCCTCTGCTATACAGTAGGTCCTTGTTGGTTATCTATTTTAAATATAGCAGTGTGTACATGTCAATCCCAAACTTCCAATCTATCCCTCCCCCCGATCATTCCTGCTTAGTAACCATAAATTAGTTCTCTAAGTCTGTGAGTCTGTTTCTGTTTTGTAAGTAAGTTCATTTGTATTACTTTTTTGGAAGCTAACACAACATTGTTAATCAACTATGCTGCACTATAAGATACAATTTTTTTTAAATATGAAAAAAAGAGTTACAAGGTAGAAGTGATGAGAGGAGAAGACAGGACAGACACGGAGGCTGGAAAGCAGGTATCAAACACTCCAGAGAAAGAGAATGAAGAGTTAGAATGGAAACACTGCTGTTGTATGATTGAAAGACATGTCAGAAAAGGATGGGATATTCAAATTCAAAATGAATCAAAAGGACCTAAACCTAAGAAGAAAAAAGAAAAGAAATAATTTTGATGTAGTAGAAAAAGAATATTTGTGTTAATGAAAAAGGAAAAACTATTAAGGCAGAAATAAACAAGGTACATACAAAGAAAGAAAAGTTAGGCTGATTACTACTGGCTTAAATATCAGAGAAAATTGAACCAAGCCTATATTGTTTTAATGAAATCTCTAGGTAGGCAAAGTGGAACTCCGATGTAAAAGAAAGAGGAAGATATCCACATGTATACTAATATACCAAAAGTACACCATTGATTTACTTTACCAAAAAAAAAAAAAAACAATTAAGGTGTTCTCTAACAAAAATGTGAGATGAATCAACGTAAAAATAAGAATGAGGACATGACTGCACAGAGTGGATAGAGATGAGCAATGCAAGTAATTGAACATAAAACTGAATTTTAAAATGATCTGACTATGACTATTAGACAATCCAAATGCCACAGATATGTCTTATGTGAGAAAATAAGAAGTAGAAAACAATATTTTTGTTTAAAATAAATGAGACACAGATGGTTGGATCGGCAATATGTGTATTTTAAAATGTATATGTTCCAGGAAAAATCCTAGGAAATGTAAAGTGTTGTGGATGATTGAACAATACAGACCAAGTACACACTTCACTCACTCACAAACATAGGAAAAAAGCTCCTACATTCACAGTAAATACCATCAATATCTATAATAAAATAATATTTTAGATCATAGCCAAATACATTTTCCTCTGATTTTCAAGGATGGGTGAATATTATAAAATCTATTAACATAATTTAAGACTATTAGTTTAAAGTAATAATCATTTTTCTAGATACCAAAAAAACTCATCATCCAATCCTGATTTTTTAGTTACTAAGCTAAGAAAAAAGAATAATTAATAAAGAAGACTTTGAACATGAATACCAAACCAACAGACATTTTACTTAATTCTTAAATACTTAGAGTCATTCTCATTTTGAAGCGAGATTCACAATGAAGTTGCCCATAAAATCATCATCATCATCTTTAAACTATGTTCTCAAAACTGAGCAGGTTATAGATAAGAATAAAAAGTAAGCAAAGGGCTTCCCTGGTGGTGCAGTGGTTGAGAGTCTGCCTGCCAATACAGGGGACACGGATTCGAGCCCTGGTCTGGAAAGATACCACATACCGCGGAACAACTAGGCCCGTGAGCCACAGCTACTGAGCCCGCGCGTCTGGAGCCTGTGCTCCCCAACAAGAGAGGCCACGACAGTGAGAGGCCCGCGCACCGCGATGAAGAGTGGCCCCCCACTTGCCGCAACTAGAGGAAGCCCTCGCATAGAAAACGAAGACCCAACACAGCCAAAAATAAATAAATAAAAACACAACTCTGCCTATGCTATTTCCCTGCTGAAAAAAAAAAAAAAAAAGTAAGCAAAGCTAATTGTCAAAATTTATAAATGATACTATGATTTATCTAGAAAAACAGAAAAATGTAGGGGAACACTTTTAGGTATAACTACAGAGATCAGTGAAGTTACTAATAAGCATATCAATAATCAAGAATGTTCCTGTATAACTAAGACAACCACTTACAAAAATACGATGAAAAAGATGCTTTTTGAGTAACAAGAAATTTTTAAATATTAAGATTAAAAGCTCATGATAATACATCAAGGAAGTACATGAAAAAAAAAAAAGGTTACAAAAGAACGCCTACTATACTTTGTGAACATCAAAGAAGATCTGAGTAAGTGGAACAAAATATCAGGTTTTGAAAAAGTCATATAGGCAAATAGTCAATAGATGAAAAAAACCTATAATTTTAATGCAACTTGAGTTAAAATCCCAGGGCTTTCACTTTGGGCAGGTAACAACTCATTATAGAGTTTATTGGCGAAAATTTAAAAAGGAAAATAGCAAAGCACATTTTTAAACAAATACACATATAAATACATTAAGTGGCAAATATAAGTATATGTAAATGTATATGTGTGTTAAACAATACTAATGAGGTGGTGCTTGCAACATCATAGGTTTAAATTACACAGTTACAACATTAAAACTATGTGTTCCTGGCAGATAGATTAATGGAACAGAATATAAAACCAAAAAAATATATATATACATATATACCAGGTACATGCACATGTAAATACTATATAATAAGCTGACATTATTAATCAGTGTTAAAGGATGGATTATTAAGTAATTGCTATAGCAAATGGTTAACAATTTAGAAATACAGACTTATTCAATAGTGAAAAAATGTAGAGGAATTACAATATGTAAATATACTCATTATAAACTTACCTACTTCAGTTGAATTAACACATTCTTACAGTGCATGTGAATTATTTGTTATTAGATTGAGGCAGATAATTTTATCAAAGGTAAAAGAAACAAAGAAGAAGACTGAGAAACATATCTATGTAAAAACAAATACATCCAAAGTCAATAAACTATGTAAAAAACATGAAAGGTTAGTGGGAAAATATTCAAAATATCCAAGACAAACAGAAGTAGAATATCTTTAATATAGAAATTGAAATTAAATTTAAATGTAAATTTTAAAATGATTATTAAAAGAATAAAGAACAAAAGATATTATTTGGAAATTTATTTTAAAAAAGAATACTAATGAAATAGAAGCATGTAATCCATTTCAGAAAAGGTCAAAGTGTAAATTAAAACAGCACCCCATTTTCACCTATAAATTGCAAAGATTTTAGTGCAAAAACAATCATTGTATCTAGAAGATGAGGTAGGAGAAAATATAGACAACCTTGGTTTTGACAATTATTTTCTTTTTTTTTTTAACATCTTTATTGGGGTATAATTGCTTTACAAAGGTGTGTTAATTTCTGCTGTATAACCAAGTGAATGAGCTATACATATATATACATCCCCATATCTGCTCCCTCTTGCGTCTCCCTCCCACCCTCCCTATCCCACCCCTCTAGGTGGTCACAAAGCACCAAGCTGATCTCCCTGTGCTATGTGGCTGCTTCCTACTAGCTATCTATTTTACTTTTGGTAGTGTATATATGTCCATGTCACTTCGTCCCAGCTTACCCTGCCCCCTCCCCGTGTCCTCAAGTCCATTCTCTATGTCTGCATCTTTATTCCTGTTCTGCCCCTAGGTTCCTCTGGCAATTATTTTCTTAGATACAACACCAAAGGCATAATCCATGAAAGAAAGAATTGTTAAGGTAGACTTCATAAAAATTAGAGATTTTTGCTCTGTGAAAGGTACTATGAAGAGCATGAAAAGACAAGCCACAGACTGGGAGAAAATATTTGAAAAAGCACATCTGATAAAAGACTGTTATCCAAAATATGCAAAAAACTCTTCAAATGCAAAATAAGGAAACAACCTGATCAAAAATGGATCAACAACTTAATAGACACCTCACTAAAAAAAGATATACAGATGGCAAGTAAGCATATGAAAAGATGCTCCACACTCTATGTCATCAGGGAAATGTAAATTAAAACAACGAGATACAACTACACATCTATTAGAATGGCCAAAATCCAGAACACTGACAACACCAAATGCTGACAAGGATGCAGAGCAACACGAACTCTCGTTCATTGCTGGTGGGAATGCAAAATGGTACAGCCACTGTAGAAGACGGTTTGACAGTTTCTTACAAAACTAAACATACTCTTACCGTACAATCCAGTGATCATGCTCTTGGTATTTACCCAAAGGAGTTAAACATTTATGTCCACACAAAAACCTGCACACATATGTTTATAGCAGCTTTATTCATAATTGCCCAAACTTGGAAGCAACCAAGATGTCCTTCAGTAGGTGGATGGATAAATAAACTGTGATACATCCAGACAATGGAGTATTATTCAGTGATAAAAAGAAATGAGCTATCAAGCTATGAAAAGACATGGAAGAAACTTAAACATATATTTCTAAGAGAGAAACAGCCAATCTGTAAAGGCTACATACTGTATGATTCCAACCATAGGACATTTTGGAAAAGGCAAAACTATGGAGGTAGTAAAAGGGTCAGTGGTTAACAGAGGTTAGCAGAGAGGAAGTGATGAATAAAGGGAGTGCAGAGGATTTTTAGGGCAGTGGAACTACTCTGTATGAGACTATAATGATGGATACACATCATTTTACATTTGTCCAAACCCATTAAATGTATAACACCATGAGTGAAACCTAATGTAAACTCTGGACTTTGGGTAAGAATGATGTGTCAATGTCAGTCCATCAATTGTCACAAATCTACCAGTCTAGCAGAGGATATTGATAATGGGGAAGGCTATGCATGTGTGGGAGCAGGGTGTATATGGAAAATCTCTACCTTCCTCTCAATCTTGTCGAGAGCTAAAACTTCTCTAAAAAGTAAAGTCTATTTTGAAAAAAGTGTTTATAAAGTTTCAAGGAAAGGAACTCCTATACATGGTTGTTGAGGGTTTTTTAATCTATTTATTCATAGGTGAAAAAGTAATCTAATTTCACCAAAATGTTGACAATGGTTATCCACAGGTAGATGGATGGTGTGTGATTGAAGACAGGAGTAGGGGTGTGTTTTTGTTGTTTGATTTCCAAATTATATTTTCTTATTCAGAAAGACAAAAGTGTATATGTTTTAAATGAAAATCAAGTGTCTTTAATTATTAAAAAGTCTAATTAGGTTTTCTAAAGTCTATGAAAGATTTTTATTTTTTCTGTGTTGTTTCATCAAACTAAAGAGAAGATTAAACTAATTTATCTTGATGCTAAGGGGAGCCCCGGTTAAGGCAATGGGGCTGTAATTTGGGAGAATAAGCGAGATATTAAGCTATTGCTAAGGCTCAGGTCGGAAACTCTGAGCTTTCTGTTGTTATTAATGGAAGGACAAATGAAGAGAGGGGAGCTGAGCTGAAAAGCGGAAAGGCACTGGAGGGATACAAATCGAGATGAAAGGTGGCTGACTCGGCAAAACTGTTAAATGACTTTGCAAAAGACCTGTCGCAATGGATAAACGGCCCCTCCTGAAGAAGCAGCTTAGCATTCCTGCAGTGCACACACAATTATTTCCAGGGATGAGACTGAGAGGAAGGAGAAAGAAAGAGGAAAGGCAAGAAGATCTAAAGACGCCTTGATGAGTCTGCAGACATTTCTTAAATGAGCAACTGGGAAGAAGAGAGCTACAGAAGAAAAACCAAAACAAAGAGTGCATGTACTTCATTTTCAGCTTCAGCCACTGGGCAAACAACCACCATTCTGCCTTTTCTCTGCTCATGGAAAACGGTGAGTTGCTCTGTGGATGCTGACTACCCTCTAATTGTTTTTGTGGTAAGTGCGGCATAAAACCTATTGTCAAAAAACATGATGTCCACAGCGTACAGCCAGCCTTTATCTTCCCAGTAGATCACTCCCAGGGGTTAATGTTGTCGGAGGGACCCTCAAAATAACATGTGCTCACATTTCTTTAAGGCAGACTTTCAGGTCAGAGCCCCCCTTTTTTCTCTAGTATTTCCTTCTCTGAAAGAAAGGAAGAATTTTCCTGAAGTATAGAACCCTGTTATGTCAAATAAAGGCCACACGCCCAAGGAAAAGAGGCAGGAGTCGGGGGGAGGGTAGCAGAGGTCTCCCCTCTAAAGCTTATGGAGAGTTGTACTGACAAACATTAGTTACACCCTTTGTATTATAGTAAGAACCCCTGTTGCTTACACAATTCTTAGGATTCACTCTGCTGATTATTATATCTCATGATTTAGTTCTATTCATCAGAAACGAATCAAAGGTACTCAAACAGCTTGCTGCTGGTTTCAAACCAATAAATATTATTTTATTAAGTTTCCCTCTGCCAGCCTTTAATGACTATACACTTACTGGCAGGAATATTTTCTGGGTCAAGACATTTTCAGCGTAATTTCCCTCTCCACCATGTAGTTCTCAGGTTCTTTGGGCAGGAACCATGATTTGTTTGGATTACCTGCCTCCATGAGTAGAAAAATATATTATGATACAAACGTTTGGGTGAAATAGGCAGTTTTCACCCTGCTGCTCTCCACCAAGCTCCACGCCTCTCAAATTTAATTGAAATCTTTTCAAAACACACAGATTAATCACACCCTTTGCAGGTATCCTGCCCTTAGGAAGCCGTACCAGCCTAAGAAGGGTCAGAGGTCATGGGAAGACGTCAACCTTCAGTATCCCTGGACTGGTTGTAACTGAAAAATTCCTAGTCAGTTGTGTGGGATGGCATGGAGGGCAGGTAATACTATGTTCTTATGATAACCCACACAGCGGCCACTGCATTTGGAGCCTGACACCAAATTCTTTAGACTTGAATTAGAAAAGGCACTTCTTTGATAGTTTTCTTCTTGTTCCAGTTTACAGGCAACTAATCCTCACTGCATTGGATCAAACAGACGGGCACAATCAATTCAGGGAAAGCAAGCAATGCCAGGTCTGCTCAGTCTTCCCTCAATGAGCAGCAGAGGAGGGGGGGTGGGGGGAAGATGGAAAGAAAGAAAACGCAGGCATGCCTGCACCCAGGATAGCTTAGCAAAGGCAAAGATGAAAAGACAAGTTGAAATATATATCCCGGCAGATGGAAGCGCTTTGCTGTCAGGGGGAGAAGCTGAGACATCAACCATGATGCCAAGAGCACCAAGCCTTCGGGCTCTGAGGGGTGTTGAAGGAGCAGGGGCAGACGGAAGTGGCTGTGATGTCAAAACGAAATTGGCACAGTGACTCTAGGGAGGGAAGAAGTCTGGATTTCCTTAAGTCTCCAGAGTCTATGATCTATAGCATCGTGTGATAAGCAAGTTAAATATTGCACTTAGGTAATTAAGTCTCAGAGAAACCAGTGCCTTCCAAAGCAGTATTAATTTACACTGCTAGATCTTTCTGGGCTTGATTGGCCATTTGGTGAGAAGTCACACTGGAACGGCAGCCTAACAGCGGCAGGAGGAAAATTAACGAAAATGAGCCAGAAACAGGAGGCCCCAGTATTAGCGGTTTTCTCTCTCCCTTGGGACATGAAGCACATGACAAGATGTTTCCTCATCTACCGGCAGGCTCTTCCTCACCCAACAGCTCAATCCCCTGCTCCGTGGCTTTGCTCAAAATGTGGGCAATGACTTAGCGTTCTTTGACTCTTCTGACGTTTCCTGATACTCTCTTCTCTCCCATGGCCTTTATATCTTCCCTTCTTGCCCCCGAATACAACTTGTCTACAGTACAGGGCATCAAAAGGGCTTCTGCGGATAACAGTTCTCCCTCTGCTGACTCTTTAGAGATCCTCACTGTTCTCAGAGATCCAGCCTTTCCCTGCCATGGCTGTGAGTCAGTTTCTCTGGGCCAGTGTATTCATCACCATCATGTATTCTGAGACAGAACATGGCTTTGTAAGAATGGGAAGATTAAAACATTTCTTGTCCCCAAGTGCCTGGATATTTGCAGTGAGATTGCCAGTTTTTAGCTGACGAATGACTCCAAAGTGACATCAGTATACATATAAACACATACCTGGCAAACACAAGCATAGGTAAATGTGCACGTGTGTCGCTAAGTTGCATCTTCTTTGCCATGAGCAAAACTTAATAAAAATACATATTTATAAATGTATGTAGCTTTATATATGCATTTATGTACAAGTAAGCAACACTTCCTTGTCTTCAGCAGGAAGTAAGGATGCCCCAAGTCTGGTTCCAATGGAGCAGTACTACCCTACCTTGATCTGGCAGCTTCTCCATATTTTCTCTTTGTCAAAGACCCATAGGTCCGCGTGACTTTCATTTCCCAGATGTTCTCCAATGGAAACACAAAGGTTCAAATAGTGAGCAACTTACCGCTGGAGGTGGTGGTCCAGAGACTCCTCCTCAGCATTCAGTAGAGCTGCTGCACAGGTCAGGAGCTGACGGCTGCAGCTTACAGATTTGAGTTCCAAGATGAGGAGGCCCAAGCAGAACATAGACCCCATCTCCTCCAGTTCACTGGTACCAAACTGTAGACCCTGTCAGTTAAACAAAGCACTCAACAGTGAGTATAGGATGGAAACCGAGTGAAGACAATCTGAGATTAAAAGGAAGGACACCTGGACATAGGCTTATCACAGAAATTAAGAATTAATAGTATTTATCAGTCACTGCCCAATGTGTTTTGTTGTGGGATTTGTGGCTTAGTGGTTCTCAGTCTGCATTACATCAACTTTCAGGATTTCCCAGAAGTACTCCCAAGACAGCAATGACCGGGTAGGGGTACTAGAGGGTAGGAGGTGTGCGTGGAGATCCAGGAGTCACTCCCCCCCACTTTAGATAAAGCAGCAGTGCTTCTATCTGTATTTTACAAAAGAGCTTCACAGCTGAAACAAAAGTTTGTAAACGATATTACTAAGGGATACCCTTTTTCTCCCATAAATTTGCCAACCAATGGAGAAGAATGAGGGAGATCTCTCACATACAAACACTAAAAACTTAAAAAAAAACCCAAAAAACTCACTCACTATTTATTTAGAACCACCTATTCAGCTGTACTAAGATAACACATGAAAGCAAAGCCATGACATTCATGCTATGCTATTATTCACGAAGTTAGATAATAATAACAATGAACAAACAACTTTATTGAGTATTTACTATGTCCAGTACTGTTCTGAGCCCTTTTACATGCATTAACTCAGTGAATCCTTAACAGAGTCCTATGAGGTAGATACTGTTACCGTATCCATTCCACAGAGAAGGGGATTTAGACCCATAGAACTGACACTTTATCCATGCCCTCCCAGCTAGTACATAATAGAGCCTCATAAATCACTTCTGACTTAACTACTCAACAAAGTGTTTTATGTAGGCTAGGAGGAACTCTATTACATGGTGAGGTAGAAAGTGCATGGTTTTTGAAGTTAGATAAAAATTGGATTTGAATCCTGATTTTACTATTTTCTAACTGTGTGATCTTAGATATATGAACATTCGCCTTGATTTTCTCATTCATAAAAGGGATTATAATTCTTCCCTCCATATACTTAGACAAGTCATGATAGGAATATTTCAAAGTCCCCCAATATTGATCAGTAATAGCTCAATTTTTCTTTCCTTTGTCCTATAAAGATATTTAATATGACAGAATGCAATGTGGTCCTGAGGTCTTCATGTTTATAAAGTACATTTGACTTAAATGAAAAAGAATCAATTGTTGAATATTATATTTTATAAAATAGATTTTCCATCCAAAGAATAGTGATCAAGAAGACAGGGATGTGATAGTAAAAATTTCAGAAGATTGGCCAAAAGTATCCCAAGGCAAAAAAAATTCCAAGCTGGGAAATTGTAAGCGTCACAAAAGAATTTCTAGGTAAAAGGATAAAGAAATGTGTAAAGTACTCAAGTTTATTTTATTTTATTTTTTTAATTTATTTTTTGTTGTTTTTTTAACATCTTTATTAGAGTATAATTGCTTTACAATGGTGTGTTAGTTTCTGCTTTATAACAAAGTGAATCAGCTATACATATACATATACATATATCCCCATATCTCCTCCCTCTTGCGTCTCCCTCCCACCCTCCCTATCCCACCCCTCTAGGTGGTCACAAAGCACCAAGCTGATCTCCCTGTGCTATGCGGCTGCTTCCCACTAGCTATCTATTTTACATTTGGTAGTGTATATATGTCCATGCCACTCTCTCACTTTGTCCCAGCTTGTTTTAGCTGTTTAAAAATGTGATTTGCTGCATGTTTGGACACCTGTTTTCCTGAAGAAAGGAGACATTACTTCAGAGTTAAGGGAAGTCTGTTGTTCCATAAACAATGGCAGTGGGAGGGGAAAGATGTGTTTAACAAGTTATTTTCCTTAGGTCAATGGAAAAGATCACATTTTTACAGAGAGAGAAAAATCTCAATCTCTTTCCATGTGCCACAGCTCTGAGGGCTGATACTTTTTCTCTGAGCATTTTCCTGGCTGCTTTTCTTCATTCTGGAAGGGCTGTCTTGGTCACACCCTCCTCCTCAGTCAGAAGGAGGAGGCCTCCTCTTACATGTGTTACCCAGCATCCAGGTGAACAGGTAACAGGCCAAAAGAAGGAAGAGTCCTGGGGGAAATAAATCTCATAGCATGCACCATATTGCCAGGTCAGGGGCAATTTCTTCATACAAGTCAACTTCTGTACAACAGCAGACAAAATGATAGCGTTTTCATAATGGAAAAATAGTCCCATATCTCCGATATTGGTCCGTTTATTTCAGCCAATGGTTGGTATTATAAAATGACTATTCCAGAAGGCCTTGAATAAAGGAACTTACACCATTTATTGGCTGTGGGGTCTTGGGTAACACTTATTCTATTTCACCCTCTACTATGAATCTCACTTGAGTACTCTATATTTTTTACTCTCACACAGTATCAAAAACATTTGTTTATCCAAATGGCCTCCTCTTACCTCCCACACCCAGCCTGGAGTGAAATCCTCAAAGGCAAGGACTGAGCAGTATCTGTTTTTGTTATATCCCTGGCATGGAATACATAGCCTGTCATATGGCATGTCGTCCATATATTAAAAATGGATAAGTAATGGTTATAAATGGGTGGATATAGAAAGGCATGGATGGAGTGTCTCTTGGATACTTATTGTATTTGTTAGGTGAAACTTCATTTCTCTGAGTAACGAATAGAGGAATGCCTTTAAATTATGTTCTCCCATTGTTAAATGTCATGAGCATTTTTTAAATTCTTATTTTATTTTTGCTCCAGGAGATGCATTCACTCCCTGGATATGTTTGGGGAAACAGGTGGATAAAATTTAGAAATTCTGTTATATACTTTGGTCAGTTACCATGTACTCACAGCAGCAAATTTATAAATAAATCTGGCTTTGGGTTAGTTTAAAAGTGCATCTTAATAAAACAGAGACCCAATTTTCCTCTCTCCCAGCTTAGTTGTGTTAATTCGGATTTGCTTTTCACAACCGATGACAGAAAGCCTGACTATAGTGGCTTAAACATAAATAGAGCTTTATTTTTTGTATATCATAAGTTTTGGTGGGTATGAAGTTCGTGGCATTATTTCAGTGTCTTAACAAAATCAGGGTCACTTTATCTGCCATTCTCCTGGTTTTCTCAACATGACTACAAGATGGCTGCTGTAGCTCCAGCCAGCACATCATCATTCAAGGAAGGAGAAAGAGAAAGTGGGGGGGAGGAGGTGACAGCATACTCTTGCTTACACTTTATTGGCCAGAACTGTGTATTATAATAAAGCAAACTCCAGCTTTACAATGGTCTGGTAACTGAACATTTTAGTTTGTTCATCCTCTTTAATAAAGACATGTGAGACAGAAGAGTGTTAGAAACAAGCGTTGGGTGAGCCAACAATGTCTGTCATATCAATATTCAGTTACCAATGCTGCCAGAAAGTATAGGTGCCTATCTTTTCATCACACTGGTAAGCAAAACTCACTAGCACAATTCTTTATATATATATACACACACACATTAACTTTTCTTGATAATCTACCCCAAAATAAGTCAAATTCATAAGTACATTTGAACCCAAAATTGCCTACCAACCTCATCCTCACTTAATTTTTAAATATTAATATGGGAAGAATATTTGTGTTATTACAGAAAATTACTTATTTTAATATTTATGTTATTGCAGAAAATTACATATTGGTAAGACATACACAGAAACCACAAAAAATAAGTTTATAAAGCATGAATACTGATAACTGGTGAGCAAAAGAGGAAAAATAATTAAAAAACAAACATGGAAAAATATTCTATCTTATTACCTAAATAAAAATGCCTCTTACACCCAGCAAATTGGTGGATATATATATTCAGATTTGTAATATTTAATGCTGACTCATGGTAAAAGCTGGCACATATCAAAATACATTGACTATGTGACATGATAATATCACTTCTGGGAACTTTTCCTAAGGAACTGAGTCTAAATAAAAGTGAAGCCATATGTACAAAATGTATATTATATGAAGGTTATATATAATAATTAAAATTTGAGAGAAATAAAAGTCTAAATATCTAATAAGGAAAAAATGACTAAGGAAATTATAATGGAATAAATTTTATGACATAATGAAGTCACTAAAATGATAATTATAACAACAGTTTAAGAATATGGAATATGTTTATGATTTAATGATAGGTGTGAAAAGTAAAATCCAAAGCACATAATGATGTGATTTCTGGTGAAGATTTAGAAATGAAAATTCCTCATGCTCTCTTTGGCAGCACATATACTAAAGTTGGAACAATACAGAGAATATTAGCATGGTCCCTGCACAAGGATGACACGAAAATACGTGAAGCATTCCATATTTTATTTTACCAGGGGAAGGGATAGATTGGGAGTTTGGGATTGACATGCACACACTGCTATATTTAAAATAGATAATCAACAAGGACCTACTGCATAGCACAGGGAACTTTGCTCAGTATTATGTTACAGCCTAAATGGGAAAAGAATTTGAAAAAGAACAGATACATGAATATGTATAACTGAATCACTTTGCTGTACACCTGAAACTAACACAACATTGTTAATCAGCTACACTCCAATATAAAATAAAAAGTTTTTAAAAAGCCTTTAAAAAAAATAACCCTCACATACACTTTCAGACACCATTGCTATGATTCGCCAATATTACACAAACATTTGGGGGAGGGGGCTCTATAATATCAATAAAACATCCATGTAAGAAATACTTTTGAAAGTTATTGCTCCCTAGAAAAATGTTTAAAAAGCTATATGTAGTATGCCAATAAACTATTGTAATTCCATTTAGCAGTTGTAAGATCTTCTCTTTATCTTTTATATTCTGAAGTATATTTAGATTTATTTCTTTTATGTGTAATTCAGTGACACTAAAGATTGGTGTCTTTCATTAGTTCTAGAAAAGTGTCACCCATTATCTCTTGGAATAATTTATCCCACCCATTCCCTATCTCCTCAATAACTCTTAGCTCTGCTTTCATATTTTTATTTCTTTCTATCACTGTGATTCTGAGTATTTTATATAAATATTCCACTTTAATAATTCTCTCTCCAGCTTCATTGAACCGTCTCTTTAACTCATCCATCTCAAAAACTGTCTCTAAAACACTAAAAACAGTTATTTATATTCTCTACCTGATTGTTCTTGAATATAGTCTTTGCGTGCATCATTTGTTGGTTTGATTTTTCTGTTTAATGTCAATAATGTAGGCTTGTTTGCACAAATATTTTATGATTTTTCAAAAATTCTAGATTTATATTTCTTTTCATTCAAAGAAAATCTTTGTGGACTGATTTTAATGTTCTTGCCTCCAGAAAGAACTTGTGTTTTCCTCCCCTGGGCACCTGGGGACAACAAATCAAGGACCATTATAGGCTGAAGCTTTGGCTTGAGGCCTTTTGGGCTACACTGTACCATTGAAATATGACTCCAAATCTGCTTGAAGGAGGGTTTGTGTTGAGAAATTATGAATGAAGACTTTTCCATTTTTTTCCTGCTCTACCCGAAGCAATGGCCAAGACAGTCAGGCCAACCCACTTTCTTGCTTCACAGATTGTGGTTTCACTAGTTTACTGACTGCAAATGTCATTTTTGGAGGTCCTGGCTTTGTGTGGTTCAGTCTTCAATTAGTCCTCACATCTTGCACGGGCCTCTCTTTGTGTCCCAAAACCCAAGTTGTAAGTGGATAGGGATTAATATCTGCCCCAAAGACCTACAACAACATCTGGCAAAGCCTATCTTTTTAACAAAACTAGGCTTCATTGAACACCCTCTATAAACATACACAGAGGGAAGATGTTACACCTATGTAGAAATACTGCAGTTAAAAAGGGTGGCACTCAAAGGACACCAAACAAGTACGTTTACTGCCAGAAATGAGAAAAATCTGGGACATTTCTTGTTTATATTCTTAGAAAGAATCAAGAGTATATTGCATTGGTGAAAGTGTAGCAAAAGGCATGATGAGAGAATAAGAGCACAGAAGAAATTGTAATATTGAGATGGAAAGTACAATTTCTAAGTTAAAAGCCATTGGAAAGAGTTAACAAACTGTTTGATGCAGAAAATAAAATTCATTTTGTATAGGATAGCTTTGAGAAATTTCCCAATATCTCAAGGGAAAACTAGATAAACAAGACAAGTTAAATACATAAATAAGAACTGTAGAACAGATTCAGGGAAAGTGATCTTGGACTTTCAGACTAGGTAGTATGGGAATCATAACAGAAGTCAAGAAAAAGAAAAAGAGGGAAAAAAGCATGAAGAAAAAGAAGAAAGAAATTCCTTACATTAAAAAAAAAATCTGAGTCTGCAGATCAAACAAGCTCATCAAATACATGTGTTATAATTAATGAAAAGGAACAAAAAAAGTATAAAGATCCCTATAAATAATCAAAAGTAAATAGTAAAATTTGCTCACACCACTAAATACCAAAGACAATGAAGCAACAACATACAGAATTGAGGAGAAAATACTGTGCCTGAAAAATGTTGTTTATGTGTGAGGGCCTCAGGAAGATAAACCCAAGGAAGAGAAAGAATTAAACACAGACCACACATTGAGAAGGAAAATTTCAGAATTTCTTTTAAAATATTGTTGTAACCCTATTATTTACAATAACCAATACATGGAAACAACCTAAGTATCTATCAGTGAATGAACTGATAAAGAAAATGTGATATAGATATAGATATAGATATAGATAGATATATCAGGATAGTAGTCAACCATAAAATAGAAGGAAATCCTGACATTTGCAACAACATGGATAGACCTTGAGTGCATTACGCTAAGTGAAATAAATCAGGGAAAGACAAATACTGTATGATTTTACTTATATGTGGAATCTGAAAAAAACAAACATTGATACAGAGAACAAATTGGTGGTTGCTAGAGGCGGGTGGGTGGAAGGTGGGCAAAATAGGTGAAGGTGGTCAAAAGTTACAAACTTACAACTGTAAAATAAGTCCTGGGGATGTAATGTGCAGCATAGTGACTATAGTTAATAATACGGTATCGTATATTTGAAAGTTGCTAAGGTAGTAAATCTTAAAGGTTCTCATCACAAAAAAAGTTGTAACTATGTGTGGTGATGAATATTAACAAAACATGATGATCATTTCTCAATACATACATTTATCAGATCACTATGTTGTACAGCTGAAACTAATATAATTTTATATGCCAATTATAACTCAATAAAAAGTGGGAAGATATTAGCATAACCCTAAAACCAAAGAACTGATCATTATAGCACATAAATAAAGCAGCAAGCCAAATAATTAATTATACAGCATGGTCTAGAGAGTATTTTTCTAAGAATGACATGGGGTTGGTTTTATTAGGAAATCTACTAACATAAATGTTAACACATAGAGATCAAAAGGCAGAAGAGAAAGGAGAACAACAACAACAACAAAAAACCAGGACCTTCTGTATGCATCCATTTCTGATACAAGTCTTAGTATATGAGCCCACAAGGGCACTTACTAAACCTGAGAGGGCAGCATGGCATGGTAGGTGTAAACACAGGCCTGGAGCCCAGATTGCTAGGGTCTCAATCCCAGTGCTGTGCTAACTGTATGGCCATCGGGGAAATCATTTGACCTATCAGTGCCTCAATTGTCTTATCTGTAGAATGGGAATAATAATAATAATAATACCACTATCTATCTCATGGAGCTGCTGAGATAATTCAGTGCGTTAACATATATAAAAATTTAATTTAGTACGTGGTCCATTTCACATTATGCAAGTATTTATTATTATCAATAATAATAGCAAATGCCTATATAAAACCAAAAGTCAAAATTATACTTGGCATACCCAATCCTTACTAAAACTATGGTATACTCTCACTACTGTTATTTACCATTATTTGGCAGGTTCCAAACAATTCAATAAGATAAGAAAAAATGAGTCATACATATGGAAAGAAGGAATCACATTATCATTATTTGAAAACTGATTATGTACTAAAACAAACCAAAGGAATCAACTGAAACAGAAAATCTATTAGATATAAGGCAAGAATTGAGTAAGTAGACAGGTAACAAATTAAATATACAAAAATCAATTTTCTTTCTATGAACCAGCAAAATAAATTAAGTATAATAAAAATTCCATTCACAATAGCAACACAACTCTAAAATATCTAGGAATGGAATTAATAATAAATACTCTAAGGGTTATATGATAAATCCCAGGACTTTACCAAGAGATAACAGGTAAAATTTAAATAAATGAAGAAATATGCTGAATTCTGAGACAGCAGCGACCAATAGCATGCAATATCAATTCTCCTCATATCAGTCTGTAAAAGCATAGAAATCAAAACAGCAATGGGGATTTTCAGACTTGGCAAACTAAATCCACTTTAGAAGAATACATGGCAAAAGTATCCCAGAATAATTTTGGAATGAAGAGTAAAAATAATAATGAGGGTTTTCCTTTACAAATAGGCAAAAGATCTTACACATTTACAATAATTTGCTGTTATGGTATTGATGCAAAATATGGCAGCAGATCAAGGGAGGAATACAGAAAGTACCAAAACCCTGGAATATGTGAAAGTTTGCATATGATAAAAGCACATTTCAATTCACCAGGAAATGGATTATGATGGAGCTAAAACAAAAACAACTGGTTAATATTTGAGGTAAAACTCTTAACACAAATACAAAATTATTTAATTTTGATTAAAGGGTTAAATATTTAAAAATCAAGCAATAATAAAGAATAAAATACAGATTTATATGTTCTATCATCTCCAAACCAGGAGGTCTTTCAATGCATATCCCCAAAGAAGAAACCATAAAGGAAAATATTAGTGAGTGGATAAATAAAATACAAATATATCTAAATTGCCTAAAATATTACAAATGAAACAACAAACTAAACATAATTTTAATAAAGGGACAAATAACCTCACTTGATATGAAGTGTAAATTACTATAACAATAAAATATCATCATTTGCTTCTCAATTCAGGTTTAGCCTTGATCACTAAATTGTACTGATCTGCTGGTCCAAAGCTATAAAAAGACACTATCGTAGTCTGTTACCAATGGAAGTACATATAGTTGCAGTATTTCCAAAGGACAATTTGAAAATATATTTCAAAAGCCTTAAGAATGTTTAAGTTCTTGGAGTTCATTCAAATTCCAGAAATCATTATTAAGAAAATAATCGTAAGATGAACAAGAAAGTCCTAAATGTGCACCAGTATATTACTAGCCAAATAAGCTTGAGTATATTCACATCATGGAATATTAATATTATGATGTGCTTTGAAGAGACAACACCATGTCTCTGGGGATGTCACCATGTCATGGGGATAATTTCACAATAGAGTATTTTTTTAAGTATCTGTGGAATGCTTTAATTTCTTTTTTTAAATTTTTTATTTTATATTAGAGTATAGTTGATTTACAATGTTGTGTTAGTTTCAGGTGTACAGCAAAGTGAATCAGTTATACATATACATACATCTATTCTTTTCCAGATTCTTTTCCCATATAGGTTACTGTATTACAGAGTATTGAGTAGAGTTCCCTGTGCTATAAGGCTGATTACCTTGTTGATTACTTATGTTATATATAGTAGTGTGTGTATGTTAATCCCAACCTCCTAATTTATCCCTCCTCTCACAACCTTTCCCCTTTGTTAAGCACAAATTTTTTCTCTAAGTCTGTGAGTCTGTTTCTGTTTTGTAAATAAGTTCATTTGTATCATTTTTTAAGATTCCACATATAAGTGATATCATAGGACATTTGTATTTCACTGTCTGGCTTACTTCACCTAGTATGATAAACCCTAGGTCCATCCATGTTGCTGCAAATGGCATTATTTAATTCAATATAGTATTAGAAGCTATAAATCCACTACAGTGTAGTATATCCATTGTGATCCAGTGTAGTATATCCATTGTGATTTAATTTTATTTAAAAATTTTAAAACAATTTACATGTAAAAAATGTTAAAAGTAGTTAGAAATACATGATGATGAGGGTACCCACTTTAATTTTTTTCCTTGTTCGTTTTCCTTACTTTATTTTTAGTCATAAAAATAAGTAATTGCTTTTTCACTCATATTTCCTTAAGCAATGCACCTAAGCCTGGAAAGAGTAGTATATCTGAATGAATATTATTTTATATGTGATTTTAAATTTATAAGTAAAATTAAAATTCATTTTAATAATTCCTTAGTTAAGTTAAAATTAAATCAAATATTTGAATTTAAATATTTAATCAGGACAAAAGGCAAAGAATAAAGCTGGTTAGTCACATCGACTTTCTTGAGTACCTGTTTCTTCCTTCACACACATTACCTGGTATCCTCTAGATTCTCTTTAATTCCTTTGGGTCACTGAGCCTGTGCCTATTTTCATTTTGGGGTTAAACATCTTAAGGTCTAGTAAAAATATAGCAACAAGAAATCTACTCCCTTGGTACTGTCCCCAGAAACATTATCAGAATCTTTACAAACTGCCAGCGGGAGTTGAGAGACAGTGACTTTTAGAGTTTTAAATGAGTTTGGAGAGGTTGTGAGATGAATTAAGTTTGTACATCCCCCCCTTTTCCTGACATGCACCCAGCAGAGAAGTTAAAACTGCGCCAATCCAGCCATGCAGATCTGTGAACTCTAATAGGTGGCAGAAAAGAAAGCGAGAAAGCCGGTGGACGGGGCTCCTCGGCTTCCTTGCTTATCGACCCCATCAGATGGACTCTATGCTTTCACACTGAAGACCAAATCAATCGTGAAGCATGTTGATGTCTCTGCCAGACTCCATCTGATGGGCTCCTGTGTACAAAGCCCCTCTGTATCCATCCTTTCAGCCCCGGTTTCCTAATCCATTACTGACAATTGTTTCCTTAGTAACTGCAAAAAGGCCCTATATTCATGGAAACAGCAGGGCTGAAGGTGTGGGATGGATTTCAAATGTGTCCTTTATTTCTATGTTGGACCTTCCCTGGGTCTTTTATTGGTAAATGTGTGCTTAAGCCATGAATGACACAGCAGACAGCTAAGTCCTCTGTGATTGCCTTTCCATGTCTTTCTGGACCACGCATATGAGAGTAAATATGAATCAGAGACTGTGTCTTAGACAGCCTAGAATTTGAGCAGAGAGGAATCTTAGCAAGCTGAACTCTCTGTTTTATAGATGCATAAACTGACGATGCCTTATACAAAGTTATGTAGCTAAGTGCCAGTAGAAACGAGCTTACAATAAATGTTCCCCTGACACTAATCAAATGTCCATGTCAACACACAAGGCTTCAAACTTCACATTCCTGTTTAATAAAAGATTTGGAGTTCATCTTTTCTTAGAGGTTATGTGCCTCCATAAGTCTTACCTTTCAGCAGGAACAAGCTCAAGCCCAATCTTAAACAATTAGGTTGTCACCTTCCTTCTCTATTTCCACCCACTGTCCCTGGCACTCATCTTCCCTGGCCCTTTGGTCCCTTAGCTCTGCCCTTGGTTCCTGAAACCTGCCCTAGCCCGCCTTATGATGCGTAGCTGGAGCAACCTCTCTAGCCCTGGGTCCCTAGAGGTGCTCTGAGATCTAGTTTTGAACTTTCCTTCTAGTGTCACAGGTTGGCGGGGAGTGGGGGAGAAGGTCCCCTGCCTCTGTCTAAGAGTTATATACAATATTTTGAGAAACTTGTCTGAAAAAGACAATGACCAATCAGAACAGATGCTGGTCATAGCAATGGAGCAGAGTTCTGCTTTGCCAGGTTTGTATCCTGTGGTTTCTGAATCTTGATATGGTCCTGGAGGAATATGGAAGAGGAGTGAGGGAGAACAGGATAGTGAAGGGGTGGGTGGGAGTTTCACTTGGAGGGCATAAGCCGTGGCTATTAACGCACAGATGTGAAAGTATTTCAATTCCCTACACAGTGGAATACCAATCCTAACCCTTATCCAGGTCTCCAGGTTCCACACCAGTCCGTCCAAGTACACCCAGTCTCCCTGTCTGGTGAGGGGGATGCGACACAAACCAAAACTATTTTCAAAAGGTGAAATAACATTAAGCTGAAGCTGCAGCCCCCAATTTTCCATAAATATAGCTTCTCCCAGGAGAGTGGCCCACCAGACATGCCTTCACTAGTCACGTTGGAAGGCCAGTGGCTTTGGGAGGGTAAGAGCACCATAACAATATTCAAGTCCAGCACTTCTCAAAGCATGGTCCCCAGATTGGTGTTTGCCTGTGAAATGTTTGTGAACACTTATCCGTGATGAAATAAGAGACCTGAGACTGAATATAAATCAATCATGTGACTAAGCACACATGTTAAGTTCATCTGATTGTTTTTTTTCCAAGGAAGGGAGCATTGTGATTGTGTTTATTTATATTCTGGTACAAGTTTCCTATATCTTTGCAGCAACCGAGGAATCAACAGTTCAGGGACCAGATAGTTTGTGTAGTACCGCTCCAGAATAAACTCCCCAACAAGGCCTCGGCTTTGAAAAATGCAAAAAGAATATTTTGGGAGTCAACTCTCTGGGATCTGAATCTCAATTCTGCCACTTCTTATCCCAATGACCATGTTCAAGTTATGTAACCTCTTTGAATTCAAGGTCTTCTTCCTTAAAATGGGAAAATATTATATATCACTTAAGTGTTTCCATGAAGATTAAATGAAATATAATGTGCACATGTACCATACAGATGCACAGAGTAGATGCTCCATAAATGCGAATTTCAGGCATTTTTTTCTACATGCACTATTATACACACGGGCCTAGAAATCTGTATAAATCACATTTATACATAACATATAAATGTATGTATGTCCTTAAAACCTAAAAATAGAGTTACCATATGATCCAGTGATCCCACTCCTGGGCATATATCTGGAGGAAACTCTATTTTGAAAAGATACATGTACCCCAGTGTTCTTGGAAGAACTATTTACAATAGCCAAGACATTGGAAGCTACCTAAATGTCCATTGACAGGTGACTGAATAAAGATGTGAGATAGATATATATATATAATGGAATATTACTCAGTCACAAGAAAAGAATGTAATATTGCCATTTGCAGCAACATGAATGGACCTAGAGATTGTCATACTAAGTGAAGGAAGTCAGAAAGAGAAAGACAAATACCATGTGATATCACTTATATATAGAATTTTTTAAAATGATACAATTGAACTTACTTACAAAACAGAAATAGGCTCACAGAAATAGAAAACAAACTTGTAGTTACCAAAGGGGAAAAGTGGAGAAAGGATAAATTAGGAGTTTGGGATTAACAGATACATACTACCATATATAAAATAGATAACCAACAAGGGCTTACTGTATAGGTAGGTATAGTATACTGAACTATAGTCATTATCTTGTAATAATCTATAAGGGAAAAGAATCTGAAAAACAATTTTTATATATATATATATATATATATATATATATATACACACACACACACATATATATATATATATAAAGTGATTTAGTTATATATAACTGAATCACTTTGCTGTACACCTGAAAATAACACATTATAAATCAACTACACTTTAATTTTTAAAAATGTATGTATGTGTGCATATATAAATACCACTCATCTTTGATCAATTTTCATTCTCTTTCTTCTTTATTTTTCTTCCAATTTAACCTGGTCAATTTGATGTGGATAAAACACAAAGAGGCAAAGTATTGAGCACTGGCATTCAAGAGAAGCTAGAGCTTTTATCCATCTATATAAGTAAAGTTGTGAATGAACTGAGAGAGAAGAATCATATTCCTGGTGTACAGAAACACCTCAGAGATATTGCGGGTCCAGTTCCAGACCACTGCAATAAAGTGAATATCGAGATAAAGTGAATCATACAAATTATTTTGTTTCCCAGTGCATATAAAAGTTATGTTTACACTATAGTGTTGTCTATCATGTGTTTTGGGGGAGGTAAAATTTCTTCCTTACCCTTTTGGAGTTCTTTTGGCTGGTCTAATGATTAAATTGACACAGACATACTAACAGGAGGAGAAAAAAAAAGTTTGTATGCACAGAGGGCTCATGAAAATGGGACCCTTGAAAGTGACCAAAACGGGCTGTTTATGTATCATTTTTAGACAAAGAAACAATTATTTGTGAAGATTTAAGAAAACAAAGGGGCTTGTACTTGGAGTGTCAGACTAATCAAGACATAACAAAGTTTGTTTACACAGTTTTCTTAGCCTTGAATTTCCGAAATCTGGAGATAAGGATGCTTTCTATACTCCCGGTATAGGGAAAATACCTTCACATGGGAGATTTATTTCCTGCTTTTAGGGAGAAAGATGGGGATCAGAGTGTTTTTTACCTCCACAGGGTGTTTCCCAAGTTACTTTAATTCAAAATAATCAATATGCCATTGAGTCATATTTTGGGGTGGCCTTCCCTGGGCCCCAACAGAGTGCAATGGCATTA
The DNA here is from genome assembly GCF_028564815.1 of Eubalaena glacialis. NCBI lineage: Eukaryota > Metazoa > Chordata > Mammalia > Artiodactyla > Balaenidae > Eubalaena > Eubalaena glacialis. The sequence continues at coordinate 41,482,859 of NC_083717.1, forward strand.
TGTCTTTAAAAAAACCAATGTGCATACCTTAATTTAAAAATACTTTATGCTAGAGAAATGCAAATCAAAACTACAGTGAGGTATCACCTCACACTGGTTAGAATGGGCATCATCAGAAAATCTACAAACAACAAATGCTGGAGAGGGTGTGGAGAAAAGGGAACCCTCTTGCACTGTTGGTGGGAATGTAAATTGATACAACCACTATGGAGAACAGTATGGAGGTTCCTTAAAAAACTAAAAATAGAGTTACCAAATGACCCAGCCATCCCACTACTGGGCATATACCCAGAGAAAACCATAATTCAAAAAGACACATGAACCCTAATGTTCATTGCAGCACTATTTACAATAGCCAGGTCATGGAAGCAACCTAAATGCCCATCAACAGACGAATGGATAAAGAAGATGTGGTACCCATATACAATGGAATATTACTCAGCCATAAAAAGGAAAGAAATTGGGACACTTGTAGAGACGTGGGTGGACCTAGAGACTGTCATACAGAGTGAAGTAAGTCAGAAAGAGAAAAACAAATATCGTATATTAACACATATATGTGGAATCTCAAAAAATGGTACAGATGAACCAGTGTGCAAGGCAGAAATAGAGACACAGATGTAGAGAACAAACATATGGACACGAAGAGGGGAAAGCAGGGGTTGGGGGGGTGGTGGTGGAATGAATTGGGAGGTTGGGACTGACATGTATGCACTGATATGTATAAAATAGATAACAAGTAAGAACCTGCTGTATAAAATAGATACATAAATAAAATAAAATTCAAAAAAAAAAAAATTTTATGCTAAAAAATGCTAACCATCATCTGATTCTTCAGTGAGTCTTTCTGCCATAGTAACATCAAAGATCTCTGATCACAGGGACAACAAATATAATAATGAAAAAGTTTGAAATATTTTGAGAATTACCAAAATGTGACATAGACACACAAAGTGAGTAAATGCTGTTGGGAAAATGGCACTGATAAACTTACTTAACACAGGGTTGCCACAAACCTTCAATTTGTAAACAACACAATATTAGCAAAGTGCCATAAAATGAAATATGCTAGTATACAATTCTGATACAAAGTGGAAGTTGAAGAAAGAAATTCAGAGCTTGAGCAGAAAAAGAGAGTAATCATCCCCAAAGAAAGCTTCATTTGACGAATCAAGCACACTAATCAGAAAGTGACCTGGAACAACGTGACAATCTGGGGGACCAGAGTGAATTCTTGGGGAACCCTACACCCTGATGAGACCTTAGCACCTTCACCATTCTTAACACCATCTCCCAGAACCCTAGACCACAGTTTATGTGGGGACCGTCTACTTGTTACAGCCAAGCATTTTCTAACTGGGTTTCACTGAACAATAGGGATCCAGGGACAGTTGATTTTTCCCCTCAATTTGCATGCAAATTTGTGTGTTTGGGCGGGGGTATCTTTTAGGAGGTGCTGTTGGCTTCATGAAGAATTATAGGGTTTTCCGAAGGTTGGCAACTGGGTTTGGTCAGCATTTGGTGATGATGATCACCAAATAATTAGCAGAGTCAGCTGTCCACTCACAACTGTAATGGAAATTTATTTAACTCTCACTAAGTACGTGATGCTGTGCTGGGAGTCACGAAGAAAGAGGTATGATCCCACCTCAACGGTGACTTATGTGCCTGCCACCTCCAAAAGACCACCTCCATTTCTATATCTCTAGCAGAGAGTATGACACAAGGTATCATTTTAGAGTGCAGGGTGGGCGTTCAGAAGATCATCAAAAGAGTTCAAAGAAGATGTCAACCCTCAAGGATCTTACAGCCTACTAGAAAAGGCATAACTTATAGTAATGAGAAACATTTTGAATGTTCAGAGGAAAAAATAACTGCTCTGGCTTTGGCTGGACTTTGTGTGCCCCTGTACAGCATTTTAAAGGTGGTCTAACAAAACAAGTGTAGCAACATAAGCAGCTAAATGCACAGTTTTACACTTTCCCAGCCCCATGCATTTATGTTACCTGCTTGGCTCCTGTAACACTCAAGTTCTGAGCAATGCTAGTCACTAACACTCCTTCTTCGATATCTTTCTATTATTCCCCTTCAAGTTTTGCTTGACTGAATACTTCAGGAGAGACAGAATAGGGAGAAAACCAATATAAGCAGGAAGAGGGGCTAATATCCATTAGGGCCTGAAGATTTGTGTGTGGCTAGAAGTTGATGTTATGATCCAAAAGATATCATATGACCAAAAGTAATATAACAACTTTATATTCAATTCAGCAAATGAAGCCTGACCAAATGCAGAGAAAAATCGTCATTTAGGGCTTAAAAGAAATGAGGTTGCTGTGTAAAACTCTCATATTGAGTCAATCAGTAAATTAAGAAATAATGGTTAATTTTAGAATGTTTTAACTAAAAAATCAGTAAGAAAATTTTATTGACAGCATTGGATTGTTCATACAATTAACCTTAAGGGAAAAAAAAAAGATTATGTCTTCATCCTTCTAGAACTTCACTCTGTTTTTCAGCAAATGACACCCACCCAATTGCAAATATATTTGAAAAGTTGATATGTGCAAATGTTGTTTTTTAAAACATGTACGTAATGAGAATGCATGGAGAGATTTGTTTCTTTGGTAAATTTATTCAAGAAAATTCTTTTTGCTGTGTGCAAAGCATTGACAGAATCCGTTGTTCAAAGCTTCAAGTCTAGGCCCCAGACAGTTTGGCCTTGAATACGCCTCTTGGCCCAGAGGCAGGCAGGAAGCGCCTGGTCCACTGATACTTGGAGATCTTTTTAGATGAAAATTAAGAAGCCACTCTCCTTCTATCCTGCTCGCTGCCTAGAGTAGAGACTGACATTTTCTGCAGGGAATCCTCTCTTTCCTGTGGGTGTAAGTCTAAACATCTCTGGTTCTGCTCACCAGATAAAGGGAAGATGCTAAAACCACATCAATCCAAGAGCTGCTGAGCGGTGACTGCAAACGGTGTGCCTGTGGCTTTGTGATTCCCCAGGGTTCGCGTCTGTGTAGAAAGGCCTTCAGAATCCATGAGCAGAGAAGTAATAATAAGAGCAATAAAAACAGTAACCGAGCTGAGCACCGTCAGGCTGTAATTGCTCTGGCATCAGAGCAAACAGTCCTCCCGTCGGCCCATGCGGCTTTGATACCCAACTGCTCAGGAGGGAACGGCTGGAAACCCCAGCAAGCAGGCTACATGTTAGCAGACTTTGTTCACTTCAAATGGGGAGAAATGTTTTATTTTTAATGGAACTCTTCCTGTCAGTCTTGTCTTCTTCCTTCCTGACTCCAACCTCCTACAGCCATCTCGTTCTTGCATGAGGGGGAGTGTTCAGGTTACAGCCCGTTGATGGCAAAAGAACTGGGATGTGTCCTCAGGCAGAGAGACTTACAAGTTCAAGATGCAGCAGCAGGTAGCAGGAGATAGGCGCGTGCTGCTGAAATTCCACAGAGAAGGCGCTGGATGCCATACTCAGGAGAGAGAACACATATTAGGCGTGTAGCTGAGGATATACCACATCCACCTTCAGGACTAGATCACAGAGTCCTGGACTTCAGCAGGGTCTTATTTTAAGACAACTAAAAGTCTCCCTGCTTCAAATAATCTCCATCAATCTGACAATTACTCAGATGCCTCTTATTAATAACTTTAAAATAATATCCATTCATACATAAAATAACACCAAGTCTTACATTGCTTATGAATGCCTCACTGCTACCTGGCCATTCAGTGGAGGTTTGGGGCTGATAGGAATGAGATACAAAGCAGGTCAAATCTGGAAAAAGAATCAGAAATCTGGAAATCTTCAGGTTTTCTCTGAGCCTCTTGAGGGCAGGAGTTGGTAGGAGGGATTGGCAATAAACGAGGCAAGGAGTTTTCTTAATTAAAAAAGAAAAATCCTGACTTCCTTCTGTCTTTATACACATTCTCCTTTGCTTTCTGTGTAGCACAAACTGCCAACCTGTCCTGCTTGTACAAAAGGAACGTTACCGTAACCCATTCATTGAATCCACACGATAATTGGTATTACATCCCAAATGCCTTCCTCCAGATTTATTCATTGAATGTAATGAACTAGGCAGATCTCATGACTTCCAGCTCTTATGCCATAGAAGTTCAAATCAGAAATATCCTGTGAAATATGTAAATAGATATTTTAATCTTTATTCAAAGGCAAGTCTTTTTCTAGTAGAGGTTGGTAGTGGATTGGAAACTCGAATGAGGCTGCGACTTGGAGAGGGAGGTACGAAGCATTGCTTCCTTCCAACTCATTTACTGCTATTTTGGGTACCTCCAGTGTTAGATGCAAGGAAAGGTCATACAGGAGAAAGATCCAGCCTCATATGGTGGGTGCAGTTACCCTCTGATGTGGAGGCCATCTGGGGGCAGATGTACAATTGCTGTTCTTTGGATTTTCCTATCAGGCGGTCTTCTCACTTTCTTGACAGATAGGTCTCCATTCCAGCTGGTTGCTTGAGAACCTGCTGCACAGTCCCTAGAGACCATTTCCTTTCCCACATGGTGGCTGGTGTTTCTTTACCATTCCGGATGGCTCAGTTGGATGTGGCCTGAGATGGCCCTTTGCTGTCTCCCTCTTGCACAAGCCACTCATCTCAGGGCTACAGGAAACACATATGCATCCTTTGCCCAGAGAAATGATCCCAACCTAACTGGGTCTCTGACTCCCCATCAAATACAGTTATTCAGCATATTGCTTTTCCTCTAGATAATGGGAATCCAACCCCAATGCACTATGGCTCCCAAACTCCAGGGGTCACATATCAGGCTATCCCAGTGGTCTCAATGAAGCTACTCCTCCAGGCTTGAGGCAGGTAAGGGGAAATGGGGTGGAGTCCACGTGATTTTATCCAGATCAACTCTCTTTCTACTCTGGCTTCTTTCTACATTCTTGATCTGGTTAACGGGGTCAAAAGTCATGGATTGGATGGTAAATATTTCCTTTGAAAATTCCTATTTTTTTCAGCCACTCTTTTTAGTACTGGGTATATATACCTGGAAACTTCAGAGGTAATTTTCACACCCAATTACACAATGGATCCACTCTAATACTTTGTATTTTCTATACAAGAGTATAGAAAGGGCTTTGCACTGATTTTCCCAGTCTCTTGCACAAACTTATTTATAAAAAATGTAATATTTAATGATGTTGAAGACCACAGTCTCTGATCAAATGGAAGCAAGATTATGATTTTTCAGGATGACTGGACAAACAATTGCTTATCTCTATTCCTCTAGCCATTGACTAAATGATTGTGCAGACAAACACCAGTCCAAAAAGCACTTGTAGATGTAGCTCATTTTAATTCTCCTTTTATTCTCTTTATCTCATATAATAAAAGGTTGAGGTTTTTTTTAAACAATGATAATTGTGTGGACAAATATATGTGTAAATATTACATTTTAAAGCCTACATGCAATGACAATGTAGAGCACTTTGATCACCTCAAAAGAGAAGCCTTATTAATCATTCCCTTGGTTTCCAAACTAAGTTCCTTAGGTAGGACCAGCTCTTTCTTTCCCTACTCAGATAAACTGTGACCTTCTCGGGAAAGGGGTTATACCCTATGAATGTGTCTGTGCTCGGCCCCTCACTCAGACTCTGGGACTGATTAGACACTGATCAATATTTGCTGAGTAAAAAGTGAGGCTTCTGCTGAACATCTTCTATCAGGCATTTTACTGAGAACCTTCTAGGTATTATCTCCAATTCTCATCCCAACCGCATAAACGATGGTGTTAACATCTCCATTTTACAACCAAGACTAGAGCATAGAGCAATCACATATCCAGCCAAAAATCACACAGTTGGTAGTAGCAGACCTGGGATTTGAACCCATAATTGTCTGACTCTGAAGCCAAGTGTAACAACAACAATACCTTTCGTGGTCAGTTTAGGTATTAGGTTCTTCATTGATAGAAACACTGTAGTATTGCAACCGAGAAGGACCCTGTGGGGTCTTCCTAGGACAGACACCCCCACATCCTCTGCCTGCCTCTTGTCTGTAGAAAAACTTTAGCCAAAGAGAAAATTCAATCAGAGAAGTAAGAAAATGCAGAAACAAAGGAAAACAGTCAAACAAGACAAAATAATAATAGTTTAGTCATTAAACAAAGTAAATAACCTTTAGTTCCTCCTCAAGGGCTATAGATAACATTCGGAGCCATATCCTTTGAGCTGTTTTGTAGATACTGAAACCCTCTCCCCAACCCCCGGTGGAAGAAGTTAACTACATGATGACCAAACTGTAGCCATGACATAAGAACTGGCCTCAAGGAAGTGGGAACAAACTGACCTTGGAACTGAAGACTAACTGTACTTAAAACAATCAAGATGACACTGATCAGACCAACATGTGACCCAACTTCAAGACGATTGTTAGAGCTAACTGTGCTGTTCTGCAAGTAGCCCCCTCCCTCTGCCTGTGCACCCCTGACACTCCCCTCTAAAAGCTCTTGCCCACTGACTGGCAGTTAGGAGTTGGTTCTTGGACACAAGTCCACCTTCTCCCCAGGTTGTTGACCTCCTGAATAAAGTAACCTTTCCTTTCCTACCAACACTTGTCTCTCAAGTAGGGACTTCCGAGCAGTGAGCAGCCGAACCTGAGTTCAGTAACAAGGTGTGTTCCTGCTGGGTTCATTCATTTATTCATTTGTTCACTCATTGTTTACTCTTTTAGACCTTCATCATACTGTTAGTGAGCACTGTGGCAGATTATTTAGGGTCCAATCCCACACAATAAAGGCACTTATTGTCAGCTTAGGCATAGTCTTGAGATCTCTTTTACCAGAAAGTCTGTAACCCTAATGTATCCCTTCCTACTTAGACACTGCAAAAATAATAAGAAAAAAATGCTGTAAAATAGGCAGTGAAAAAAATAGCAGTCTTCCTGTGAAATGATGTTAACTGCAAGACATGCAGTTCTGAGGTTAAATATGAAATTTCTGCCTAACAGAGTAAGAATTAGATGTCAAGGCGGAGGCAAGATGTGTATTCTCTCTTCGGAGGGAGGTTTAAGGGAGAAGGTGGGGGATGGCATACTTTTTTGGTCAGCCCGGTCTCCAACAACTGTACAATTCTTGGCTCCCAGGTGCCTCACTGCAGGTTGGAGCTACACGCCCTACATCTCAGCAAGCATCCATCCAGCCGGAAAAATAAAAGGCTGGTTTTCCTTTCTTAGAGCCATCTTCAGTGTCTACCACCAACTACTTTGGAGCTCCTAGCTACCCTAGCTACTGAGGACAGAGAAAACAGGAAGCCCTCTCACCATGAGCATGGCCTTGCATGAAGCTATTGGTGACTATTTCCCCACCTCCTGCTCCAGTCTCTCTTCCTCTATGTTGAAGTGGGGTGTGGTGCAAGGCGTAGTAGGCTCAAATCTGACATTTCTTAGTAAGCCCTGGGAACTTATTTGCTCAATGGGGGCTTTTTTTTTTTTTTTTTGAATATGGAGTGTGGAATGACTTGTAGTGCAATCTGCTAGCTCCAATTCTCAGACTAGGGAAAGTCCCAATCAAAATTTTGTTACGCTAGCAATAAGAAGACCTGAATTATAATTCTGGTCCCATCAAAACCTTCCTGTGTGATTTGAGGCATTTCTACTTTCTCTTTAGACTTCAGTTACCACATCTGTAAGATACAGCTGGAAGTTGAGTTCTAATGGCCAATTCTAATACTCCTCCCCGTTCTAACATTCCATGAGTCACCTCGCCCTGCCCACATGGAAAATTGCTCTCCTTAGTGTTTCTATGACCACATTTTAAAAATCAAACCCCAAACACATGACCAAATGATTAGATTATTAGTGGGGGTGATAAGGCAAAAGTCAGAAATATACTTCAGCCTATGACCTCTACCTATGGAGTTTCTGTAACCACACACCCACATAAACTTCAAATTAAACAATCCTGGATAAGGTCAAGACTTATGATTCAAGGTAAGAGTAAGTCTACAAATGAGAAACACTGACTAGAACCAAATTCCAGGAAGCCTCAAGAGTTATAGTTATAAAATGGGACTCATAATCTCATTTTGTGAGAAGCTGTAAAAACTCAAATGAGATAAGAATAATTAGTGATATAAGCATCTGGGATATTATTGAATCATATTATTTAGTCCAGGATCAGAATAGACCAATAGAGATGTCAGTATACATTAGTCATTAAAAAAAAAAAAAAAAAATACTACTAGGGCTCATTCATACTCAGACTTAACAAATGCTAAAATTTAACAGTAATTCATTCAAAAATATATAGTAAATTCCTTCCCAGTGCCAGACATTGTTACATTGTTCTCAGGCTGAGGACACAGCCCCTCCCCCCTCAGGGAACCTAGTGTAGAGAAGTTATGTTAATAATTGCTTTATTATAGTTTTGAAAGTGCTGTGGCCAAAAAATGCAGAATGCTATGAGAATACATTAAAGGGACTCTCACCCAGCCTGGATAATTATACTGATCATGTTCTCTTATATATATAAATATACTATAGACATATATATGCTATTTACATTTATAAACTAGATAGATACGTAGATAGATAGATAGATAGATAGATAGATAGATAGAAATGACATAGAAATAGCAATAGTGATAGAGATAGAGACAAAGTTTAATCTTAAACAATCCTAAAGAAGGTTAAGGTAAGATTATCTCTGAACCCTCAATAACCAGGTCCCTTGACCCTACGCCCAGGATGCTTCCCACCAGGACATCATAGCTGCTAGCTCACTGGAGGCCTTTGCTCCTTATTTCCCTTTGTGATATATGCCCCAGGTCACTGGCCCATTTTATAATCCCAGAAGTAGGAGATTTAACAAAGATGTGTTTTTTCTATGATATGAAGTCCAGGTCACCAACTTCAGTTTGGGCAGAACAAGACCACACGCAGATGACACTGTGCTTACCCATATATAACGGAGTATTTCTGGAGGAAACTATTAACCACGAATTTGAAAAAGTGACCTCCATTTAGCAATAACACCAAGTCTTTCTTTGGCATTTTTATATCCTACTGTTAGTCACTTTTCCAACCCATGGGGCAATGGATTTCCACTCTAAATGTCACCTCTAGTCAATATGTATATATATATATGCACACACACCATATTTTATGCATCTCAATAGCTTTACACAGGCATTGTGGTTCTGCCCTGAGGCTGGCTATAAATAAATTGACAGTCCGGTTTCCCACAAATGCCATCAGAGAAGGTTCTTGTTGAATACTAATCACAAAGTCTCATGAAATGAGGGAAGCTTGTGTCAAGAAGCAGGAGGAAACCAGCATTTACTGAGGCTGGAAAACCAACTGGCCAGAAGGAACTCAGTTGGCCTTCGGGGCTTGTGCAGTTGGCTGTGTCCTAGCTCAGCTTCCCCTTCTCGAAATATTTCTGGGGACCAGAGAAAAGGCTGCCTAGGCCTTAGCAGAAGGGCTAAGATGGATAGTTGAGCGTATCAGCAAAAGAAATCAAACTAATAAATGAGGAAGGTGAGGGTCTCAGAAGCAGCAACAGTTGGTATGAGAGGAACCAAGTGATCTTCAAAAGAAATAAGTTAAGGTTCAGGGAACCAACAAAAACTAGCAGAAAAATACCCAAACTCATCAAGCAAAGACCTCCGTGATTTGATCTATTACACTGAGAGTGCAAAAACGGGCCAGGCACCAAGCTTTGTGCTCTGTACGATATTCCACTACTTATCTTAATTGTACCTATAATATATAACATGATATACATGATCTATTATACATTATATATGATGCAGAACACATTACATAACATATATTTATATTTACAGCAGCCCAATGGGGGTAAGCATTTTGTCCCCATTTTATGGATGCTCAGGAAGGTGAATCAACGTGCCCATTATCTGAAATGTCCCCTCATCTTTCTGCCATATCACACTTAGGGTCTACAGGAATCTCTTGCTCCAGTCACACAACACCTAAGCCATAGGTTCCTCATGATGTTTATCCCAACCCGAGCCCCAGCTCCCTACTCAGTGACCTCTCCTCCTAACTATCCAAATTGTACACCTTCTTGCAGTATTTCCTGACCACTACAAGGTAACGATGACTTTCCCTCTCCCCAGGAACAAGAATGACCATCACAGCAGCAGCAACTGCATTTTTTGAATATCTAAGAACACAAGTGCCCTTTCTAATTTTCCAAATGGTGTATATTGTTTTTCTCAATATATATATGGACTTGATGGTAAGAAAGCCCCTCCTAAAAGTTAGATGTGTCCAGAATTGTACACAGTAGAAGATGCTTCACAAATATGGGGGGAAGAAGAGGAGGAAAAAGGAAAAAAAAAAAAAAGAAGGGCAAATATTATGTACCTCTGAATGTTAGTTTGAAGAAACTTAAACATTCTTTATTTTAATGTTTGTATATTTTCCACTGAATACTTACTAGTGAAGATGTAATTGCCTATATTGGTACTTAGAATCCAGTTAGATGGCTACTCTGGTTTCTGTCTTCCATATGTGTACTCAGTTATGCTCCAACTGCTGGGAAACAGTGGGAGGGCAAGTTGCTAATAGGTGCTCACAATTCAAAGAAATATGAAAGGAAGGTTTGTTTGCATTCTCTGAACACCTGTACCTCCTGGCTCATGATTTTTCCAGGGAAGAATGCATTTCAGAGTTTGGGATCAGCCCCAGATTTGTCCCACCGGATACATTCGGAATGACTGTCAACTGATCCAATAAGCCCTTGCCTCTGCACCCTGCCTGCACCTTCCCTTATGGATGAATGCATCACCTCTCCTGGCAGGCTGTTAGTGGGAGTTTTGGTTAACACAAGCCACCATCAACTGCTTTACTATAATGCTGCTCTGAAAAGGAAAAGCTGTTGAGAAGATGTTACATTCCAACAGAGTAAAACCAGATGAAAGAGATTCAAGAGTGGCAATCTCTTGGTGCCCGTGGCTATATGAAGCTCCTGTCTGATTTTGATGGTTACTGGCATCTTTAGTCAAGGGAAGGCTATGTGTAATGTTTATTTCTCCATGGCTGGCTGACTTGGCAGGGCCAGGTCATCAGGAAAGCCTTACCGTGAAGGGGACCAGGAGGTCAAAGACCACTGCCCACCCCCCCAAAGGAGAGCTGCAGTGACACCTAGAGGAGAAGGCTTGAAATGGAAAGGGTCACCAAAAAGTTACCCTGACCCATACCATCTTCTACCCTCTAAGAATGTATGTGGGTCCTACAGTGAAAGCAAAAAAAAAAGCCAATACAAAAACAAAAACAAAACCAAAACCCTATGATGTGCTCTATAAAGGCTTGATCAGGGTCCTGGGACTAATGAACATCAAACGTCATAAGCTATTTCTTTTCAAGGAAGAAACGTTGAATACAAGATCATGGGAAGAGTGAGGCCCAGCCTGGCAGCCAGCCCACCGATATGTTTTCGTTTGTTTTTTGGCCCACACATTGTTTTCCTAAATGAAATTACTCACCCATGTAATACAAATTTGAAGACTTTACATTAAAATAGATATTTATCTTATATATTTGAAAAATGGGCAGATCTGAAAACGCATGTCTGCTTGCCAACAATTTGGTTGAGCTGTTGGTAGAGGGCTGGAGACTGCAAGAAAGGCATATATCTAGATGACCAAAGACTCCTGCACAACATTTCCCCTTATCCCCTCCTTTTCACTCATTCATGTCATCTACTTGGCCCCTAGAGACATCTGAGCTGTGGCTCCGAAGAAAATGTTGGCATATGGATTATCAGCAAAACCCAGCAGTCATTCTGCCAATAATAAAATTTTCCCTATGAAAGGACTAACATTCTAACTGTGGTTTCCTCTTACCTCTGCTTTGGGACAAGCTTTTTATCAAACAGCTCACATTTATCGGTTCTAATCTGTTTTCATTTATAGCATAGACTAATTGCAGCTCCCTCATAAAGTTAGAGTTGGGAAATGCAGCTGAAAAAAAAAAATAAGCTCCAGGATTTAGTTTTGTTTTGCGTTCTGTCTCTGGGAGCCTCAGACACTGGCTAGTTCTGGCCCAAGGTGATGGCACTTATTCATCTGCAGCTGATGACCATCAAAAGGGAAAATCAGCCTGATGAAAGAAGTGTCTGAAATTAGTTCCTCCTCCCTCATACTCGATATGCCAGCATGCGTCTCTTCCATCTGGGAACCCAGACAGCCTGTGGTCACTAGGGGAGCAGCACAGGAAGGGTGAATCAACCCATTAGGAACAATAAGGGTAAAACCTTGGCACTTTTATTAGCTTTGATTTGTGTTGCTTCCAGGGCTCAAGTGCAGGGTTTATAAAAAAGAAGCAAGCAGTTAGAGACTGTGTACTGCTCCTCGCTATATTTTATATCCGATGTCTGTAAAAGTTTTATTGGATTATTGGTAGGGTGTTTATTTGCCTGAACACCGAAAGTCCTGCTAGGCCTTGAGAATAATATTTAGAGAAGGGGCTTTGTGGTATTACAGAATGTGGGAACAAGTGGTAGGTGGCAACGCTCTGGGTGGCAGGGAAAGGAGAAATGAGCAGTCGCTAAAGTGCACTGTGTATGGACCATAATTTAAGATGAGGTCACTGAATAGACATGGAGGGAGCCCACCAAGCCAGCGCTAACTATTCCTTATTTGTGAATCATGGACCCCTGGGATATTTGTGATGATTTAACTCATTTGGTTTGCAACTGAGGGGGTTTATGGAAGGAGCATGTGAAAAGGCCACTTGGCAATATTCCAATTGGTTGATGGGGGAACGAGCCTTTAATAAAAATAAAATGAAAATACATTCTCATGGATAAACTTTTGTAGGCTCTACATCAAGGATTCTCTACCTCAGCACTTTTGACATGTGGGCTGGAAAATTCTTTGTTGTGAGGACTGTCCTGTACATTGCAAGGTGTTTAGCAACATCTCTGGCTTCCACCTGCTAGATGCCAGTAATATGCCTACCTAGTGAGGACAACCACAAATGTCTCTAGATAGGGCCAAATGTCCTTGGCTTTGAAGAGTAGGGAGAGGGGCAAAATTTTACCCTGTTTAGACTTCTGCTTTACACAAACTAAAGTGTGTGTGTGTGCATGTTGGGGAGATTTAATGCAGTTACTCATAAAATTCAGAGAGAAAACTCCAAACACAAGAATTATAATTAATTCCATCAAAATGAGTCTCAGGATGGGGTCCCAGAAACTAAAGTTGGGAGATTTTTAAGAAAGGAAAGCAAATAAGCAGTCAATAGAGCGCTAGCTGTAGGTAAATCTTACCCCAAAAAGGGCTTCCATCTACAACCTGAGCTGTGAAATACGAAGCACTTACACTGCATTCCAGGGTGTTTACATTGATCCCAAGACAACATCTTTCTAGAAGTTCTAGGCCAAGAAGGATAAAAACCTCCAGTAGCCAGAAAAAGTTTTTGTTTTTGTTTTCATTTTGCCTTACAACATTAAAGCTTGGTTCATATCTTCAGATCTTCAACAACAACAAAATTAAGAGGCAGAGTCCCTTATGTTTCTCTGTAAGAACCACAGAAGTGGGCATTGATTTTGTCCCCTTTTTCACTAAGTGGAGTCCTGTCACAGCTACTAAAATCTCCCGGGTTGCTTGAGTTGAACAAGAGACGTGGGGAAACTGGGTTCCTCTAAATATTTTCTGCCAATCTTTTGACCTCAAAATAACATTTAAACTGGAAGTGCACTTTGGTTTAAGCACAGGTGTCCAAGTTACTCTTATGGCAGAGGTTTCTCTTTTATCATATTGGGGAAAAAATGGGGAAAGATAGTGAAGATCAGCCATTTGTTAGACTATCTCACACAATGAAACTGTTCTAAGCAATTAGAGTACAACTAAGTCAGACAATGTCAATTTCCATGAAGGCGTCTACGAAATTCTCCAAACGTGATCCACGTAGAGAAAGCCCACACGAGAGCCATGGGATGACACTGGTTAAAAATAAATAATCCTGGGCCCCACCACCAGATCCACCAAATCAGGAACCCCAACACTGTGGTCTGATGAGATGCATTTTTATCAAGATAATTTTATGCTCATTAAAATTTGAAAGCTACTTAATTGGGTTGTATGTTGGAGGGACATAGGAAAGATAGGAAAGGGAGTCTTGAAGATACTTGAGTGAATAATATCAGAATTTCCTTCTCAGAAGCAAGCCGATTTGAGGGTTTGAACCAAGAAGTGCTAGGGGATTCACTAACTACAAGGTTTTTCAAGAATCACTGCTCTGCCAATGAACTGTGAAGTCAATGAAATCTGCAAATCTGACTTACTTGGGATTTGTCCTTGGCAGATAGCAGTATGGGTAAGACTAACAGAAGGCTACAGAAAATTAGATGACACCTGTATTCAGAATCCATAGGTCTGAAAGATGAGGGGACTTGGGAAAGAAGAATCCAGATAGTGTGCTGATCTATATGCCTGCCAATCTGTGACTCAATGTTAATTATTGGTGGGCCAAGAATCTGAACTTTACAGGCATCTTGCCTTAGAGTTTTTAAATTCAGGTGTTTTTTTTCTTTGCCCTTTTTAAAGTAGTGCCTTTTTGTTTTGCTTTTATTTTCAGATAATCTCATGTGGAATAAAGAGAAACAAGAAACAGGACGCTCAAGCTGGAAAAAAGGTATGTTGCCCTTTCATACTCTGGGGAGGCTGCAATTCATCTGTTTCCAAATATCTCATAATGACATTGGTTTACAAAAAGTTAATTCCCTTTCATAATTATTTTGGCTAAAGGTATTACCTCCATGGTGTCAGAGACCTAGGTTCTCAATAACATAAATGTATGTAGCGTCCATTGTCAAGGTTATGGTCCCAGATGATTGACACATGCCCTGCACATTCATTTGATTGTCCAAAGATGGTCACATGGCCATATTTAATTAGAAGGAAGCTGGCAAACAGTTTTTATTTCTGTGTCTATGTACCGAGCTCAAAGTGGGAGAAGGGATTCTATTACTATTAAAGAATGGGAGAATATTTGAGGAAAACTAGCAGTCTTTTTCACAAAACTCAATGCCCCCAAAAGAGAAATTGTACATATACTCTAGCCCAGCGGTCCCCAACCTTTTTGGCACCAGGGACCAGTTTCGTGGAAGACAATTTTTTCCACGGGGTGGGGGGGGATGGTTCAGGCGGTGATGCGAGTGATGGGGAGTGATGGGGAGCGGCAGATGAAACTTCACTGGCTCACCCGCCGCTTACCTCCTGCTGTGCGGCCCGGTTCCTAACAGGCTGTGGACCGGTACCAGTCTGCAGCCCGGGGGTTAGGGACCCCTGCTCTAGTCTATTGGGAAACCAGAGTATGTTAAAATGCCCATGAAAAAAATGTTGAAAAAACACAATCCAGAATAATTGTTGTAACTTTTAAAAATCTGATGTATACTGTACATTAAAAAGATAGAAGGAAATGCAACAAAGTGTCAATTTTCTGAATATACCTATTTTTCCTTATTGAGTCTAAATCCTATGACCAACCATTATAATCACTCACTTGCAGAGGTTTTCAGCTCTGCTTTCCTTACCACCTCTTCCCCACCTGCTTCCTTCCAAGTCACTGAATGTAGGAAAGGAAAACACATCACCCTTCTGTCCGGTATCACTTTCAACTCATGACCAAAACTTTCATGAGTGCTGAAATGCTGCCAAATGATTAGAGTATGTTTCTCTTGCCCATTTATTCCTTCAGATTCCTATTGAACCATTTCTCACCTTTTCCTTTCGCCTGAAACCTCCAACAAGTCTTCCCCCATCCTCATTCACAGCTGATAATCTTTCTACCAATTTCACTGACAAAATGGAAGCAATCAAAGGCGATCTTCCAAAAATCCTCAGGATCCCTTCTACCCGTCTTCCAGAATCTATTTTCATGCATGTTGCTTTCCTCGTGTTACTATGAATAAACTCTCCATGACCCTGCCTCAGTTAACCCTTCCATGGATGCATTAGATTCCCTGTCTTCACCCCCATGCAAAGACATCCATCCAACAATTCTTGCCCCCTCTTCTACATTCTCAGTTTTTCCTCTTTACTAGATCATTCCTATCAGCATAAAAATGATATTATTACTCTGTCTTAAAAAATAAAAGATTTCAGACTTCCCTGGTGGCGCAGTGGTTAAGAATCCACCTGCCAATGCAGGGGACATGGGTTCGAGCCCTGGTCCAGGAAGATCCCACATGCCGTGGAGCAACTAAGCCCGTGCGCCACAACTACTGAGCCTGCGCTCTAGAGCCTACGAGCCACAACTACTGAAGCCGGCGCGCTTAGAGCCCGTGCTCTGCAACAAGAGAAGCCACCACAGTAAGAAGCCCGCACACCGCAACGAAGAGTAGCCCCCGCTCACCGCAACTAGAGAAAGCCTGCACACAGCAACGAAGACCCAATGCAGCCAAAAATAAATAAATAAAATAAATAAATTTTTAAAAATAAATAAATAAAAATAAAAGATTTCTTGGTGTCACCTTAAAAAAAAAAATGGTCCCAGACTATGGTCCCATTTTTCTGTTCCTCTTTGCAACAAAACTCCAATTCCTATTTTATTCTAGCAACCCCATCACTCTACCAAACCCTCTCCAGTCACTCTGGCCACCTTAGCGTTCCTCAGGAATTCCAGACGTGCTCTCACCACTGCACTGACTCTTCTTCTTTCTGGAATGTTCTTCCATCACATATCTGCATGTCTCACTATCTCACATCTTCAAATCATCACCCAAATATCACCTTCTCAACAATACTCCCCACCTACTTCTCCCCAGATAATCCCAAACCCTCTTTCCCTTCACTTATTTTAATAACATTTATCACCTTTATATAATCAATATGATTCCTATATTACACATATTCATGTATATAATATACAATGTATATTGAAAATTGAACAAATTATAATGTCAGCTGCATGAGAATAAGGATTTTTTTCTATTTTGTTCATTGATGCAGTTTTGACCCTTAAAACAATGGCTGGCATATAGTTAGGGAATTAACAAATATGAGACATGGGTGATATTTTTGTAATGTTTTCATATTTTAAATATTTTCTACTTTACAAATTATCTTTAATGCATCATTTTGTTATCTATATAGTGAAAAAATGGCATATTGACACTGAGATTTTTAAATTCTTAGTTTTACTTCTAGCTCAATCAAATACTAGACTTTTAATATTAGATAAATCAATTAACATCTCACTTAGTTTTTATCTTTTAAGAATACTAGTTTTGGTTATCTGAGCTGAAGAAGATCATGTAAGAGAAGGCAACAAAGCAATGTTCAAATATATAAATTGTATCCGTATCCAACTACTGGATAATTAAGGTTTGGTTTTTTTAAATGTATCTTTTAGAATGTATTTTTATATTTTAAGGATGAACAAGTAAAATCTAATTTCTTGCCACCTATCAAGCACACATTAAGGCAGAATCTTTTCATGTTTTTCATTGTTACTTATTTAGTGATGAAAAATGGTATGATCAGGTCATAGCACTGACTAATCTCAAAACTGAGATGGTGAGCCCCAGATTCCTATAACATCACACAGGACTTTATGGGGGAAATCTCTCATTGGTGAGATTAGCTATATTTTTGTGGATGGTCTTTCATTAAAAAAAAAAAAAAAAAAAAAGACGACTAACCCAAACTCTGGGCTCTGAGTCTCAGTGTGGGAAGGGAACAACAGAAACATCTCTTTCCTCTCAGGGAAGGCTGGGGCCAAGGAAAAGTAAACAAAAAGATGTAGATAATGGAAACAAAGAAATTGAAAACAAAACCTTTTCTGTGAGAAAACGATGAAGGAGACTGGATAGGGCTCTCAAGTTCAAGAGGACTGTCAAGGGTCCAACATACCTATTTCCAAGAAGCCTGCTAATAGACACTAAACTGAAATTAACAAAGCCAGACAGAAGGAAGCCCTCCCTTTGGAGTTTTTACTGCCTTCAGGCAAGTCAGCATGGCTCTCTGCAGAACTATTTACTTTGGAATTACCCATAATGCTTGACACCATGATAATTCCCTTCTGCCCTGATGCATACTCTACTGACAGCATTTTAACTCTGTCAAAGGTAAAAAGTAAATGATTCAGCAAACTGTTGTTACATAAGACAGGGAAATAAACATCCAGGAATTCTGCTACATGCCAAGATACGTTCCCAACCTGGCCAGGGAAAGAAAGCGAGGATCTTACACATTCAGAGGAGTTAGACAAAATGTTCCTGACTCAAGCAATAAAAACGCCTGATTGACATGTGTTCACATGTCAAACATAAACCTGAAATGCAATTGGAGGAATTTGAGGGGTTTTTTTCTTTTTCTTTTTCTTTTTTAAAACTTTGTTGTCACAGCCCAGAACTCTTCCTGCAAATACTTTCAGTTTTCTGTGGTGCAGTGAAAATAACATTGACCTAAAGATCAGAAAACCAAGATTTTAACACAGGCTCTGACACCCCTGAACCAAATACTTAAACTCTCTCAACATCATTTCTAAGATTAGAGTATCTGAGTAGACAGGTTCATATTTTCTATAAAATCCCAGGATGTTTTGTAGCTTTCATTTTTCTGAACTGTCAGTCAACAGTATCCTTGTGGCTTTCGTGGAAAGAGCATACTTTAGGCAATTTACCAAACTCCCCTGAGCCTCAGTTTCCCCATATGTGAAATGGAATCACAGTGGAAAAGGTACTTCTCAGATTTTAAAAGTTAGGATTAAATCACAACGCATGCTTATCTTTCACATTTTTCTTTTAGTTTTGAAAAATTCAACTCCATAGAAAAGTTGAAAGAATAATATGACACTGTTACATCCTTCATCAATGTTTAACATCCTACCACATGTCCTTGCCATTTTCATACAGGCACACACACACACACACAAATATATGTGTATGTATATTACTTTTACTGAACCATTTTAAAGTAACTTGCAGACCCTGTAATATTTGACTCAAATATATCATCACATCATCTCCTAAGAGCAAGGAGACATTCTTCTATATAACCACAAGGCCATTGCACACTCAAAAAATTTAACATTGATAAAATAATATTAACTAATATACAGTGCATATTCAAAACTCTCCAGTTTAATCATACATTTGGTTGCCATAGCTACTGACTCTCCTTTACTCTAAAATAATCCTTCAGTTTTGTGTTTGTTTGCTTCTCTGGTGCCTCACGATATTGACTTTTTTTTTTTTTTTTTAGCATTCAAGTCAATGGTATTATAAAACATTCCACACAAAAAATATGAACAAATCTCACAAATACAGTGTTGAGTGAAAGATGCCAGACATGAGACACTACAAAAACAGACAAAACCTATCTCTGCTGTTAGCGTTAAGGACAGCAGTTACCTGTAGGGGTTAGTGACTAAAAGGAAACATGAGACTGAGTTATCAGTGTTCAATTTCTTGACCTGGGTGCTAATTATATAAGTGTGTGTTCACATGTTACTTAGGAAATCAATTATTTAACTAAGCAATTATTTGTCATTAATAAATAAATTAAAATTTATTTTAAATTTTAAAATAAATTAAAATTAATTTATAAATTAAATTACAATTTATAAAATTAATTAAGAAATTGAAAGAAACATAATGGAGTTACTTTAATTCCCTACCTTCACTGTATAATGAATGAAGTAGTCAAAAATATATATGAATAGTGATGATTGGATTAACATAATTAACAAAAGTGTGTGAATAGACACATATTAATTTTACATACCACAAATTGAAAAATGATTCTTTCTTTTTAAGCCTGTAAGGAATGGCTTAAAAACTGTGTCTATTGGGACACAAACCTGCATTAAGTTCTGCAAATTAGTCACTGTACAGACCAACATTATTTGTTCAAGATTCAGTGAGAGGGGTTTCCCTGGTGGTGCAGGGGTTAAGAATCCGCCTGCCAATGCAGGGAACACGGGTTCAAGCCCTGGTCTGGGAAGATCCCACATGCTGCAGAGCAACTAAGCCCGTGTGCCACAACTACTGAGCCTGAGCTCTAGAGCCCGCGAGCCACAACTACTGAAGCCCGCGTGCCTAGAGCCTGTGCTCCGCAACAAGAGAAGCCACGGCAATGAGAAGCCCGCGGGCACCGCAGTGAAGAGCAGCCCCCGCTCACCCAGACTAGAGAAAGCCCACGCGCAGCAACAAAGACCCAATGCAGCCAAAAATAAATAAATTTATATATTAAAAAAAAAAAAAAAAGATTCAGAGAGGGAAGAAATTTCAAAAATAACTTTACAAAGCCCTAACCATAGAAATTGAAAGCTGCTATTCTAAGAGCCCATTGAGTCAAAGTTTAAATGCATAATAAAATACTAAACTACTTAGGAACTATCTTAAATAAAAGTATTATAAATCCACATAATAAATATAAGCATACATAAATCTGGATCCTTAATACTTTGTTATTAAATGATGAAAAACAATTTTTAATTATCAAGAATGTAGAAAAAGAATATAGAAGCAGTCTTAAGGAAAATAGGAGGAAATGATAAAATGCAGCAAAAATTAATTATTGAAAACTGAGAACCAGCAGACATAAGCAAATCTAAGAGCTAGTTCTTTAAAAAGAAATAGATAAAGACAAAAAAATTGTAACAAGTCTTATGAGAGCAATTAGAAACAAGATAATATATGTAAAACTCTTTGCACAGTACCTAAGTTCTCATCACTATTATTATTATTATTATTCAAAAAGAAAATCAAGGCTATGGTAATAGATATAGGGGCACATAGGAGATTAAAAATATGGCAACACTATACAAAATGTTGGCTAACATATTTTTAAGATAGGACAAAATGAATGATACACTTGGAACAAATTACAAAATGGACTCAATAAGACATAGGAAACCAAAATAGATCAATAGAAAAATAGGAAAAATATGTTTGAAACATAGGAGAACCCTAAATGGTTTTAAAGTTAGATAATTTAAGTTATTAAAGGATGTCTTTTTAGTGAATATTGAGGTTGTCTCACCAACATCTTATCTTTCCCTCCCTCACTATCAATAGCCCTGGCGAGTGGCTTATCCAGTATATCCAGGGTGGGACTCTATTTTAACTAATCAAGGCGAAAGTTCCTTTATTATCATGATTGGATCAGGTGACCCATCTATAAGCCCATCAATTCATGGCATTTGCATGGCCAGAAAGTACAACTGACTCAATTCAAGACAATGAAACATAAAGCAGACAGTTTTCTATGAAATTCTCAAAGAAGATACCTCCATCTTATGAGAACTTATAGAAGCCAGCCCTCTCTCTTCTGAACTGTAAAGATGTGATGCCATGCAGGGAGCCAGCTTGAAAAGTTTGTCACCCCAGAA
Organism: Eubalaena glacialis; assembly: GCF_028564815.1. NCBI lineage: Eukaryota > Metazoa > Chordata > Mammalia > Artiodactyla > Balaenidae > Eubalaena > Eubalaena glacialis. The sequence goes on from NC_083717.1 coordinate 41,504,203, forward strand.
TGCAGAGTGGAGAAGTGAAAAGAAACCAAATCATTGTGAATCAAACCAACCCCCAAACCCACCCATCCTCCTTACCATTCTTGTATATAAGCACATAAACACATCTATTAATAAAACAGAACAAAACATTGCTAGTTTTCCTGTTGTGTGTAATATAAAAAAATAAAATAAAAATCATTCTCCTAGAGTACAGAGAAAGATGGTAGCTACTCAGCATTTCTGGTGAAAGTAGTACAGCCCTAATTATAAAACTGAATAAAGAAAACAAACTGAAATTGCTAAGGTAGAATGTAAAACCCTAAATAAAATATTACCAAATAGATTTCAATATGGTGTAAAGGATAATTCACTAAGGCTAAATGGGATCTAAGCTAAGATTATAAAGATGGTTTACTTTTAGTAATATATTAATATAATATTTCATGACTGTAAGTAAAATTTTAAAAGCTAATCACCACAGTAATTTTAAAGACAAAAATTGAATGCTGGTTAAATCCCTTAGTGAGTTGGTGAATACATCTCCTTGTCAGAAGGATGGCACACCCTAACTCCACAGGGACGGGACCCTTCCAGACTTCACAGTATGTATCTCTTCGTGTGGCTGTTCATTCATTCGTATCTTTCATTATATGGTTTATTATGTGAACTAGTAAATGTAAGTATTTTCTTGAGATCTGTGTGCCATCACAGCAAATAATCCAACCTGAGGAGGGGGTTGTGGGAACTCCTGATTTACACCTGGTCAATTACAAATACTGGAGGTCCAGACTTAGAATTGGCATCTGAAGCTGGGGGCAGTCTTGTGGGACTCAGCCCTTAACCTGTGGGATCTGACGCTAACTCCAGGTAGATGGTGTCAAAATTGAATTGAATTGTAGGACACCCAGCTGGTGTCAGAGAATTTGTTGGTGTGAGAAAAAAACCATGCATCTGGTATCAGAAGTGAAGTGGTGTCAGTGTGTAGAAGAAATAGAGTTTCTCCTTTCAGAAAATAATGAAAGATTTTAAAAAATAAAACACAAAAAGAATGGACCATAAAGGCAAAGACTGATAAACCTGTCTATGTGAAATTAACAACTTGAGTTCATCAATGAAAATACATCACAAAGAGAGTAAAAATTCATACCATAAATAGGAAGAATATATTTGCAACACTTATAATGACAAAAAGTAGAATAAAAAAAGAGCACCTGTGATTCAATTAGAAAAACTTTTCTAAAAAACAGGAAAATAAGCAAAGAATTTGAATGTTTTCTCAGAAAACATGAATAACCTCTAAACGTGTGGAAAGTGCTTTACCTCACTTAGTAATGAGCAAAGTTATAATTCAAATCACATTGAAATAATATTTTATATTCATGCTGTAAGTAAAACTTAAAAAGTCAGAAATCCTAAGTGCTGTGCAAGGAAAGAAATAGAAAACTTTGTTCACTGCTGGAGGGGGAGAAAGCTAGAATAAATACTTTGGGAAACATTTTGGTGTTTATCCTGTAAAACTGAATACATCCATATCCCAATACTCAACAACCTGACTCCTCAATATATTCCCTAGAGACATTTTTACACATTTGTTCTAGGAGACTTGTCATCTACAAGAATGTTCAAAGCAATATTGCCTGTAATTGCAAAACGACCACAAAAGCCCTGAAAACAACCCCAATAGTCATTAAGAATATAATGAACAGATAAAGTATGGAATACTCACTATACCACAGAGCAAAAGAATTATGACATGCATCCACATGTCATTATAATTTAAAACTACAATATTGTTGAATGAAAGAAATTAATGACAAAAAAGCACAGTGTGGTTTGACACTTATATAAAGTTCAAGTACGAGAAAAACTAAACAATGTATTGATTAGGAATATACATATATTTGCAAACTTGCAAAGAAGAGGAAGAAAGTGATGATCACCAGAGTCAAAAGGCTGGTTACCTTGGGGAGTGGGGGAGAGTTGTGTGATTAGGGAAGTCACACTGGGGTGGCCAAGTAGTGGCATTGGTTCCTTTTCTTAAATTGAGTGGTGGAAAACTCAATTTATCATTATTCTTTAAACAGTTGACATACATTTTACACATTCTTTATGAGTATGTTTTATATATTCTTATGTGCATAGAAAATATCTTAAAACAAAAGTAAATAAGTGACATGATTAATAATCTTGGAAAAATAGTTGACTATGGTACACTAGGTATACAGAAGGAATAAATTTATTTAGATGCCAAAAACATCATAAATAAAATCTTAACAGCAAAGAACATCTTAAAAATGATTGCAATACAATAGTCAAAATGTTAAAGTAAGCTATCAAAGAGACTTTATCAATCAAGAAGGAAAACGTTAAGACCCATCAAAGTCAAGTGGGCAAAAGTCATGAATAAACCATTCACAGAAGAATAAATACAAAAAAAAATGGAAAAAAATCAACCTCAGTAATTAAAAAATACAATTACAGTAAAATACAAGTATATTTCTATAAAATCAGCAGAAATTTTCAAATGATATTATTTGATGCAGTTGAGGGTAAGAATGTTCTAGACTCCTGGAGGAATATAAACTGGCAAATTCTTTCCAGAAGAATGCTTTGCCAAATTTAGAAAAAATATTTTAAAAGGTCATGCCATTGACCCAGTAATTCAACTTTTAAGACTCCAGAGGAAATAACTAGAGTTGTAGATGATGGCATATTACCAAATAATACCTGGAACATTATTCATATTAGGAAAGAAACTTAAATCTCCAAAATGTAGAGAAATGGTTACACATGTTATACTTAAAATTTTAATGGAATAATGTCACCAATAAATTGATATTTAGAAGTATAATTAATAATATAAGAAATTTCTCAAGATAGACTATAAATTCGGCAAGATATAAAATCTGTATGTGTACAGATAGCTATGCACACATGTATCTAGGTGTGTACATATACACACATTTATACAAAAGGCTGAAAAGAAATATGGTAAAATGCTAACAGTGGTGCTTTCTATTTTATGTTGCCATTTTATTTCTAAATTCTATACAATAAACCTGATTGCTTTTATAATCAGAAAAATATAATTAGAAACCTGATTGACATTATATGTGACAGTCCCACTCTATAATGTTTATCATCCTAAATTTTAAAGCAAAGAATTGATGCACAAATGTGTCTTTGGAAGGGATTTGTTTATTCTGCTGAGCTCAAATTCTAATGGTCAAGATGGAGCATCTATCCAGGAAAGGGTCTATTTTTGCAGATGGTGCCTAAAAGATGTGCTAGAGGATGATGATGATGGTGATGATAAAAATAACCGTGACATGTAAACAGAGCGTTACCATTTACACAGCACTTTCAGGCACATTATCTCTTTTAATCTCTCAGTCTAATGGAAAAATTGTCACAGCCCAGCACACATACCATCCATTTGTCCCACCCCAGCCCAACATTTGCTATGGGGGCAAACAAGAAAGTAGAAGATAAGAACATGCTTTCAAGGAGTTTGCAGTCTAATTAAAGAAATAAAACCTGCACCCAATAAATGCTATGTGATGAGACTGAAAATATTAATATATGTGGGTTTTCCAGCTTTTCTCCTCCCCTGCCTGCTAAAGAGAACATGCTTTGCCTGTTTTGTTTATTCCCCTTCTCCACTCTCCAAAGAGGGTTCAGTGATTGCCAGACATGTCTATGCTGTAGCTGAATCTTTTTTCCGGACTTTTGTAAATCTAGAACTAGAAGAAAAGATAAACCATCTGGGAGATTGTTTGGGAAGATAGGAAGAGAGCAAGTTTAGCACAACCATGGTGTTGTGTATGAGTTAAGTGGGTGGAAGAAAAAACTGGGATTTTCAGAGGAGATGCTGTAGTGTAGAAGATGCCTGTCCTCCGTGATGTTTGAGAAACTGTAATAAACATTAACTTGAGTCAAGGAGAAATCGTTTTTGGCTACCAGACTGTTTCTTTAACCACCACATTAATCTGAGCCTAGATCTGAGCTCAATATTAGAGTAACACTTTGGAGTCCCTTCTATGTAGAGGGGAAGGTACTTACCAAAGAAACTTCTCTTCCCTCCCTCTGCCGTGACAGTTTCAATACTTGCAACAGATTCTAATTCGAGGTCAGAGAGGTAGGTGGACTTCTAAGATGACCCCCCCACCATGAGCTCCATCTCCTGTATTTGTGCCCTTGTATAATACCCTCTTCTTGAGTGTAAGCTGAGACTAGTGACTTGCTTCTCATCGATAGAATACAGCAAAGGTGATGAGATAATAATTCTATGACTAGGTTACAAAAGACAGTGACTCCTACCTTGCTTGCATGCTCTCTAATGCCTTCTCACACAGTCACATACATATAGTACAGCTGCAATACCAGTAAAGCAAGAGACCCACATGGCAAGGAACACAGGGCAGCCAACACCAGTGAGAAACTAAATCCTGCCAACAGCCACTGAGTGAGCTTGGAGGTGTTGCCTTACCAAGTTGAGCCTCAAGATGGCTATAGACCAACTGACCCCTTGATTGTAGCCTGTGAGAGACCCCTGAAGCACTGGACCCAGTCATCCACACCCTGATTCTGACCCACAGAAACTAAGGTAATATATGTGTGTAGTTTTAAGCCTCTAAATTTGGTGGTCATTTGTAACTCAGCAATAGATGATTAAGCCAGTCATCTATCTACCTCTTCCTTCATTTTGTTCTTTCTCTCAGACATTTTTCATCTCTACTCCAAATCAAATCTCCTCCGAATCCTGACCCTCTTTCTAATGCAAGTTTCCCATTCAGATTGCTTAGACACTAAAGCTGAATGTGAGGAACAATGTGTCAGGCTGAAATAGGTCTCCAAGGTGGAGGAAAAGGTCATTTCGGTGATGGCCACCCACCAAGTCCAACAAACCCTCCAGAGCAACTGCTCTGCCCCCAGAGCTCATTACCTATACCTGCTTCCCCACAAGATGAAGAAACAAAATGACTACAGCCCTATTTCAACCCTCCTAATTCCAAGAAAGGCCAGGAGATGCAGATGGCAGTGAAAATCCAGGGCATCACTTCCTCTGAAGATCATTTAAAAGCGCCAGATCCCACACCATTTTCATTGAAGTATTCATGGAAATGATTAAGATGCGTATAAGGACATTTTAAAACCATGCTCCTCTGGTAACCAGGCAAAAAACAGAGTAAGTACTGACTGCTGCATCACACTTCTTTATCCCAGCCGGGCTACCAGCTGCTATGCTGGATAGCCCTTCTAGGGTGGCCGCCCCAGCAGTATTTATCCAAAAGAGCAAGAACAGCTATGTGTCTCTAGCCTGTGCTACGTTGACAGAGGATGGTAAGTAGCCCTGAAATGCAAGGTGTGAGGGATAGGTTTTCCTGTTCTTCCTCCAAGGTCATGAGCAGGAAGCAAATACACAGTAATGGAAAGAAGACAAGAAAACCCTAAGGAGCAGAAGGTGAGGGGAACCAGATTCTCTATCCAGTGCCACAAAGTGAAAATCATATTTCTTAATCACCTTCTACAATCTTGATGCTGCAGAGATTACAAATCAGCAGAAAACATGTCTACTGACTAAATGAACTCACAGTCTTGTCACAAAGTTAAGATTATAATATATACCATATAATCCTGCAATCCCACTCCTGGGCATATATCCAGAGAAAACTAATTCGAAAAGATACGTGCACCCCAATGTTCATAGCAGCACTAATTACAATAGCCAAGACATGGGAGCCACCTCAATGTCTATTGACAGATGAATGGATAAAGAAGATGTGGTACATTTATACAATGGAATACTAGTCAGCCATAAAAAAGAAGGAAATAATGCCATTTGCAGCAACATGGATGGACCTAGAGATCATCATACTAAGTGAAGCAAGTCAGACAGAGAAATATATATCATATATCATTTATATGTAGAATCTTAAGAAATTACACAAATGAACTTATTTACAAAGCAGAAATAGATTCACAGACATAGAAAACAAACTTATGGTTACCAAAGGGGATAGAAGGCAGGTGAGGGGGTAGGGGAGGAGGACATAAATTTGGAGTTTGGGATTAACATATACACACTACTGTATATAAAATAGATAAACAACAAGGACCTACTATATAGCACAGGGAATAACACTCAATGTCTTGTAGAAACCTATAATGGAAAAGAATTTGAAAAATATTTTCAGATATATATATGTATATATATATATATATATATCTGAATTACTTTGCTGTACACCTGAAACTAATGCAATATTGTAAATTAACTATACGTCAATGAAATTTTTTTAATTTAAAAAAAGATTATAATAGTAAAACAAGCAGTCTAGTATGATCCTTCTCTTTCACTCCCCACCCAATCCATACCCAAGTCTTGTCCATTTCGCATGCAAAATCGATGACTTCTTACCCTCCACCCTCGTTGCTTCTGCACTAGTCCAAGTCACCACAGTCTCTCCCCGAATGACTCCAGCAACCTCTTGCCAGTACTTTTTTTCTGCTTCCAATCCACACTCTGTATCATACACGAGTTGTTGTTTTGTTTGGTTTTGTTTAATATCGCCAAAGGATTCCCATAGCACAGAATTGTTAACATGCCTGTAAGTCCCTTCAGAATTTAGCTTCTATTCCTGCTCTCTGAACCACCTCATGCTGCTCTCACCCAGGCACTGTAATCCAGTCACACTCACCTTCTTTCAGTTCCTTAAACTAACCAAGCTTTCCCCTCCTTAGAACCGTTCTCACTTGTGCATCTCTCTGCCCAGAATATTCTACCCCCTCTACCTAAGTCACTCACACTCAGCACTCAGCTCTCTCTGATGTGTCACCTTCTCAGATTTTATGACCCTCCAATCTTAACCAGGGTCCTCTTTTATTGTCTCCCAAATCTACTTTTTCATAACACATCGCAGTTTACAATGAGATAGTCATGAGCGTGTGGAATTATTTAATGCACGTCTTCCCCACTAGATTATAAACTCTGTGAGGTCAGGGACCAGATGTATTCTGTCCACCCCTCCATCTCCAAATAAATGTATGATATTCTCTCTCTTAGGAATTTCCACAGGGTTTTGTTTATTTATTTGTTTTTTCATATCTACCTGCTACCCAGCATTTTATTATAGTTACCTGAATATATGCCTTGTTCTGCTTAAAAAGAATTATGAGCTCCTCAAGGACAGAGTCTGTGTCTTATAAATCTCTAAATTCACCTTAGGCCTAGCAAAGACCTACATGTAGTTGGCACTAATATATATGTCTTAAACAGATGAAACAACTGAATTGTGCCTATGAGTCATTAGAGATGGTTTTACAGTGTTCTGGTTAAATATATTAAAGAATGTGATCTTTTCCTGTCTTTTTAAATGTATAATAGTGATGGTTCCATGGGAGGCTGTAAGCCAATATGATAAGATTTAGATTTGCTGACTCATAATGACTCAGTAATCTAATAATACTTCCATAGTGAGGGCATTACAATGGATTTGGGATTTTTTAAAATGTATTTTATGAGGGGAAAAAATGTTTTCATCTCTGTACTACAAATGGGAGATATTCTAGGAAAATATATCTTGATATATTAAAGAATACTTTTCTCATGCTGCCTCTTTTTCTGTAGTCCCTCAATTTTAAACTGTAATGTTTCAAAATGTCCTATGAACTTGTTATTCCTATGAAATTGCCCAGTTAAAATGGGGAAAGCAGATTTATTTAATTGGATATCTGGGGACTTCCCTGGTGGCACAGTGGTTGAGACTCTGCACTCCCAATGCCGGGGGCCCAGGTTCGATCCCTGGTCAGGGAACTAGATCCCACACGCATGCCACAGCTAAGAGTTTGCATGCAACAACTAAGGAGCTCATGTGGCACAACTGAGGAGCCAGCGAGACACAACTAAGGAGCCTGCAAGCCACAACTAAGGAGACCACCTGCCGCAACTAAGACCTGGTGCAACAAAATAAATAAATAAATATTTTAAAAATTAAAATGAAAAAAAAAAATGGATATTTGCAAAATGTCTCTGAAAAGGAGAGGTCAGCAGAGACATATTTACCATGAAGCTAAAGAAGCTTAAGCTTCAAACCTCTCATTAACAGATTCTTTCCACAGCCCTATTGTCATAAAATTTACAGAAGTGGGAATTTTAATAGCCATGAATTAACACTGCCTTCTGTCTCCTTTCTTATAATGTCACTTTCCCACTTCCCTCCATCACGTTTCCCCGTCTGTGGTGTGGTAAGGTGGTGCCCATGGCATTTTGGGCATCACACTCAGGAGGGGTTGAGTTGGGATATATTCACTTTCTGGTTAGTGGTACCCATTTATAAGGTTCATAGTGAATCCCTTGTATAGTTAAGTCATAGCTACCATCCTGGTATAGAAAGACCTTCCAATAACTCTCCTACTTCCAACTTGCTGACTCACCCGATGATGTGACATGAAAGTTGGGCCAGGAATTCTACTGTGTTCCGAATACATCCTACAGCACCTGGCAGTGAGAGTTGGGAAGGAGGGGAGAGACATAAAGTTTGAAATGAGTTGGTTTTTTTTAGATTTCATGTTGGTGGGGTTTGGCAGCATTTTACCTGTGTGATTTGTTATGTCTTTTGTCTCTCTAAATAGAAATTCACTTTTGTAAGTATTTTTATATTTAAAACTTGTAATCTTTTTCTTATAGAGGATCTCCCAAATTCAGTTGAAGTCCCCACAAAAGCTGGATTTACTTCCAGCACCAGCATACCTACAGAACTACTTTTCCCAGAGTAAGAACTCAAGGTAACTGTCAAACACATCAGGATCCTTAAGTAATCTCTCTGGAAAGAATACCAGATATTAGACTGGATTTATTTATTAGATTAGCCTCCAACCAGGGAGCTAAAACAGTGCCATCTACCTGCTGTTCCTTTAAGTTACCGCCACAGCAATCTGAATGACAATTCAAGCCAACAGTACTTTGCCCTTGATAATTACTCAGAAATGAGAAAAAAAGGGGGGAGGTGGGAATTCCCTGCCATCCAAAAACAGGTCAAGAAGTGGAATAATGGGTAAACTCTGAGCCTTCCAGGCTTAAATAGAAGAAAATATGAAGAACTCATTCTTCTCTATTCTCCACAGCCCCTTAAATGAGAACAGATTACAAATCTAATAAAATTGTTTTTCTTCTAATTCACAGAACAATTTTATGCAGCATGTCCTAATTCCTCAATGTACCTCCAGTGGGGTTCCTTTTAGACCACTGTGAGCATACACAAAATGAAACATGACATTTCTTGTTAAATCAAAGCTTATAGGGATAATTTAAAGAAAAACATCTTTTAGAGACTGTGCTATTTAAAAAGAGAAAAAAATGTGGCAACCTAATGTAAATAGAATTGAATATTTTTACTCTTATGATCTTCTAAGTTATACTGGCTTCAACCAGTTTGTGTGAGTTTACCTACAGCAGTGGTTTTCAAACACATTTTTCTTTCTTTTTTGTTTTTTTTTAACCACTGTTTTTTAGTGTTTTGTTTTTCACAGAATTGTACAACCCTCATCATTATCTAATAGAACACTTTCATCACCCCAAAAAGAAACTTCATACCCATTATCAGCTGCTACCCATTTTTCCATTTCCCCCAGCTCCAGGAAACAACTAATCTACTTTCTGTCTCTGTGGATTTGACCGTTCTGGATATAACAAATAAATGGAATAATAAAATATGTGGCCTTTTGTGTCTGGCTTCTTTCATGTAGCATAAAGTTTTCAAGGTTTATCTGTGCTGTAGCGTGTGTCAGTACTTCATTCCTCGTCATGATATCCACTGTATGGATGGATATACCTCATTCTATTTATTCTTTCATCAGTTGTTGGGCTTTTAGATCGTTTCTACTTTTGGGCTCTTATGAATAATGCTGCTATGAATATCCATGTACAAGTTTTTGTGTGGACATATGTTTTCATTTCTTTTGCATATATCCCCAGAGGTGGAACCATTGGGTCATATGGTAACTCTATTTTTAACAATTTAAAGAATTGTCAGATTGTTTTCCAAAGTGGCTGTATCATTTTGCATTCTCACCAACCAAGGGGTCCAATTTCTCCACATCCTTGTCAACATTTGTTATTGTCTGTATTTTTTATTTTAGTTATCTTAATGAGCGTGAAGTGCTATCTCCTGGTGGTATTGATTTGCATTCCAAATACTTTTGCTTTTGCATACATATTAGCATTTGCGCTTTCACCTATTTTAAGTTTAATGGATTATTTATGAAGTTGTTTACATACAGTACAGTACAAATGTAGGATATATTGTATAAAACATCCACTAAAAATATGTTTTAAATACGAGAAAGAAGTTCTAAGACTTTCTTCCAAGATGTCACAGAATGGTTCTTTTTACTTTCCTGGGGTTAATACATCCCACTTGGAAACTATCTATCTAAAGATGAAGGAAATTTAAAATAAGAATTTTGCTGAAGATCAAGGATTCTAACATTCTTTCAGCAGTGTTTATTTATTGAGAACTCACTACATGTGAAGCATTCTGCTAAGTACTTTCCAGGATATAAAGAACATAGAAGAATGTCCATGATGTCAGATGTCACAGTCTAATTTATTTCATAACCAAGTTTCTCTTGATATATATTTTTTTCTTTTAAATTTGGAGCATGTGACCAGATTACATAAACAATAATTCATGGTGCAATCAAACACAGTGAAACCAATCTGGCATATCTTAATAATATAGACAATAATTAATGGGTATGTAAGAAGCTATGAAAGGTAATGATTCACCTAAATTTCATCAACTTAGTGTTACACAACCCAGCTCTCCTCCTGCACTTATGTACCTTTTCTCTATAAGTACTAACTGGTGTTTGCTATCTTTTCTCTCTAGTTGTCTTCAAGATATTTTTTTTCTCTTAATTGTTCTGAATTCTTACTACAATGTGTTTAAGTACAATGTGTTTAAGTACAATGTGTTAAGATTTATTTTTACTTATTGTGTGAAGGATTGACTGTGTCTACCTACTGTTAAGTTTCACTATGTTCATCAAATATAGAAAGTTCTCATCCGTATTGTCTTCAAATATTGCTTTTGGTTTTTTTGTAGGCTTTTTGGTTAATAATTGAACAGTGCAAGTGAGCAGAGAATGGTTAGTTTGAAGCAAAATCATCTCCATAATGACAAGAAGGATAAGAAAGAAATCAGCAATAACATTAGCAAATAAAATAAAATAATTTTAAAGTAACTGTGAAAACAAAATGATGCTGGTGGAGAACAACCCCAATATTATGCATGCATCTTAAGAGTAGCGGTAACTAATATGCTTGTTCAGATCCCGTAACTTGTAGGCAACCTCACCTAAAGAATATCACAGGCTAGTTGAACTCACAATGAAGGCAGCCCTTGTGCAAACAAATATGATGAGATGTAGTTATTGCCACGGTTCTGAGGATGGACATGGGGGAATCTTGACATCCAGGAGCAAGATCTGAGCAATCTGAATGGTTTGTGTGATTCAGGTAAATTCCTTCCTTTGTCCTGAGTGGCAACTATGTAATTCAAATGGACCCCATTAACTTTCAAAACTACTAGAAAAACTACTAGAAAAAACTACTAGAAACGACTACTACTACTACTACTAAAAAACTACTAGAAAAGCAGGGAACCCAGTGGAAACAAGGGAAGACTGCTAGTTTCTGGAAATCCTCAGCAAAAGAAGGAACAGGAGTGGGTGGAGGCACAAGCAGTAGAAGGAAGCCATCAGCTCTGGGGAAGGACAGCAGTTCCGAGAGGAAGAGGTCCAGGACCTGGGGGCAGGTGGGAGGAGCCACTTGACCCCCTAGCTACGAGCCCTTTTGTACATCTTCCTGGGGACTCTTGTGAGACTAGGAAACCTCCCAGTATCCTATGAGGGATGTATGCTTAGCCTTCCAGGAAGTTTTGGCACTCAGGCTGCCACACATATCTCATGGGAAATGATGCAAGCCATAAATAAAAGATACTAGTAGGCCTCAAACCAAACTACAGGTCTCAAAGAATAAGTCAGAAGCAGTATTTTTTATAAATAAAGGAACATGGGCTATAGGTCTTCCTAGTAACTTGGCTCTGGGCAAGTCACTCAATCTCTCTGAATCTCTCTAAGCTCCTCTGAGTTCCTTTATCTTTGATATATGACATTACCTACCCATTAAGGCTGTTGCTAAGATTAAAACCTGAAATGTTTGTTAAGATTAGCACAAAGCGTGCTGATAAATGTGACTTTTTTCCTTCTCCCAAACCCAGGTCTGCTCCCGCTTCCTTTCAAGAACTTGTGACATAAGGACACCCTTCCTAAAAATTAATAACTAGGGTTAGAATGAAAAATGAGGCAAACTCCACTGTTATCTCTACACAGCTCTCACTACTTCATGCTCTCACTTACCTCTACACCTTGGGGGAAAACTCTCAAGGGGATTTTCCTATATGATTTCAACCCTGTTGATTCATTTTCTTTTTCTTTGATAGAAAAACTACATGGCCCTCTGGAGCTATCTGAGCAAAATTCTAGTTGTTTTTGTCACAGAAGACAGGGAGTTAAATTGAAGGAGCTGAAATCCATCACGGGTCAGGGTGACTCAAAGTGTTTCGCGGACCAACAACATCTGTATCCATGGGAGCCTGTGGAAGCAGATCTGCTTTGTAACAATATCTCAGGTGTACCCAGATGAATGTTTGTTCCACCTTGGCACTATTGCCTCTAATTTCCCTCGTCTCAGTAGGGTATGGAGTGTGGGGAGCTTTTGTTTTGCCCTCAGTCTCCATTTCAATCCATTATCCATGGCAGAGCCATTCAGGAGTCGCTAGTAGTTCAGTGACACAATCCATCAGAGCTGAATTACACCAAAACTCTCAAGGAACAGGCTGGTTCTCTCTGTCTGCACTTGGGCCACTATCTTGTCAACAGCCAAGAGAAGAACAAGGAAAGGGTGTGAAGGCTTTGGATTTGTAATATCCAAGGTGCACAAGCAAGCACAGAATATCCCTTACACACAACACCGCTGGACAGACCTATAGCCACTCTCTTACCCTGGGGCCTGCATCCTGACCACACAGAAAGAGAATCCATCAAAGGAGAGCCTTTTAGTCTCTTAAAAGCACTAAATTAAAAAAAAGTAAAGAAGTTGAATTTAGCAAGCAAATGGTAGCAATGTATCTGAAACAGAATAAGCATATTTTTGCGTGTGTTTGTGTGGCAGCATCCTCTATCGCTTTATGTATTAATGCAATGCTAATTCATTCTACTAATGAGAGTTATAACAGGAGGGTAATGACCAGAAGCCCCATACAAATTATTCTTCATCTGTTTTCTTTTCTCTATCTCTCTCTCTCTTTTTTTTTTTTTTTTTTTCTTTTAACAATGAACTGATTAGGGCCTGAAACGAAGCAAATGCAATATCTGTCAACTCACTATAAATATGGACAGGAAATTCTAAGAGGGTTTTTTCTGTTTCTTTGGCATTTGTTTCAGTGCTGCACAGACGTATCCAGAAGTGAGCTGGGAAGTCAGTATCATAAAAATGACTAAATACAAACATAAAAAAATTAAACCTTTGTACCTTGGACCAAGCTAATGGTTATCCAGCTGCAGCCTCATCTGCATTTTTATTGAAACAAATTACACATCTATGTATGACTCAAAGGGTGCTTCCTTTTATCCTTCCCCTTCTGAATGTGTGTGGTTCGGGTGCTTCGGTTAACTTTGTGCCAGCAAAATTATAAAGCTGCCTTCAGGCTTATACGTCCTGTTCACCCAGACACACAGACTGATGCAAGATTCATGCCAGTTCTGAAATCACCTGCTATTTCACAGAGATAAGTTGATGCAGACCAAATCTTTTGCCCACAAACATGCACAGATCTCTCCATTTCTTTTTAAATAAGCAATATAAAAATATTTTTCTCCTCTATGCTACCTCTTTAAGCTCCAGCGAGCCTCTGTCTTATTAAAAATTGTTCATAATTTGAGTTCAGCAAATCTGTTTTAAGTACATACTCTGCGATAGATCTCATTTAACACTCCTATTAGCCCTACGTCGCAGGCAAGATCTTCATCTTGCATAGGAGGAAATCAGCAGAGACGTGTCTAACATCAAACAGCAAACAAGAGAAAGAATTGGGATTCACTCTAGGTCTTTTAACTAAGTATCCAGGGATCTTTTCAGTAGCTCAGTGTTTCTCAAAGCGTGGTAGCTAGACCAGCAGTATCGGCATCAACCAGAAATTTGTCAGAATGAAAATTTGGGCAACTCATCCCAGACCTATTGAGTCAGAAGCTCTGGAGGTGAGATCCAGCAGTCCATGTGACAACCCCACAGGCAATGTGTTGTCAAGTTCAAGGACTGTGCTAGCCCAAGCTGCCTCTGTCTCCCCCTTCAGAACTCTTTGGAAAGACAGAGGAGGCCCATTGCGCTCTCTTACTCAGAAGCCACTCCCTCTTTAACAACTTCATATCCATGCCTACAGCTTTCTTACACAGCACTGTGTTGGTGTGTTTTCCTTTCTCCATTCAGCAAATATTCACTGAATGCATTCGATGGGCGGGATGCTGTGTTGGACGCTATGAATGTAAACGCTCAAACAGAGCTTCTCTATGTTCAGAGAGAATGGCAGTGGTGCTAGAACAACCCTTATCGAAAGCCATTGTGAGTTTCTCATGAGCGCATCTAGGGGCTTCGCCTCAGTCCTCCTGAATCCCCCAGGCACCTGACACTACTGACCTTGCCTCTTCCTTGCTTAGGAATTCTCTTCTTTTGTAACTCTCTGCCTCAGCTGGTGGTTTCTGTCTTTTCCATTAGCGTTACTGTCTCACATTCATTCCATCATATAAGTTCTCCCTAGTGTTTCATTTGTATCCATCTCCTCTTCTCTTTATATACTTCCTCCTGTTAGTTTTCTTGAAGATTCTCACCCCTCCTGACTTTTCTGCCTCTCTTAACAGCACCTTCATTTTCCACGGAGGCTCAAAACCTCAGCCTCTTTTTACCCTTTCTCCAATATCCCAACCTGTATTTAATCAGAAACCAAGCCCTCAAGTTCATACCTTGGTGAATCTAACATCTCATTTTCACTCCCATTGCCACCAAATTAGTTCAACCTCTCCTTATCTCTAACAAAGGTTATTTCACTAAACATTTATCTGGCCGCCTCATCTCCAGCCTCCAGAATCCATCCACTATGGTACAATAGACAAAGAAGTTTTTGTAAAAACTACATTGCTATACATTGCTAGCTTGCTTCGAAACTCTGTTTCCTTCTTGTCTACCAAGCTCAAAATTGTCTTTGAAGAAGACTTGCTATGATATGATTCCAAATTAACTCTTCCAGGTCTATCTCCCCTATGTGCCCAATAACTTCAATAAAACAGACCACCAATAAAACTTTTCCAAATGCAAGCTTTTTTTTTTTTTTAACTTCTGTTTATATATTTCTTTCTTTCAGTTAGTTCATCCTTTGTACCTGCTCTATCCTACTCTTCTTTAGGGTCCAACTGAAATAACACCTTCTCCATGGTGCTGACCTAGCTCCACCAATGGGTATGGTTTCCTTCTCCGTCGAATTCCCAAAATGCCTTGCTTGTTCTTCACCAGCCCTTTGTTACTCTCCTTTGAACCTGGATATTGGTGTGGCTGGATTATCACCTGCCCTCAAGAGATGCATGTCTTTTGCTGCCCTAACCAGTAAGTTTCTCAGGAGAGAAACTCATTAAATATTGGTGGAATGTAATTGAAATTAGTTTTCTTTCTCCCATTTCTCCTTTACACACATAATCCTGTTTTGTTCTTAACATTTGATTCACAAATCAAATTTAGCTTCTATCCCAAAGATCCAGAATTTACCTTTTACAGAGCCTAATTCAAATTTATCCTCTGTGCCTTTTATTTCATCATGTCTTACATTTGGTTCCCAGAATTCATAAGAGGTTTGGATATGGTTTGTCAACTAACAAATTAATTATGGTGGAATAAACCCAGGCAGATCTGGATGAAATGTCTCCCCTATATGACCTTTCCATTACCTTTTTCTAGTCTCTCAGAAATTCAGTTTCTGTGTCTGTAGAAAGGGGCTACTCTAATTCTTCTTACCTTAGAAGCTATCAAGGCCAAATAAGAAAATGAAATTGAAACATCTAACAACATAACACATGACAGATCATTCTCTAATGCTTTGGAATTGAAAAGATTTGCTCTCATTTTACAGATAAAGAAACCAAGGCCCAGCTCTGTGATCACCAGCTTGAAGGAAGCAGAGCCAACACTGAAAAAAAATCGTTGTCTCTTGGCTCCCTGCCAGGTCCTTCTCCAGGTAAATGATGCAAATCCCTCCCGGGGTAAACTGGGTCTGATTAACTGAACGCCAATGAGGGAGACAGTCCTAAGCAGGCCTTGGGCTGTTCCCATACCCTCACCCCACCCATGGGGGAAGCCAGCATTTAGATCCCCTCCTCTTGTTATACAAGGAGCCTCTCAAGGCCTAGGGAGCAATTTTGGAGCCATTTTGGCAGGGCCCTGGCAGCAATAAGAAACTTTTGCATGGTTTCTGCAGCAGCTGGATGACTCAGGGCTGCCTCACGTAGCAGAAGTTGGTGCTACAGGCAGCTGCAGTCTGACCTTTCAGACCTTCTCTCCTGAGTATGTCTGGTAGTCTCTGGGGCAGTTGTGACACCCTGTGGCCAGGTGGGCTCATCACAGCAGAGTGTCCCTTAGTAAAAGCAAGAGCGTGTGGGAACGGGTACAGGCGGAGTGAGAGCTACCGGTCTGAGTCTGTGGAACATTCAGCCTTCTGACTTCAGCACATGCTCGGTATTCCTCCAATGCCCAGCCCCACTTCCACCCCAGTTAGATTTTTTGGCCTTTTGGTGTTAATCCGGAACACCCCCAAGAGAGAGGAGATGAAAAGAACCGAAGAGATGAAAACCACAGGAAATGACTCAGAATCAGTACTTAATGCCTCCAGATGTCAGGGGCCATGTCCTTCTCTCCATAGCTCCCTACCCACCCCATCAAGCTCACTGTATACTGTAGGTGCTCTATAAATATTACCGAATGTTGAATATGGCCCTGCCCAACAGCTTGATCAAGGGTTAATAACTGTGCTATTGTATTAGATCTGATCTATCAATACAAGTTAATCTCATACTTTAAAAATATAATTTCAGTTTGACTTGCTCTTGCTACATAGTCAGTCTCCAACAGCAGGAACAAGGAACCCTACCTCTCAATGCCTTTCTAGAGAAGTTTAGAAGACAGGATTTCACCTGTGCACACTGATGCAGGAAATTTCATTAGACCACAAGGAGACAATGCTATTCACTACTCACATACCTGTGTGCTTTCCTAGACTCACCCTGCCTTTGTTCAGCTTTCCTTCACTCTCTCTTCTTCCTCCCAATACTCACAGTGTCTTTTCTTTCCCTTTTGGAAAGACCTCTACTTCCAGTTTTATCTTTTCATGCTCGCTTTTCTCTTTTGAGAAAGTATTTTTTATTAAATAATTGAGCACCGCAGGACATGAGGCTGGAATGGGATTAACTCTAACTCTGGCCTCTTCCCGGTGAAGTACACAACAAAACACAACAGAGTGTAGCTTCAGGCAAAGAGACACAACAGCTACCAGTGTAAGTAAACTCACTTAACAGGATTTGTAATTCTGTGAAATTATTTAGAAAGGCACTATCGTGTCGCTTGTACTGGAGGAACTGACAGTCTGAAAAGCGTCTTTTGTTCTATGCTGGTTTCTCAAAGTGTCTTGGAGTATTACTGTCTACTTCTATCAGATTAAAATAAAATAAAATAAAAAGAATAAGAACTATTATCCAGAGATGGTGATATTCCCATAGTTGGATAACAGTTTGGACAGGAGAGAGAGACTAGAGTTGGAGAAGGAGGGCAAAGTTCTATGTAACCTAGACAATGGCCCAATGTCAGGAGAACCAGCTCTGGTGGTTTCCATCCACACTGCTGGCTGTCTTTCCAAATTGCAGCCAATGGTAGCTGTTGCCCTTGGACACTGTGCTGCCAGCCATACTGGATCTTACTCAGCACCTGTGACAGGTCCAATCTCAACCCTGTCCTACTAGGCTCTATGTAATCTTCCTCCTCCAAATTCTACCCCACCTCCCGCTGCGTTAGATGTCCTGGCTGTCTGTTTCCTCCTTCTGCCACAGGTCCTTTGCACTTGCTATTCCCTCTGCCAAGAATGTGTGTCCCCCCAACCCCTTGCATGGAATGACTCCTCGCTTCATTCAGAACTTGCCTTCATTGTTATCTTTTCAAAACTCACCTTCCCCCCTGCCCTCCACCATGCTCCATCCCTTTGTCCTGCTTTATTTTCTCTATTTATTTATAGTAACCTGGAGTTATGTTGCATATTTATTGTGTTATTCTTTATTACCATTTTTTCCATGATGCCCGGGCTCTTGTCTCTTTTAGCCAGTGTTTAGTACTTAGTAGGTGCTCAATAAATATTTATTGACTGAAAGAATTAGGCCTGCCTGGCTTTTGTCTGAACCTCTTCTTCCCCCAAATTTCCAACTTTGTCTTGCAGATGAATTATTAGAGGGAAACTTATTTCTCAATTTCTTATAGTCATATAGCACTAGATCTGAGACAACTAATTTTTCAATCTGTAAAATAAGATCACATATGTTTTCTAACATGCTATACCAAAAGAGTCATTGGAATTTTAGAAAAGGAAATTAATATTTACTGATGACTTACTATATGCCCACTATAACGCTAGGGGATTTCCAGACATTTTGTGATTTATTTCCCTCAACAACTATTCTGGTTGGCAATATTATCCATATTTTATAGATGAGGAAACAGGCTCAAAACTGTTTGAGATTTAAAAACTTGACTAAGGTTATAGTGGGTTGAATAGTGTCCCTTAAAAAGACATGCCCAAGTTCTAACCACAGGTACCTGTGAGTGTAATCTTATTCAGAAATAGGGTCCTGTCAGATGTAATTAAGTCTTAAGATGATATCATACTGGATTTAGCATGGGCTCTAAATCTAATGACCGACATTCTTATAATAAGAAGGGAGAACACAGAGACACAGCCATGAAAAGATGAAGGTAGAGATTGGAGTGATGTGTCTACAAACCAAGGAAGGCTAAGGATTGCTGGTAACCACCAGAAGCTGGGAAAGAAGCAGGCGTGGCAGAGATTTCCCCTCCCAGACTCCAGAAGGAACCAATCCTTGATGTTGGACTTCTATCCTCCAGAACTATGAGAGAATACATTTCTTTCATTTTGTAACCAAGCAGGACTCTATGGGGCTTTTTGGGGGGGGGGGAGGGGGGACAGGCCCTTCCCCCATATCCTCTGCTTTAGCTCCTATCTGAAGTACCCAGAAAACAGTATTCGATGCATATTTCCTGAGTTGTTTTACAGATGTGAACACCCCCCCCAGATGGAAGATGTTAACTACTTGATGACCATGAGCACATAGCCCCAGGCCTCCTGGAGCCTAAGGACTGATAATGTTAACCCCTGTGACCCCGCCCTGTTACCTCACCCTCAGCCAATCAGAGAACTGTGCATGAGCTGATCACATACCCTGTGGCCCTCCTCCTTCATCTGACTTTTAAAAATGCTTTGCAGAAACCCTTCGGGGACCTCGGGGGCTTTTTGGGCATGAGCCACCCATTTCCTGGCTTGGCCCTGCAATAAACCTTTCTCTGCTCCAAACTGGCATTTAGGTTTGTTCGGCCTCACTGTGTGTCGGGCACACGAACTTATGCTAATAATTTTAAGCTGTCCAGTTTTTGATCGTTTGTAACCTATTTAACTAACACAAAACCCTGGGCGCTAAGTGGCAGAGCAAGGATTTGAACCTGGATCTGTTGAATCCAAATCCTGCACTTGCCGCACCAGCCCAGTTGGCGTCCCTGAATCCTACAACAGAGCGCCATCCTTGCTCAGCACAGTATAACAGTAGAGAAAGATTTAAAAGCAGAGCCCCATAACGAAATAAAATCTGCAAGTATGGTTGCTACCTTTAGTCGTATTATCATCTATATTCATACCCTACGTGCAAAAGATGACCTCACACGAAGGAAATTCTCCGGTGATTCCAAACTGAAAGGGTTGCAAATGCCAGGAAAGAAAGAAGAGACAGGCAGGGGAACTTACCAGCAATGGCAACCAGAGAGCAGAGTATAATAAAAGGAGACTTAACTGGAGGGAAAGAGCAGCGGCTGCCTTTGAAGAGAAATATTCAAAGCACAGAGCAAACTTGAAAAAGAATTGTGAGAAGAGACACATGGGCACGGGCAGCTAGTGGGATTTAGACTGGTCATGCAATGCTGTAGCGGGGAGGGAAAAAAAGAGCTAATATTTCGAAGTTCAGCTTCAGAAGTGGAAAAATCACACAGCTGGTAGGTTGCAAAGTCCCTTTTTACGAGGATCTAATGTGAGGATAGATTATTTTCTCGAGTTCTTTCAAACTAGGACGTGGAAATGCACCAGCGGGAGGTAGGAAACTGATGAAAGGGTTAAACCAAAGGGCTACATGCAGCGGATGGATCGATTTCTGAGGACAGATGAAAAGCGATAAATATGTGCACTTGACGAGGTGATAATTAAGGTCACTGGGGAAGCCCTGGGAGGGAACGGGGGCGGGGGAGAGGCCAGCGCGGAGGCAAGGGTGGAATTGCTTAGAATATCCCACGCAGGCAAGTGGGTAAGTGGGAGGAAACCATAGAGGAGCCTCAGGGCAAACTTCCTGACAGCGTGAAGTTTATTGCGTCTCCACATAACTCAGATTCCAAGTGACCTTTTGCCATTCCACAAGTGAAGTCATTTCCTTTGAGGAAAGGTGCTTTACAAATGTAAACATTTAAGTCTGCGCTGCACAGACTGCAAGAAAATGAATACATTCCGGAATCCTCCTGCCTTGATCCTCAAGAGACAGACTGCATGTGACCTCATGGACCTTTCTTTTCATCTTCTATTGATGGGAATTGTACCTGACACCACCAATTTGGTGTCCCCTTTCCATCTGGGAAATTCACAAATAAGTGATATTACTGGAGACCACACTGTTTTAATAAAAACACGTTAAGGTCAGTTGTGACCCTGCTTGTCTGGAAGAATAGTTATGTGGCCAAGACTGGTGAGTCTGGAAAACTCTCGATCAGGAAAGACTGGGTTCTGGTCAAATAAAAGTGACTTAACTCTGTACAGAACTACCCAGGAGTAGACCCTTGTAGAAATCAAGAGTTCGCCCATTTCATTTTCATGTGCATCTGCGTCTGCATCTCATTGCTTTGCATATGTGGCGTCTGCCACCTGAAATGGCCTCCTTTGCTCCATTTGTCAAAGTCCTGATCATATAAAATATAAGGCTTAATCCAAATGTTTCCTACCCTGAGAAGCCTTCCCTGATTCTCAGGTCAGCAGTAAGCCCTCTCTCCTCTGGATGCTATTTTGGTGCTTGTCACAGTCTGCTGTCATTCTTCTACTAGCTGCTGTGGCCCAGGGTCTGGGAATCAGAGGTCAAAAGGATGAGAGCCATATTCCACCTCTGTTCACCCCCATAGCACAGCCCACCGCATAGGACCATGCTTACCAGCAGAGTCTAATTACCTATAAATAGAAAAGACACTAAGGATGATTTTCTCCCAGCTGTGAATTAACTAAAAAGGTCACCCAAAAATGTGACTTTTCTCCCCAAGAAATAGTGATATCAAAAGCTAATGAAATCTGCATTTTATCATTTTCCACCGAACTTTTCATTCTGTTTTAGGATATTAAAAGAGAGAGAAACATGGAGAAAGGGAAAAACTGAAAGTCAGGAGTTAGTTAGATCTTAAGAGGACCTTCCATTCCATTCACAGGTGATCTTTGATATTAGGCCAGACATAAAGTATAGTCAAGTCTTTATACATGGAAGACATTGTAGGTTTGCTGAAGATAGATGTCACATCTCTTTAAAAAGATATACTGAGTACTTATTATGTGCTTGACACTATAACTGATAATAAATATCTCTTGGTCCTATCATGGTGCCTTGCTCATGGTACCACTCAATATATATTGGCCTTGCAATGAATAAATGAATGAATGAAGAGGTTTGAACTAGATCAGGGCTTCCCCTGACCACAGATACCTGGGGCCCTAATCACAGAAGGGTCCACAAAATTTTTGACTCTTGAAGTCATATTTTTTAATCTTTTAAGCTCTAAATCAGGGGTCCCCAACCCCTGGGCCACGGACCGGTAGCCGTCCATGGCATGTTAGGAACCAGGCCACATAACCAGGAGGTGTGCAGTGGGAGAGTGAGGGAAGCTTCATCTGTATTTACAGCAGCTCCCCATCGCTCGCATAACCACCTGAGCTCTGCCTCCTGTCAGCATTATGGTGAGTTGTATACTTATTTCATTATATATTACAATGTAATAATAATAATAGAAATAAAGTGCACAATAAATGTAATGTGCTCGAATCATCCCAAAACCATCCCCACGCCCCCGCCCCGGTCCATGGAAAAATTTTCTTCCACGAAACCAGTCCCTGGTGCCAAAGAGGTTGGGGACCACTCCTCTAAATGGTTTCTAATGACATTTACTGCCTGCATTTGTTCTCAGGTCCAAGGGGAGAAGCAATTATAAAATAAGGGCAGTACTTATAGCCCAAGGGAAAGTGTTAATGTCAGAGGTTTAGCGAAATAGAGAAGTGCAAGATGCAGCAGGATCCATGGAGAGCAAAATAAGAGCTCTTAGAATAAACTCTGAACTCTTTGCCAGAGATTACATCAGATCAAGATGTGATCCACTTCCCGTTTTCTGATTAAGGACAGGTGTTCTTTATCAAATACACCTGAATGTATTCTTTACACTACACTCTAGTTTAGTGGTTCTCAAATGTAAGGTGTCTAAGAATCATTAGTAGTATTCATATTACAGTATTAATACTCATTTATACAGCAGTTACTCAATGCCAGGCTTTTGGAAAAGACAGTCAAAATATAGATTCCCTAGCTCTATTCCTAAGGATTCTCATTCTGTTGGTCTGGAGCTGGAGCCCAGAAATCTATATTTTTAATAAAAGACCCACGTGATTCTAATGAGGGTGGTCCTGGAACCAAACCTGGAGGAAGATGTTTTAGTTCCATTTGTTTCATGACCTTAATAGATCTGCCCGTGTCATCTTAGATTCAATAAATCATATCCAGAGTGGGGAAGGGTCTTTTAAATCACCTTAGCCTAATCCTGTTTTGCTTAACCAAAATTGCAGTTATTTAAAGGCAAGACTATGCAAACTTTTCTTTTTTTTAATTTTTTTTTTACCTCTTGCTTTTTTATTTAAATTCTCCTCTGTGGCATCAAACTTAGCCTCCTGAACAGTTTGGAATTGAAGAGTGATTCTGTGGTTCATAATCTGTTCCCTCGATTGAATTTCCATCAAGACTTCAGTTTCCAAGATGTGCATGAGGGAGAGTCAGTCTTAGGTGGAAGCATCCTGTAGGGTGAGCCCTGTTTCATCAATTTGTAGCTTTGTGATACTTGTTCCCTCTCTTTGAGCTGCATCTTCAGAATGAGGATATAAAGGCCTACCTCCCAGAAATATTGCGATTAAATGAAATGTTTAAAATATTTGACCCATAGGAAGTCCTCAGTAAATGTTAGTTCCACTAATATTGTATAATCATGGATCCAATAGCAATAACATGTTTTAAGTGGCAAAACAACACTTTACTATCAAAGTTCTGTTGCCAAGTACTTGCATTTTGAAACAGTAAATTAATTTCTTCCACAGTCTTTCTCTCTCTCTCTCTCTCTCACTCTCTTTTTCTCCCCACCCCACCCCAGGCTCGCATGTGTGTGATATAAAGTTGAACCATATACAATTGATGTTATCAACCATTTTCAATCTTTGAAAACAAAAATTTCATACAATTTCACTTAATATATAAAATATCTACAGTTATGATTTCAGTGACACCATATTCTCATCAACCCAACTGAAGTTTTACATTACTAACTGGAGCTCCAATTGTCAGACTTTACCATAAATTATGGGGTATCAACATTTATACAATTAATTAGTAGATGAGAATTCCATGCAGTTTCTCATCCTCAACTGTCTTCTAGAGAGTTTTAGATTTTGAACACAAAGTCCTTCGTACTTTAGTCAGAGGCAACATTTTTCCAACTGTCAAAGTCAGTTTGGGCAGTTCTTTCAAACCTCTTGTGCCTGGTCCTTAAAGCAAAAGAAAAAAGTGGCTCTGAAAGGTCACAGGAATATTGTTCTCAGCTATCGACTGAAATCCAAACAGCTGTCAGATTGCAAGAAACATCAATTCTGTCAAATGACACTACCCAAATTCTTGTCAAAGGGTCAATAAATTGTGTAAAAGCAGGACCCCTTATGAAATGCAATTAGAAATTACAGATCAAAGGGCAGGGCAGGCCAAAGGTGGCTTGCCAAGGCTAAGAAGGGACTGAGCTAATCTCACATTTGAGCAGAGAGAGATTAAAGGAAGCAACGCTTAACTTGGAAAGTGATTATAATATTTATTAATAGTAAAGTATTACAACACAAATTCCTACCAGCTAGCAATTGTTCTTGGTGATGGAGGAGACAGAAGAGATAGTCCTTTTTCACAATTAAGATCTAAAGATATATGTATAGCCCTTTAGATTTCTTTCTTTTTCTCCTTCTTAAATCAACTTTAAGTATAATTTATAAAAAGGTGGGAAAATTGGGGTGGAGGTAGATAGCCAATGTAAATGTCTAAAATCTGACACATTTATGAGTGAAGGGTAAAAATTCATTAATCAACTGATTATTTTTGTCTATATAAAGTCAAGCACGGTAATGTTCCTAAATCTATGAATTTGGAGAAATAATAAATGACTTGGCATTATGGAAACATATGATATAGCTTTCCCAGGGTCAACAGCAAGTCAAGTCAATAACAAAATGAGACAAGAGGTATGAGTTCTGAATTCACCCGTCAGTCAGGCATTTTTGAGACAGTGTCCTCTACTTGCCCACTCCTGTCTCGTCTCCCATTTATCACTTAACCCTCTGCAATCTGTACATTCCCAACCTTCACAGAAACATCTCACGGTGACCACCAATTCAATCCAATGACTAGTTTTCTTTTTTCTCTTATTATATTGTGGTAATTGATACTCTAATCAATGCAATTGAGGCAGGAGATAGATGAGCCCCAGGCTGAACAGCTGGAGTTTGTCCTCTGTGGACAGATACTCCAAAATAACAGGAGGGAGGAGAAGCTGAGCCTTGCTCAGATAAGAGATAAAAGACCATGTATTCCTCGTTCTCAAAGTCAAGGAGACCTTCCCGACTACACATGGTGCAGAAAGGCTCCTTGGAGGTCAAAAAGGGAGGGGGCGCCACCGCATAGTAAGTGATGTCAACCTACCCATAGGCCTCTTCACTAGAATCCATCTTGGCTAAGAGATGCATTCACATACATGGGAGGACCCTGAGATAAACCAAATATGGACTCAGAACCAGGCAAAGCAAGATGATTGGCCGAAGGAAACCTGGAAGAAATGCCCCATAAAAGTGATCCAAACTACCACAACGGTGCGACTCTCTCTCTGAGCCCACACGTGTGTCTATCCATACGTACTCTTTTTCTTCCTAATAAACACTTTACTTGCTTCACTACTTTCTGTCTCTCTGTGGAAATTCATTTCTACAAAGCTGACAGGCCAGGGCCTTGTCACTGGCCACTGGTCTAGTGGCTAGGATTCAGCACTCTCACTGCCGTGGCCTGACTTCAATCTCTGGCTGGGAACCGACATCCTGCTTCAAGCTGCTGCAGGCCGAGGCCGCCCAAGATCACAATCTCCCTGTTCCCACCTCCTGAAATTCTTCTCTGGTTTACCTTCCACATCCCTGGGTTGTGTCAAACACAGCTCTAGGAGGAAATAAGGCAATGAAGGCAGTAGGCAAGCCCCTGCCCAGGTGAGGAGACAAACAGGAAACAAATAAATACGTGTTGTCAAGTACTGTTATGTGTTAAGAAGAAAACTAAAGCTAGTAAAAGGGTAGAGTTAGGTCAGATGGAGAAAGAGGAATACTGTGTGATTTCACGCATGTGGAATAATCTAAACAAACAAACAAAAACAAAATAAATACACACACCAAACCAAACAAAAACAAACATGTAGATACCAAGAAAGGAGTAGTGGTTACCGAGGGGGAAGAGGCAGGAGAGAAGGCAAAATAGGTAAAGGGGATAAGCTGTGTGGTGACAGGTAGAAACTAAATTTTTGGTGATCAGCACGCAGTAGGGTAGATAGAAGTAGAAATATAATGTTGTACACGTGAAACTTATAGAATGCTATAAACCTCAAGGTTATTATCTCAATTAAAAAATAAATTGGGGCTTCCCTGGTGGTGCAGTGGTTGAGAATCCGCCTGCCAATGCAGGGGACACGGGTTCGAGCCCTGGTCTGGGAAGATCCCACATGCCACGGAGCAACTGGGCCCGTGAGCCACAACTACTGAGCCTGCGCGTCCGGAGCCTGTGCTCCGCAACGGGAGAGGCCGCAACAGTGAGAGGCCCGCGCACCGCGATGAAGAGTGGCCCCCGCTCGCCGCAACTAGAGAAAGCCCTCGCACAGAGATGAAGACCCAACACGCCAAAAATAAATAAATAAATAAATTGAAGAAAAGTGGGGGAGGTAGAGTGTGGGGGGAGGTGGCTGTTCTTTAAAATCAGAAGATCTGGGAAGACCTCCTGGGGAGAGATGTTTGGGCGGAGACTTGAGCAAAGACTGTTTCAGCTCCTGCTCTCAGACTCAGTTCTGGGGACTTCTATTTGCATATTCGAAGACCCTTGCAGGTGATTCGGTCTCCTTCTGGTCGAGATACAATGTCTTCAGGCTCTGCCTTCTCCCCTCCCCACACAACTTTCTAAGAGGTAAAGAGCAGGGCGAAGATTTTATCCCTCACACTTCGCAGGCAGAGCAGCAAGAGTCTAGTTTGGGTTTGGGATGTGGGGGTTACTTTTGCTATATTCTTTTAGAGGACAAGGCTCACAATAGTCCCGGTGCGTTCTGACCCCTGTAGAGGAGAGCACCCCCAGTCTGCCCCTCATTCGAAATACAAGCTGCTTACAAACTAAGGCAGCACAAGATCAAATTAAATATCTTGGCAATCTTGTCATTCTGTTGACTCACCCTGAGTTTACAGTAAACTCCTGCCTCTGAGCCTTTTTTTCATGTAGCTGCTGCTTTCACAGTATCTTACAAATGGGCTGCCTCTCTTAATAAGAACCACTTCTTTGGCCGCTGTAGCCTGCTGAATACCATACTTTAAAAATAACATAATGATAGGAAAACCCCCACAGCCAATGTAAATTGGCTTTCGGCTTTCTGATTAGATTACAGGATGGGGCGGCGGGGCGGAGGGTGGGGGGAGAACCCCTTGGCAGAAGGGGCTGCAAGAAATCTGCAGAGATTTCCACATTCCCTTGTTCATTGCACTGGTACCTTGCAGCATCTGAGATTAGCCCTTTGCCACCATGTTGTTGAATATTCCTCTTTCTAACCCTCTTTTGATTTTTAGTTGGGTTCAGGTTCTCTGCCTGAGAAAAACTGAATGGCTTCCAAATGGATACAAATATCAAAGGTGTGTTTTGTATCCTCTATACTGAAAAATCCTCAAAAGGGAGTTAGTTAGGATTTTCTCCTGGTTTGGTGTTACAGATAAGCAATGGCTGGGTGCCTGCTAATTTAGGAAGGACCACATACTGAAAATATGTGAATGTATAGACAACAATCTTTGGACAATAAAAAGAGAGTGCATTGGAGTTTCTCTCAAAATATTAATTTTAACTTTGTCCTTCCTTTTCTCCCCTATACTTTGTGCATACCTATATCATATAATTCATCATATACCATTAATTTTCATGCTGTTCCCATCACGAAATTGGAAGTTGCCAAGGGCAGATACCAGTCCCATTCAATTTTGTAGTCTGGATTAGTAGTCCTCAAATTTGAGCATTATGTATCAGCATCACCTGAGGTCATGTTAGAACACAGATTGCTGGGCCACACCCCTGAGTTTCTGATTCAGCAAATGAATCAGAACGAGGCCTACTCATTCTCTGGAGCGGGCCTGAGAATCTAAATATCTAACAAGGTTCCAGGTGATGCTCTTGCTGCTGGTGCAGGGGCTACACTTTGAGAACCACTGGTCTAGAGCGTAGTACGGTGTCTCTTTTATATCATGACCTCTACAAATACATAATGAAAGGCAAAAAGCAAGAGAATGGAGGGAAGAAAAGGAAGAAGAAAAATGAAAAAATGTGCTTATGGAAATGGGATAAGAGCTGATTTTGGAGGCCTCTTGGGATGTCTCAGAAGAGCGTGAAATGGAGCTTTAGAGTCAAGTATAAATCAGAGATCCTTTTCTTTTCCTCACAGATTTGCTGGAAATGGTTTAGGAACCAGTTTCGAGTGTTTCCCATTTTAAACACTGACTGACAGCAAGTGGGGGGGGGGGATGAAAGACCAGGATTCACTCTGAGAGGCAGAAATTTTCAAGAACTGCATGACTTCATCTAGGAAACATTGTTAGTTTATCTATTTCCCTCTGGGCCAGAACAAGCTAGTTTTCTTAGCTATTACCAGGCTACATTTTTCATTCCCATCCAAGAAAGTGTGTCTTCATGACTGAGGACCCAAAGGTAGACATTTCAAACCCATCTGCTACATACTGAATATTCTGGGTTTTTTTTTTAAGCATTCAAGGTTGCTTGATCTTAAACTTTTGTGTAGTATCACGTGGACCAAAGAACCAGTTGGTTGACTACATTTTCTTCTTTCCCGGCAGTTGTGCTGGACCATTTTTCACATAGTGTTAACCTGACAGCATGGCCCTGGTGAAATCCAGTTACCCACACTTTTCACAACCACAGTTTTATTGTGGCAAAAGAGATGCAATGACTGTCTTCGGTTAATTGACTATGCTAAAGAAAGGAGAGATCACCTGGTTATTAAACCAGTACTCTATTTAAGTTTCTAATAGGAAAAAAAATCTGTGTGCCCCAAAAGGACATGAAAGGTTTGGTGCACCATTGGAGGGAAGAGGGAGCACACGGTCTTTTTTGATTTATAGCTCTGTCACTTATTTGCTCTGTGAACTTGTGCAAGTTATGTGTTCACTGATGCTTGATCTCATCTATAAAATGGGTATAATCAAAGTTAAAGTAAAAATTTGAGATAGGGTTTGTTAAACAGAACACAAACACCAGCATATTGTTGGCATTTAATAAGTAGTTGGGGTAAAGCTAGATACGTCGTTACGGTCTCCACTAGAGGTAGGTTGTTGTTTTGCTTTGCTTTGCTTTTTTTTTTCTACAAAAGTAGGTCACTTAAAAATCCTCTTCCCCGCTATCTTAAGAGAGTACGATTTGTTCACATGGCTACTATCGTGATGAAGATTCTCACGGAGTCCTGTTTACTATTCAAGTCATTTATTAGAATACATGGATTTTTTTAAACGAGAAGCTTTGCATGAGGATGAGGTGTTTGGAGGAGACCATACAGCGTGCTCCATGAATTCTGTAACCTGGGACCACCGAGGCAGTATTAAGCCCAAGAGTGGGTAAATACAAATCAATTCCATGCACCCCTGCCCCCATAGGCATCTATATTCCCTACTACAGCTACTTACGTATAAATGAAGTATGTGTAAGCCCAGGCACCAGACTTTTCTGACCAGGGAGTGTTTCTCAGGTGACCACATTTATCTTCTACAGAGCTTCGAAGATCTGTAACATCATTTGATGTCTAACCTTCAGGCCTCTGCAACCTAGCAACTCTGCTTCCTGGGATTTCTGTTCTGAGTCCCTCCTCCATCTTGCTCTCTTTATAATTCTACTCCTTTCATCTGTGCCTGCTGCGCAAAGCCTGAGATCTAGTCATCCACATGAGGAAGGCCAGTTTTATAAATCTTTACCTCGGTAAAGACTGCAACCACTTCAAGAATGTATCTCTCCATGTGGGTGAGTGTTGGATCAGGCAGCATGCAGAAAGGGAGTGTAACCTTACGCATTCAGGAGAGGAAACCAAGATGTTTTGGCATGAATATGTTTGAAAACAAAGTAATGTGCTTAAAAAATTAAACTAAGGGTCCTTCCTGTGTATTTTTCTATATAGCCACCTTGTGTTTGTCAAAGTGCAATTTCTCATCAGCAAATCACCAGCAAAGTGAACCCACATAGAACACACATCACCAGCTGGAAGCCCTGTAGTGGGCCAGATCTCATCCACAGATATATTTCATTAAGGTCACAGGGCTTTAAAACAGATCTGAATTCACTGCCAATATTTGAAAATTAGGAGATTTCACATTAAAATCAGATTCACAGCTTCCCTTGAAAAATCAGATTTGACTCAGGTCTCCATTCCAGCATGCAATGACCGAGCTGCCCTTTCCAGTGGGCGATGCTCTCCAGTTTGCTACCATCACCTGCTTGAGTACCTACCAGGTCCCTTCTATGAATCCTGAAGTTCAGCCTCAGGTCATATATTGGGAAGGCAGCTGAAGGTCTTCTTTGCTTTTCCTCCATCTCCTTCATATTTCTCAGTACCCAAGCACTTTACTTCCCAGTGAGAAGTTACAAGACCACAGACTTTGAGCCACATTTCTAGGTCATCTTGTCAATAGGGAAAAAGACAAGGTTGTGTTTGGACACACACTTTTCCCTGCTCTTGCATCCCTGATTTAAAAATCTGAGATTGAGAAGTGAATTAGAGGGAAAGGACAAGGAGCTGGCACCCTCAACTGCCCAAGCCTGTCTCTAGTCAAAGCAAAAAAGTCTTCTGATAGCATCGTGGAAATTATTATAGTTTGGGATCAAAGACATGTAGTGATATTTCTGGTGTTCCTCATTACTGAATAAAGGGATAAAACTCTTCTGGATTCCAAATAATATATCCACAGATTAGCAGGCATCTACTGACCTTGGTTTCAAAAGTACTGCATTAAAAATGAATTATGTCATTGCTGTGTCATTGGTGTTAAAGCAATTGTAAATACCAATGGAAATGCAGGTACCAAACGTGAATGATAGTACTTGGTTATAAGCAGATCCTCCACCTTATCCAGTGCATGCTTCTCTTTACAGACATAATCTCAAATATAATAATTTGTAAGTCTCTGAAAGTATATCCATGTACTGCCTCGATTTTTCTTATCTCCATTGGAGAAACATGAAATTTGCATAATAACAACTATTTCTCTATAAGATTTTCCCTTTGAGACATCAGATATCAAAAGCAAAGCACATCTTAAAACTCATCAATAAGAAAACAACCCAACTGAAAAAAGGGGGTGGGGGCAAAAATCTAAACAGACACCTCACCAAAAGATATACAGATGGCAAATAAGCATATGAAAAGATGCTCCATATTCTATGTCCTTAGGGAGTTACAATTAAAATAATGAGATACTACTCCTCACATACAAAAGTGGCCAAAATTCAAAGCACTGACAACACTAAATGCTGGCAAGGATGTGAAGCAACATGAACTCTCGTTCATTGCTGGTGGGAATGCAAATTGGTACAGCCACTTTGGAAGACAGTTTGATGATTCCTTACAAAACTAAACATAGCCTTACCATACTATCCAGCAGTCATGCTCTTGGTATTTACCCAAAGGAGTTGAACATTTTATCCACACAGGAACCTGAACATGGATGTTTATAGCAGCTATATTCACAATTGCCAAAACTTGGAAGCAATCAAGATATCCTTCGGTAGGTGAATGAATAAGAAACTGTGGTAAATCCAGACAATGGAATATTATTCAACACTAAAAAGACATGGGCTATCAAGCCATGAAAAGACATGGAGGGAGGTACCTTAAATGCATATTTCTAAGTGAAAAAAGCTGTCCTGAAGAGAATACATACTGTATGATTCCAACTATATAACATTCTGAAAAAGGCAAAACTATGGAAACGGTAAAAAGATCAGTGGTTGCCAAGGGAGAGATGAATAGACAGAGCACAGAGGATTTTTAGGGCAATGAAACTATCCTGTATGATACTGTAATGTTGCATACATTTGTCCAAACCCACGACATGTTATAATTAAAATGGCAAAATTTAAATATAAAAGAGAAGATTCTAAAGGCAGCAAGAGAAAAACAGAGTTAGTTACAAGGGAACCCCTATAAAGCTATCAGTTGATTTCTTTTCTCTTATTCTTACCATTCATGTTGTCTTCCCAATCCCAGCCATCATACATGTAACCTCTGAGCCCAGTTCAGTACAATATGAATTATTTGACACATGTTGGAAAATTAAAACCTGAGCTTCAGCTAGAGACTAATACTGGACGAGCAAAACCAATGTCTTCCCTTCTAAGGGCAATTTCTATATTCCATGTGATGTTAGGAAGGGATAGGGTACATCAAAGATTTGAAAAGAAAAAAGGAGTTGAAATAGAAAGTCCCCAGTTGCGCCATCATCTTCCATACAAATTTCCCCAAATGTAGAATTTAGTGCTTAGTGCCTGCATTTGTATTAAAAGATGATTTTTAGATGTTACACAGATTTGTGCAATAAATCCACAAGGAAAAGATTTATAAGAAAGAGACAGAAGAAATCAAAAAGCAAATCACGCTGCTTTCACAGAAAACACAGAGAAAGATGTGAGATTTTCTTTCGCTCTTTAAAGGGTCACCAACAAGATGGAAATATTACAATGTCCCATTTGTAATGAAAAGGACTTTCCTTCGTAAGAAAAGACTTATTGTTAAAAGCTGAAAGAGCATTAGTTTTATTTCTTTCAAGCAATGTTGTTTACTATCTTCAATCTCCAAATTTGTTCTTTGAAATAAACTTATTCTCTGCATGTCACCAGTTTCGACTTCTTGATATAAAAGCTAGAAAATAACAATCATTGTGATTCACTGATTATTTTTACATAATTTTAATTACATGATACGATCACTTACCCCTCAACCTCCTCACAAGTAGCAGAGAAAATTTTGCTTCTTTTGCCTTTGGGTTGGTAAATGTCAATCCAAGTGTACAAGTATTGCTAAAAGGTAAAACGTACAGAAAATATGCCACAGGGAGAGAAAAGGCAGATAAATCAAGTGCAGGCAATCTGCAAGCTTGATCAGCCTTTACCTAATTAAGACTTCACTGAGGCTTAATCACCTGGTCTTGGGATCAGAAGACATGAATTGAAACTGCAGCCCCGCCCCTTATTAGTTGGGTGACTTTGGCCAAATTCCTTATCTTCACTGACAATTTAGCTTTCTTTGAAGCTATTAAGTGAAAATATTAGCTTTTTTTCACAGGGATGTTGTGAGAAATAATTATAATACCCATGAAAGTGTATAGATTTGACATATGGTAAACACTTGATAACTGGTGTTTAATGAGAATGTTAATTGTTATCTAATTGCCTACACTTTCATATTACAATTTTCTAATTGTTGTTCCTGTGTTGTTTAAGTTTTTGTTGCCCCCCTTCCCACACAAAAATTCAAAATCACCTCTTTTAATATCTGCTGATGTGGCCCCCTGTGGGTTAGTTAGAGATGGATGTCATTTTAATACAATTTGCCTGGGTGGATAGTTGAAACAATGAGATAATTGTGTAAGTAAATGCTCTCCTGAGTTTCACGTTGTGTGAATCTTAATGCAGAAGTATTTGAGGACGTCTCAACAGCTCTGTCTCTGGTGGCAGAATCCAAAACACCCCTTTGAAGTCTCTAAGGGACAATCTGTCCTCTTTCTTCTTGGAAAGGAAAAATGGAAATTTGCTCCTCGGGGGCTAAAGAAGAAAAGAGAAAAAACAAATGGCAAACAGACTGCTGCAAATGTCCGTAGGGCCCTCTGGGTTCCTTCCACTAAAGGATAAGCTTTCACATTTTTTTTGGCGCTTTCAGTAGAAGTAATTAAACCTTGGCAACTTCGAAATCTCTGTGTTTCTCTTCTCTTCCAGATGGAGGAGGTGGGAAGAGAGGGAAGGGGTCAGGCTCCCCTTCTGAGAGATTTGATTCAGTGCTTCCCTCTGAAAGCAGCGATTCCTCCTCTGGTAGGTACTGTGCCAGCCTGATCCCATTCTTAGGCAGGATGCCCATCTTGGAAGCAAAATGGTTGGGCATGGGAAACTGGGGGCGGGGTGGGGGGCAGTGGCTAACAGAGAGAGGCAGCACACATCGCTGCAATATTACACTAAGCCCTTAGCTAAGTGCCCAGATTCTGGAGGCTGGGGGAAATGACAACATTAGGAGAAATCTTAAATGGATTTTATATCCCTATGCCTAAGTCAGCTTCCAACTATTTCCTGAGTAAGATAATTAACATATAGAAGTGAGATGTTAAAATGCACATCAGATGTTGGATCTTTTAGAGGGGAGGATTTATGCTGTAACTTAGGAAACCTGTGTTTGGAAGGAAATGGCTGTTGGCCTCTCCTGCGTTCACCCTGTCATTGCTTTTTACTGAACTGTAATGGAACCATTTGGCATGGGGCTTCATATCCAATTACTTGGCCGGTCCACACCCAGAAATGTGTCAACAGCCAGGGTGAGAAGCCTGATTTAAGATGTGTCACATGCTGTGAATAGGGCCTCCACTGGTCCATGTCTGGAGAAGCAGAGATCCTAGAATTCCTCTTAGAAGGAACATTTTTGATGTTAACTCCAAGAGACCAAACCATGACTAAAGTCTCCCTCCCCCTCAGGACCTTATTTCTTTTTCCTACTAATGCATTTGACTTAGCATTCGTACTTGCAATTTTTAAGACGTTTCTCCGGTCAAGTCCTGATCTTTGAATAATTTCCCACCTGTTGATAACATAGAAGCTACCCATTCTGGTAAATTGTGATTATGACTCCACAAACATATTGTTAACTCCATCATTCATGCATTCCCCACTGGCTGTGCATTTTTTCAACCCATTATATATCTTTCATACACAAAGAAAATATGAAAAGTGACTGGGATTTGGCCAGAAAAGGCCCTAAACCAACTGATGCAATACCTGGGTTTGATCTCAAATCAGTGCTGTGTATTCTGTGACTCCATCCCCATTCTTTGAAATGAGGATGGCTTTTTGTCTTTTCTTCAAATTTCAATTTCATTGTTGCTTCGTGAGCAAAACAATCCAACAGCAACAGCTACCGTTTATTGAGTACATACATCTCACAGTGAAACAGAAGTTGACCTAAGCGCTTCACATGATGATCAAGCTTAATCCTCACAATAATTCTATAAAGGAGTTATTTTATAACAACTCCCACCATACCTCATGAGATGAATTAAGAATGTAAAGCTCAGGGTTACTATGAGTAAGTGGGTTTAGGAGTTTGGTATTCAAAGCCAAATATATGCGTGTGTGTTTATATACATAAATAACTTAAGGTCCGTGCTAGGTAGCCATGCTGCCATTCAGAATGAGAAAGGGGGGGATGAAAAGGTTTTATAGGTCCTAAACAAAGAGATTGCTAATGTCTACTAATGCCATGGTATTACAAATGAAGAAAAACAGAAAGCAAGTAAGGGAGGGGAGGAAGTGGGCAGACGGGAAAACAAGAAGGAAGGAAGGAAGGAAAGAAGGAATAAAGGAGGGGAGGGAGGGAGGGAGGAAGGACGGAAGGAAAGAATCAAGGTATAGTTAGCCACTGGAGGCTTACATTGGATGGAGATCATTTGTAAATTTTGAGTGGCAAAGTGGTCAAGTGGAAAGAGTTAAGTGGCTAAGCTAAGAGGCCTGGGTCCTGGCTTCAATCCATTTATTAACCAGCTGTGTTATTTTAAGCACATTATTTACCCTGCCTATCTCCATTTCTTTATCTATTGAATGGGATAATAATGATAATTTGCCTAAATTACCTGAAAATAAAATGATATGGTGAATGTAGAGGGAAATTAAAACTGTTATTAAGTGGAATATGTTATTACTGATGATTCTGCTTAAAATACCAGTTAAAATGCCTCTCTTTCTTTCCTTTTGTTCCCACAGCACACCATTCATGACTTCTTCCTAATTGGCCGGGCAAAAAATTTGTCTATCTTTCCAGAGACAGAAAGCACCTTAATCATGTTTTGTTTCAAAAAAATTCTTTATTTGATCATTCATTTATTCTCTCATTGTATTACTTAACCCACTTACACCCAACTAAAAAGCATGATTGATGCTTAACGTCACAGCAAAATTTTTGTCCAATGTACTTCAGGTTTTCAATCCCTCAACTCTAATGCAAGTAATGCAAATGTCAAGAAATGCAAATTAATTGTCTTATTGACATAAGCGATGCATAATTGGAAAGGTAAATATACTAAAAACAAAATCAAATAATGTACTGTCCAACTATTTTTACAATACCTGGCTTAAGGATTTGATAGCCCTCAAATCCTCAGCTGGCTGTCTATAGAAGAATCTGTTCATTAATAATCAAATCTATGCAACCTCTCTTTTAACCAAATGACTGTCAGTGATCAGACCTGGTCCCTATATTATCCCCACCACCTCCTTTGACAACGGGCTTTCCTGCTAGGCTGTTTGCTCCATGGGTTCTGTCTGAAGCTTAACGCAAATAAGCAAATGGGAAAAAATGGTTTCAGTTACCACTAATCCTAGGACATTTTAATATCCAGTAGAGTTTCACTAAAGGAGGTCTGCAAAAATTACAAATGAAGTCAAGCAGGATCTGGACCCCTGGAGAGTGTCAGAGCTTACAGGGAATACTGGTTAGAGATTTCCTCTTCTACCCTGATTAAATTAGCATCAGCCTGCCCTGCTCTACTACAGGAGTGTCCAGAATGTCTAAGATATAAAATTCCTTGAGACTATGCCACCGAAAGAGCAAGTTAGCCCAATTTGTCTCTCTCTTACATTTGTTCATTATGATACTGCTTAGTGATAAAAGTAGATTCAGGAGTGACTTTAGGGGTAAAGGCAAGGGTAAGAAAAGCAGTGCACCCTACCAAGGATCTTTTGGATTCAGCTTCCTGTCCTAGAAACCAGTTCCCAGGCTGCTGGCATCTCTCCCAATCTATCCATCTCAGCTGCCTTCAGCAAGAAACAAAAAGCAGACTGAGTGACAGACGAAATCCTCTCCAGTACTGCCAGTGGGTGACTTTCCCCAGAACATGGTCCAGGAGGCGTATACAAAGGGCTCTTGACAGATAGGTTTCCATGTGGCAGTAAGCAGAAAACCACATCATACAGACCTTTTGCAAGATCTTTTAGCATCTTTTGGGTACTTCATGAAGTACATTGTACTTCATGAATGAACATATGCCATAATGCATAGGTATATTTGTATTTCTGGAAGACTTCCATTTATGTACAAAGTTTATTAAACAGTGGACAAATTCAAGTCTGATATCAGAAAGAAGTAACCATATCAATTTAGAGTAATCACTTTTCCAGGTTAAGCATTCACAGTTCCAGCAGTGACACATGAGGTGCTTCCAAAACCCCTCATCAATTTGTTAACTTCCCCTGAACCCATTTCAGGTTTTTGGTGTCCTTCCCAAGGATGTGGCCCAGAACTGAATACAGCATTCTAGACCTGCTAAGATCAGTAATAATTATAGAGAAGCAATCACTTTTTACTACTGTACAATAGAAGTAATTCAAAGTTCAATCTAACAAAGATGACAGATCAAATGTACCACCATTTGGGGACCCAAAAATAGCTTATATAAAACTCAGCTGTTATTTTATGTTTTACTTTCAATATGGGACTTATATTATGAGAAACCTTCTCATATATATCTAGCATGTACTGAACCCTAATAATGCTATGCAAAATAAATCCTAGAACATAGTCAATCAATTTGTTATTAGCCAACTTGATCCCATTGTTTATCACCACTATTCCAAATGAATATTGGATTAGGGCTGATGGTTATCAAAATGGGAACCTATTGGGGAAAAAAGATACTTGGATGTTGGATAATGGAGGAAACTGCTGACAATGATAGTGATTGACAGTTTACTCCATCATTATGGAACATGACGACATCACTACTTACTGGAACTTACCAAAAAGAACACCGATTTGCCAAGTCATTATCCTTACATCCACTTATCCATCCATTCATCCATTTTCCATCTCATTTCACAAAGAATTTAAGGTACTTAGAAGAATGCATGATGTATGTAAATACCAAACATAAAAATAAAGAGCCAACACAATATCACTTAGAATAGGAGATTGAGACCAGGAAGAAAAACCATAAATATAGAGGCAATCTAAACATATGCAGTTAAAATGTTTAACTGAAAACTTGCCCCTGGATTTCATGCCACTAAAATAAAAATGGGAACATCTTCAGTTACATGATCCACATAGTCTTTAAGGAGAAAATACACCAAATTATTAGGGGAAGAACATCTGACTATAGAATACTCTGTATGGCAGATGAAACAACATAAAGCTAGTAAATTTCCCATTATAACTCTGACTCAGAAACTAAGCAAAACTCAGTTCAGTGTGAAACCAATCTCTGTTTCCTCTATGTGATTACCCTAAAATCAGTCATTCTCTTTTTCTTATAGCAGTTAGTCATTAATCTGCATCTCTCAAGAATCATTCTGAGTCACAGACTCTAGGCATTGAAAGAGACATGAAAGTTCATCTATTTCAACCTCCCATTCAAAGCTAGAACCACTGCCTGAAAGCATTAAATAGCAAGAAGTCCACTACATTCTCAAGACAGTCTGCTCCATTTTCATAGTTCTTATTAATACCAAATTCATCCTTATATTGACTTTCAACAATGGACTCCATAGTTTTACTGCCCAAAGAGCAACAAAGTCTAAGTTGAATTTTTACATTTAAATACATTAACATGTTTAAATAAGTTATCTCAATATAATATCCTTAGAATAGATGCTGTCATGTTTTAAACTGACTCATCGTATATGAGAACAGTCAGAGCAGTATTCCAAACAGTGGAAGTAAAAAACTTATCACTGACTCTGACAGAAGTCGTTATGCATACTACTCTGCCTTAGGT
Source organism: Eubalaena glacialis (assembly GCF_028564815.1). Taxonomy (NCBI): domain Eukaryota; kingdom Metazoa; phylum Chordata; class Mammalia; order Artiodactyla; family Balaenidae; genus Eubalaena; species Eubalaena glacialis. Next base: position 41,543,220 of record NC_083717.1, read on the forward strand.
GAAATGTAGATCAGTCTCACTCATTGACATGAATAGTGATGTACAATCGCCTTGCTCTGCATTTCTTGTGGGCTCGTCATGGTGGCATCTGTGTCATTACTAATAATACTTTTTTGTACTTGGATCAAACAGACAAGGTAGAACAGGCTATACCTTGCATTATGGAAAAGACTACTTAGATCTACAAGGTTGATCCCCATAACCTCTGGGATTTGTACTCTTGGCAATTGGGGTTCTTGAGTCCGAAGCATATTACAGGAACCGGTAATTGTTGTCTTTATCACAGTAGTAATAACATTGGTCCAGTGCATTCTGTCCAGATTTTTAAATGCGTCTGCAAAGATATTCTCTCACCCAATGATAACCACCATGATACAACTACAAGGTCAAGAAGATCTCACAATACAGTTGACAATGGTGACAATCACTGAGAAATGAAGATCTGGAATTTGAGCCTTCTCTGAATTGCTCAATCTCTCACAAGCAAGAGAATGACCAAAACAGAGGCTTGGGAGACTGAACATACAAACAGACAATGGCCAGACCATATATGACAATAGGACTCTGATCCACATACGAAGCCCAGAATACGCAACTGCGACCTCTGCAGCAATCAGCCAGAATGGCCAGGACCGGGTCAATGATGACCAGCTCCCCCAGCTGTCACCCCTCTCTCATCTAATTCAGGACAAACTAGAGAAAGCCAAATATTCTTCCCAAACCAATCACATAAGGTGCCCCTCTGCTATTTATCCACTTTCCCCAAGCCAACAACCTCCAACCTGAAGCTTTCCCCTTTTCTCACTATAAAGCTTTTTCAACTACCTGATTGCCTCTGAGTCTCTGCCAAACACAAGTGATGGTGTCTGATTCCTTTGTTATAGCAAGCTCTGAATAACTCGCCTCTCTGTTCTCATTTATTTCCACAAAACACAAGTACGGCAAGAGTCAGTTTTAAGTATCCTGTTACGTTCTATTACATACTATATCTAAGAATTGTATGCTTAGGAATCTAACTGCTTGATGGTAAAGAATAAGCCTTGTACTTCCAATGACACTGATAAATGGGCTCTGAGGCTGAGGGGTGATGAAAAAAGCCCTGGTTTGTAGCATTTTCCAATTAATATAATGTAAAAGCTCTCACCATGGCCAATTTCAAGCTACCACTGTTTTAACAACCGGACTGTAAAATTCCTGAATATTTAACAATCAGTTCTAGCAAGCTAATATGAGTGGCTCCAGTGCATCAGTGTTTGTTTATTTATTTATTTATTTATTTATTTATTTAATTTATTTTTTGGCTGTGTTGGGTCTTTGTTGCTGTGTGTGGGCTTTCTCTAGTTGAGGCGAGCGGGGGCTTCTCTTGTTGTGGAGCACGGGCTCTAGTTGCGCGGGCTTCAGTAGTTGTGGCATGCGGGCTCAGTAGTTGTGGCGCATGGGCTCTAGCTCGCAGGCTCAGTAGTTGTGGTGCATGGGCTTAGTTGTTTTGCGGCATGTGGGATCTTCCCTGACCAGGGCTCGAACCCGTGTCCCCTGTACTGCCAGGAAGATTCTTAACCACTGAGTCACCAAGGAAGCCCCATCATCAGTGTATATTTATCTATTTTTTCCCACAGTATCTAACACTGTCCAAAACAGGTAAATATTAAAAAAACAAATGGATAGAAAAATGGTAGATATAGTTATGGATATAGATGTAGATATAGCTATAGCTATAGATATAGATAAATGAGAGATGGATTACTGATTGAATGGACAGCAGATGGATAGATATGTGATAGATAGATCCACCTTGTTTTGGAAAATGGGAACAACCTGCCTAAATCACTCATTCAAGATAAATTAATTAAATATCTACGATGTGTTGCTTCTTCTTTCTGGTGCACAGTATATTAGTGAACAAAACAAACAAAGATCTCCGCTCTTAAGAAGATTAAATTTTAACAGAGTATAGACAATAAAGAGTAAATATAACAAGTAAGTACATTTTATATTAGAAGGTGATGTGTGATACGGGAAAAAGAAAAAGGAAAACTGGGTAAATGGAACTGGGAGCTCTGAGGGTAAGGACAGTCAAGGTAGGCAGCCTTGGGAAGATGAGAGCTGAGTGCTGACTTGAAGGTGGTGGTTAGCTGTGTAGATCTCCAGAAAAAGAGGGAGTGGTTAGGACAAAGCCCTTGGGCAGGAATGCACCGGGAGATTTCAAGGAATTGTAAGGAAACCACAGTGTCTGGAGCAGGGAATAAGGAGGAGACACACCAGGGAGCAGGGCACATAGGAAATTGTAAACTGTTGTAAGGGCTTTAGATTGTATAATGAGTAAATTGGGGAAACATTGAAGTGTTTTGAGTAGAGGAATGACATAATTAAACTTAAATTTTAAAAGTCCAGTTATTAATGTGATCCTATTATGAGTGTGTTGGGAATAGCTTTAAAGTTGGAAGATTTTTAGAGTAATCCAGGGAAGAGATGATGGTGGCTCAGACTCTGAAAGGGGTGGGAGAGATAGGAGGAATGAGGGGCAGTAATAATTGATAATGCAATGACATGGTGAAAAGTAATAAGATTCTGGATGTATTAGAAAAGTAAAGCCAGTATGATTTGGGTTTTGTTCAAATATAAGAGAAATATGAGTACAACTGTATCCAAGTATTTTGAACTGAATAACCAGAAAGATACAATTGACATCAACTGAAATAAGAAAGGCTGGGGCCAGAGCGGGTTTTGGAGAACTTAGTGTAGAACATGAGATTGAAATTCTGTCTGACTTCTGAGTCTGAGGTTATAAGACAGATCTGAGCTGAAGACATAAATTTGGAATAATCAGCAGCAATGGTATTTAAATCTATAAGTCTGGTTGAGATTATCAAGGCATTTAAGGTATAAGGAGATGAGAAGATGACTAAGAACAGAGCTTTGGATCATTTCAACATTAAGAGTTCAGGAAGTGGAACAGGAATTTCCACAGGAAATGCAACCATCAAAACACATCAAAATGTAGCAACCAGTGAGGTAAGGGAAAGCCAAGAAAGGGTGGTGTCCTTAAAGCTAAGTGAAGAAAGTATACCGAGGAGAGAGTGATCAACTTAGTCAAACACTGCTAATGGGTCAAGTGACATAGGGACTAAAAACTTATTGGATTTAGCAACATGGAGGTAATTCATTAGCTTGGCATTAGCAATGTCATTGGAGTAAAAAAGGCCTCAAAAGAGTGGGTTTAAAGAAAATGAGTGTGAACACACAAGTGGAAAAATCAGGTAAATAAATTGCAATACATGCACGAAATGAAATACTCTACAGTACTTGTGTGTATTTGTTGATGTAGAAATGTGCCCCAATATATCGTTGAGTTTAAAAAATTATATTTTACTTTGTTGTACTTCTGGTAATGAACAAGCATTATGCGTCATACTGACCTGCCCCCAGATTATAAATTTCAGTATTGGACTAAATTAAATATATACATATTTGAAGCTACTAGAGTGTGACCAAAGCCTTATATCATCATAAAAAAAAATTCCCACAAAGAAAATCCCAAGACCAGATGATTTCACTGGTGAATTGTATCAAATACTTGATGAATGCATAGTACCAATATTCTCCAGGCTATTTAATAAAGTATAGGAAGAAAGAACATTTTCCACCACATTTTAGGAGACCAACATTACCTTGTGTGCAAAACTGAACAAAACAGTATAAAGAATAAGATTCAAAACAAATATACCTCAAAAGCACAGATGCACATATCTTTAACAAAATATTTACAAAATGACTCTAGAAGCATGTAAAAAGTTAACAAATTATGAAGAAATATGGTTTATCCTAGGAACGCAAGGTTGGTTTATCATTCAAAAATCAGTGTCACACAGATGAAGAACCTCAAAAACATCATATTGAGTAAAAGAAGCAGAAACAGGAACACTTATTTTATGATTCAATTTATATGAAATTCTAGAAATGGGAAGTATGATCTTCAGTGACAAAAAGGAGCTCAGTGTTTGCCTAGAGCTGATCTCTATAGTGGAGGATTAATTACAAAGCAGTATGAGGAAACTTTGGGGGTGTTAGAAATATTCTATACCCTTTGGAGAAATGTCTATTTAGGTCTTCTACCCATTTTTGGATTGGGTTGTTTGGTTTTTTTTGATACTAAGCTGCATGAGCTGCTTGTATATTTTGCAGATTAATCCTTTGTCAGTTGCTTCGTTTGCAAATATTTTCTCCCATTCTGAAGGTTGTCTTTTTGTCTTGTTTATGGTTTCCTTTGCTGTGCAAAACCTTTTAAGTTTCATTAGGTCCCATTTGTTTATTTTTGTTTTTATTTCCATTACTCTAGGAGGTGAGTGAAAAAGGATCTTGCTGTGATTTATGTCATCGAGTGTTCTGCCTATGTTTTCCTCTAAGAGTTTTATAGTGACTCAGCCATAAAAAGAAATGAAATTGAGTTATTTGTAGTGAGGTGGATGGACCTAGAGTCTGTCATACAGAGTGAAGTAAGTCAGAAAGAGAAAAACAAATACCATATGCTAACACATATATAAATGGAATCTAAAAAAAAAAATGGTTCTGATGAACCCAGGGGCAGGATAGGAATAAAGACGCAGACATAGAGAATGGACTTGATGACATGGGGTGGGAGGAAGGGGAAGCTGGGACAAAGTGAGAGAGTAGCATTGACATATATACACTACCAAGTGTAAATTAGATAGCTAATGGGAAGCAGCTGCATAGCACAGGGATATCAGCTTGGTGCTCTGTGATCACCTAGAGTGGTGGGATAGGGAGGGTGGGAGGGAGGCTCAAGAGGGAGGGGATATGGGGATATATGTATACATATAGCTGATTCACTTTGTTATACAGCAGAAACTAACACAACACTGTAAAGCAATTATACTCCAATAAAGATGTTTAAAAAAAAAAAGAAATATTCTATATCCTGATTGTGGTTGGTGGTGGTGGTTTCAGTGGTATATACATTGACAAAACTCTTCAAACAGGACAGGTAAAATGGGTGCATTTTATTGTATATAAACTAAATATCAATAAAGTTGATTTTAAAATTAGTCAATGCAATTCATATGTTAGCTGAATAATGCAGAAATTTCTTCAATTATCTCACCAAGTTTCTCACTGTTGGAAAAGACAACTAAAAATATGAAAAAAAGAAAGATTAGAATATATTCTTTGGTGTTGCACTGGGGAAATCTGTATGTCCTCCTGTCTATATATATGCTATATATGTATCTCCTACCTCCTAGGTCTGTCTAATGAGAAACTTCAGTAGCAATGAGCACAACTAGTCCACAGATAGTGGTTTCTAAATGCTTTTCTTCAATGAAAATAGCCATTGTTTCATGAAGGAAAAGCTGGATTCCACAGCCCGGATGGAGAAAGTACAAAATAAGCGAGGAATATTTTGTGGTGCCAGAAGCTAATGAAGTGCTCAGAGAACGATGAGAATATATCCAAAAAGAAAGAAGATGGGATGAAGGGGCTCCCTGTTACACATGTGGAGAAATTTGAGCTACAAAATAAATGACACTGATGGCCTATAATTCATTGACAAATCCGTGAATCCCTACCAAATTGATAGACAGATACACAGATAGATAGGAAGGGAAAGTTTTTTCTTGTCATAGAAAGCTAACTAGTAGACAAAAAATAATGATGGAGTGAGAAAAATCTAAGTAGATGTTAAGCTGGTGGTTTGATGAGAAATATCCTATTTGGGGGCATTTCCCTGGTCCCAAAATATCTCCCCACGGGAAAACTATTTAATACAATGGGGGTAAATTGTAAGTTTACAATGGATAAACCTGGAAGACAACACCTTAATCAAGTGATAAAATTTAGCATCATTGATACTGGGGTAAACATACTCTATGTACCTCCTGATATGCACCAAAAAGGATGCAGCATCATTTTTGTGATATACCTGTCAAAGATGCATACACTGAATCTAACAATGGAAGAAAAATCAGACAGATCCACTTGAGGGACATTTCCTTCAAAAATGTCAAGGTTAAGAGAGATAAAGGATGAGAAACTGTTCTAGATTAAAGTAAATGAAAGAGACATGACAGCTAAATGTAATATGTGATCCTGGGCTGGATCCAAAACAAGGGGAAAAGAGCTATAAAATACATTATTGGGATAATTGATGAAATTTGAAGATGGACTCTGGTTAGATATAGTACTGCATCAAGGTTTATTGTTTGATTTCATAGTTTATAATAGTATGTAAGAGAATATTTTACTGTGGCTATATAAGAGATTGTCCTTGTTTTCAGTAAACACAGACTAAAAGGGCATGATGTCTCCAAATTACTCTCAAATGATTCAGAATAATACATGGAAAGATAGAGGATAGATTAGAGAAATAAAGAGGTAGATTGATAGATGATAGGAAGGAAGGAAAGAGGAGGGAAGGAGGGAAAAAAAGAAGGGAGAATTATAAAGCAGGTTGGGTAAAATGCACACTGTTGGTAAATCTGGGTGATCAGTACTTTATACTGTTCTTGCAACATTTCTGTAAGTGAAATAATTTCAGAATAAAACAGATACCCCCAAATGATAGATTTCAAAACAACAATTACAGGTTATTCATATTTTTAAAAATACTTGTTTATATGTGCTTATGTACTTAGCATACAAATATATGCATAAAGATTCTGGAAAGATATACATGAAAATGGTAAAAGTGCATGAGGGATGTTTAATATTTTTTATATTGTTCCCCAATCAGTATTTTCTCAGTTATCTCAGTGAACATTGATAACACATATTATTCACGATCAAAAATTAATAAAGGTTTAACAAAAAACAAAAGACACTCACTCTAGTTTTCTCTAGGGAGGAGTCACTCTCAACAAATATGGGTCTTTGTTCAGTTATTGCTGCCTAGGGTCGGGTGAAAATTTTGCCTGAGAAGGAGAACAAAAAACAAAGCTTATTTGGACTGCAAACAGCATACTACAGGAGTAGTGTTTCTCTGCTTTGGAGATGAGCCTGCTGTGCTCCTGGGCCTGACACTCCAGGGGCTGAATTTGATCAGATTTGCTTGCCGTGGTGCCTGACCCCAGGCAAATGAGATCTAGGTCTATGTGAGCTTCAGCCTTATTAAAAATGTTGAAAAGTTGAATCTGACAGATCTCAGCCCTCCCTGCAGTAACTTCCCCCATGCAGGGCACAGAAGACAGAATTGTCCTCAATAGCTACTGCTATCAATGTTCTTCTACCCAGACATGCCCCATTGTTTGGGTTGGCAGGGTTCCTGTTGGCTGTATCCTCTTCTTGGTGATAACTGGAGGAGACCAACTGCATCAGTCTTTGATAACATGGTTAAGAGACTGAGGCCTGGGACTTCCCTGGTGGCGCAGTGGTTAAGAATCCATCTGCCAATGCAGGGGACACGGTGTTCGAGCCCCGGTCCGGGAAGATCCCACATGCCGCGGAGCAACTAAGTCCGTGCGCCACAACTACTGAGCCTGTGCTCTAGAGCCCGCAAGCCACAACTACTGAAGCCCGCGTGCCTAGAGCCCGTGCTCTGCAACAAGAGAAGCCACCGCAATGAGAAGCCCACGCACCACAACAAAGACCCAACGCAGCCAAAAATAAATTAATTAATTAATTAAAAAAAAAAAAAGAGACCGAGGTCCCCTAAACTTAGATTCTTTATTCACTTTCATTGAAACTGTATCCTGTCAGTAGAGTAGTCAACTCAGACTCACTGTGATTTCAAATATCACAGTATTCAATTAATGAAGGTATGATGCAGACTTTTAAAATTCTCTTCATAAACCATATTCTTACTGTAAGTGTAATTTGCTAATTGTGCAGTTAAACTTAAATATGATTGATACCTTTAAAGGAGTTAATATTTAGAATCACCGGCAATAGTGCCCAGCATACGTATGTTAGTTGTTCCTAACACTTTCCATATCGATACATTTACACATTAGTAATGTGTCTCCGAAAAAGGATGGTGTGGAAAGATAACTGGTTTTCTAGTGAGTCCTCAGGGCCTGTGGAAGAGTAAGAAGTTTCCTACTGGGCTGTGATTCTCGTCTTGTGATTTTTTGGAATGATCCCCAGTTCTAAAGGTAACCCAGCCCAGGCACTGCTGGATGATTACCACAGGCGTCCCCATGGCAGCATCTGCCTTGTTCTTGGTCACTTTCTAAGGCTGTCCATTGGTACTGGCTTTCATCAGTGTGCCCATATCTCTTTCTAACCCCCAATTTTTTTTTCTGAGTTCTGAGTTTCCCTGAATTGCTGTACTTTCAAGCAAATCTTCAAGAAAGTTACAGCTTATCTGTTTCAGGAAAGGCTACACCCTTTTCACTGCCCTAAACTTCTCCATGACCAACTGAAGAACATTTTCAGGAACACCCATGCAAAACTCAAACTCTATGCCTTTGCTTATGCTGTTTTACCTTCCTAGAAATCCCTCCCTTCAACTTCTGCCTGTAAAATTAGCCCATTTCCCCAAGCCCTAGCGAATACTACCCCTTCCATGAAGCCTTCTTGGACACCCCTTTCCAAGCAGCAAAATGTAACATCCTCCTTCTCTGAACAAGGGAAGTATGCCACCCTATGTGTGACTCTGATGACATCTACCTCACTGGGCAGTAGCTTAGCACAAGTCCTTGTAGCTCCTCCACAGGGAGCAGAAGACACAGAGGCAAGGGCAAAGACTGAGAGCTGGCCAATCAGATTGGAATCCCTGATTCCTTACTTCATTTCTATGTGACTTTTGACAAATGACTCAACCTCCCTGTACCTCAGTTTCCTCATCTGTGGAAAAAAGATAAAAATAATAACTACTCATAAGGTGGCAGTTAGAATGAAGACCATGCTATAACACACTCAGGGAAGTGGTAGGACATAGCAGCAAGGAGCAGGGGCTCAAGGAGTGAGTCTGACTGGGTTCAGATCCCAGCTCTTTCAACTTACTCTCTGTGTGACTTTGGACACGTTACCCAACTACTACTCTCTGCTCAAATTTCCTTATCTAAAGAGGTAGGCGAAAAAACAACTACCTTAAAGGTTTATATTGACAGTTAATCTAACACATGCAAACATAAGAGTACATAGTAAGCTCTAATAAGTATCATGATGTATTATGAAGTCAAGGCCAAGTCAGGTTTCAAGTCCATGGCAAGCACTTAAGTAACATTACTAGTTATCCTTCACAGTCATGAATGCTTACTGTATGACTGTGAAAGTTGCCCTGCTAGATAGTTTAGAAGTGCAGGGTTAGGAGAGAAAGAGAGAGAGAGTGAGAGACCAAGCAAAAGAGAGAGATTTAATATCCCTTCCTCTTCTCCTTTCTGAGTGAATTTTGTCGACTGTTCTCTCTCAGGTGAGAATGTTCTTGCCTGTGAAGCTGGACCCAAATCCATTGGTTCTATTCGGCACACAGGGCGTGCTGACAGGCGTGCTGTCCAAATAGACACCCAGCATCACAAAAGCTCTCTCCATGGTGACGGCAGTGAAATGTGGAGCATGGCTTGCTATTCTTCATTGCCTCCTTCCTGCTCCACCCTCACAGCCATTCTAGAACTTCTGAAATTCTGTTTCTTACCAGTGTTCTGAATGTATCAATACTAGTGATTCCTTTCAATCTACTCAAAAAGCAGTTAATGGATTTCACACCTAGTCTCCCATGAAACTTAAGTAACCGAGTGATGAAAGAAGAAACCTTCCAGTGGAAACATATGCTCTTAGGAAATCAGTTCCTGGATTCCTTGAAGCTTTCTCCTCTTATCATCTGATTATTTTATGTTTAAAAGAAGTGATGTGAAAAAAAAAAAAAAGAAGTGATGTGGGTATTTTCAGACTTGAAATTTATTGGTTTTGCCTTCACTTCTATTTTATTGTTAGATTTGGTCACTTTTCTCCTATCTTCCAATTCCATCATACTCCAGCTTGCTTCTCATCTCGAAACTTTAGGACATTAGCACAAATAAAATTTCTAGTTCTGGTCTCTAACAATTTTTTTTTTCTTAGAGAAAATAGTAGCCCATCTTGTTTACATTCCCCAACTGATAACACCATAGTGTTTCTTTTAAAACACTTTCAGAACATTGTGGCAATTTTGAAACTTCAGGAATCACAAAAGTCTAGGGTTTGAAAGATCATATACACAGTAAATCTGTTTCTCTGGCTCTGGCATGTTCAAACACCTTTAGAGTTAGAGGAAAACTGGATATCATCTAGTTCAATTTTCTGATTTTGTAGGTAAGGAATCTGAGACTCAAAGAGAGGACACAGGAAACTAAACAACTGCAGGCAAGCAATAGTTCTCAATTATGGCTGGTTTTGACCCACGAGGGGACAACTGGCAAGGTCTGGATACATTTTTGGTTGTCACAACTAGAATCTGTTACGGGCATCTAGTGGGAAAGGCCAGGGATGCTGCTAAACATCCTACAATGCACGGGACAGCCCCTCGACAAAGAATAACCCAGCCCAAAGTGTCAGTAGTACTGAGGCTGAGAAACTCTGAGCTAGAGAGATTACTGCCTCAGTAATCTGTTTAATGTCTCATGCTAACATATATCCATAAGCATTTCCTAAGAAACTCATAATCCAAATTAAACTCATATCCTGTGTCCTTGATGAAGTCTTCTGGTTTCCATTTCACCACTTTCTTTGGCAATCTCTTTAATGTTTCCTAACTGAGACTACAAATGGTCTTATTTCTGTGCCAATGTTGAGCCAGTGAGGAAGTATCTATATCAAGGAGATTTGGGGGGAGAAAGATTTTATTTCTGGATTATATTTTGGGGTTGATCATGAACAGCCGTACTCAACCCATTCATGAGTGATGGAGGAGAGTCTGAGGAGTGTTAGGACACAAAAATTGATTTGTTATGGTAACTGGCAATGCTTTTTAGTGGTAAATGAGATTTCAATTGAATGATAAAATGATGACCCAATTTGGAAGTCAACCCTATGGTTGTTTCAATGGCCTCTTTTAGGACATCATTTCACAAAAGCTAAAAAATAAATTGACAAACAAACCTATGAATTCCTTTCTATGACAATATATCTGAATGAGAAAACATAAGAAATGTTGCCACTTGATCTTCCCATTAGCTGGTCTGGGGGAAAAAAGAGTAAGAAGGAGCCTATCAAAATTGTGAGATGCAAGAATTTGAGAATTTTTAAAAAAATAAAAGTGGTCATTATATTTCTATTCTGCCTTCCTTCCTATGCTGAGTTGACGGTGCATTCAGCTTAAATGTGCTATATACATGATTAAATTAAAAAGCCCAAGTGGAAATACAACTTCTCACACTGACCATAAGCAAGGAGTCAAGGCCAAGCCAGGTTTTAACTTGGTAAAGATATTCTGTAATATTCAGTTAAACAAATTTTTTTTAAGCACTTAGACCTAGAAATTCTGCTTTGGAACTCTAAACTATTAGTTGAAAATATTGGTGGTGAGTGGGGAAAAGTTTATAGATTAATATCTTCTTCTTAAGAGTTGCATAAAACAGCTAAAATTTTGGAAGCAAACTAAATGTCTAACAATTCTAAGTAAATTGTAGTGTAATAAATGTAATGTTGGAAAAAATGCAGTTGTTAGAAGCATGATGTTTTCAGAGAAATGTGGGAAATTCTTATGACACAATGTTAATTAAAAATAAATAATTCACAAATATATGTACTGATTGATAACAAGTCCATAAATATGTGCATATGATCAAAGTCTAGAAAGAAATATCAAAGTGACAAAAGAAATGGAAGACATAGACACAGGTTCATACATTTATGAGCCATACTACTTTTCTTCTTTTGTTCCCCTAAACTTTTCTATAATACGGTTAGAAAAAAAAAAAAAAAAAAAGTATATATAGTTAAATTTGACCCAGGGCTCTTTTCTTCAGTCAAAATAATACCAAACATATAGATTTGCATTAGGAAGTTAGTAGCAATAAGGAAAACTATAATAAGAATTTTGGAGTATATAGAGGAATAAGCATCAGAATCTAAATTAAGCCACAATGAGGATAAGGTCAGTGGTGTTGAAGCAGTAATGAGTGTATGTTAGAAAGTTTCTCATAAGGTCAATACAGCAATTTCGCATTCTTTTCCATTAATGGTCTGATCACAAAATCAAGAACTTCACAAAGGGAATTGGCTATAGAGTTTATCCATCAAGCCAAACTCTGTTTCTTTAGTTTCTTTTGTAATATCCAAAGTAGTAGTGAGTTCCCTTGCCTATGTATACGATCATCCTTTCTCTCTCACACATGCCCACAAGATGATTCCCCTTCCTACATTTCCTACCTTGAATCCAGTCCAGAAACCCGGGAGTCATCCTAGAGTCTTCCCACTTCTTCACCCCTCACTACCTCATTCAGCCGATTATCAGGTCTGGTCAAGTCCACCTCCTGAATATTTCTTGAATTTGTCTCTCCTGTTTGTTTCCAAGATCTCTGTCCTCCTTCCAGCCATGGACGGTTACAATAGCCTGACTAGTCTCCCTGTCCCCAGTCCCAGTCAGCACACAGCTGTTAAAGAACAGATAAGATCCCATTACTTCTCTTCTTAAATCATATTGATGGACACATTTTATCTTTGAAAGTAAACTCCATCTTCCTTAGGATGGCTCAAAAGGCTCTTTTTTACCTGACCACTGCATACTTCTACTACAATTCTCCCTTAAGTGCCTGAAAATCAAGTCATATTACTGAATGGAACACATTTTTCTCAGTGCAATTAGACCGAGTTAGAGAAAGCAGAAATATCAGCTTTCTCATTCTAAGCATTATGATAATTTTAATGCAATCGAATATCATATTCACATTTTTAACAGTCATAGTTCATATTTTAATCATATTACATTACCAGTAAGTAAAATCCCTAAATATTTTTTTATAAACTTTCTTGTACTGGAGTGATTTCTTTTGGTTTTAACCAAATGCTGGACTTCCCAATTATCCATGTTCAGTTCCTATTTTGATATTATGCCTAGGATTCCATTTTGCTAAGATCTTTTTAGACACAAATTTTGCCGTGTAACTCAATAACTGCTTGTCCCAGCTTTGTGACACCTGAAAATTTCTTCAAAGTGAGGCAACATGGTATAATTAAAGAACACAGGATTTAGGGTATTCTAATTCTAATTAGAACACAGCCTAAATTCTAATTCCACCACTGACAAGTTATCAAGCACTTGGAATGCCACTTAAATTTTCTTCATCTTTGTTTTCATGTCAGTAGGGTGAGTCTAGCAATATATAAGGGAGATGCCCTCACCTTCCCCTTGAAAACTCTTCCCTGAGACCCATCGGGCTGTTCAAGTCTTTTGAGCATGAGCCACCTGTTCTCCTTACTTGGCTCCTGCAAGAAATCTTTCTCTGCTCTCTCTCTATCTATATAGGTTGGCCAAAATGTTCATTCAGGGTTTTTCCATAAGATGTTCCAAAACACCTGAACGAACTTTTTGGCCAACCCCCCCCCCAAAAAAAAATATATATATGTGTGTGTGTGTACATATACATATATTTATTATATTTATTACATTTATATATTATATATATTATATATATTTATGGGAGAGGATAGTTAGGAGGATGACAGTGAAGACAAAGATTAGTTAGTATTTTGTGTCTACTAAGTGCTTTACATACAAATATGCTGAAGAAGGTATAATCATTATCCCCATTTTTCTGATGAGTACACAAAAGGTTAAAAGGAATAAATAATGTACCCAAAAAACAATCAATACATGATGGAGCTAGTGTATAGAAATGCTAAAGGCCATGTGAGTGTAATTATCTTCTTCCTTTTGTCTGAGTCATCCATTGTTAAACAGACAATTGTTTATTTCATCAGTCCTCTACGGATGGGAATTAAGGTTGTTTCCATTTTCTCACTATTAACAAGTAGTGATATCCTCGTATGTGGTATCTTTGTGCACTTCCGGAATTAAATTTCTGGAAGTGAAACTTTAGGATCAAAGGTTATGAATATTTTTGTTGAATATTGTCAATTTGTGTTTTATAATGTTTACGATTAAAAATATAAAAAGATTTTCTTGGGAACTGTATAGGACATATCTTAGGTGCCTCCTCAGATTCCACTGGTGACATGAGCTGCTGGACCCTCAGTAGTGAGCAAACTTTGCCTTAAGTGCCCCCAGTTCTGTTCGGGCCCTCACAGCTCCACACCCTGGGGTGGACCAGTTACATTGCTAGGAGAACTTCCTTCATTGCTGCTACTATAGAGCCAGGCCCACCAGCCTCACACCCTGAATTTCTGGCTTCTCTCACCATCTCTGGACTTGTATGAGTGGCTGCAAAGGGGGCCAGATGGTTCAACTCTCTGGGCTCACACTTTGACTAATGGGAAACAGGAAGGGGAGCTGTGTGCAGCAGGCAGATAAATCTCTCCTTCTTCCTTCTCCACAACCCCTCTGGGAAATTGTTCTGCACACAGCCTGTCCAGACGCACCCCACATAGCTGAGCAAACCTACCTGCCTGCTTTGACCAGAAATGCAACACTTTGCATTACTTTCCATCTCCTTCCTGGCTCACATTTCTTATCTCCCACTTTCATTTTCTCTCACACTTGGTCTATGGCGGTTTTCTGGCTCTCTGAGATAATAAAGTTTATGAAAGTGTTTTACAAATTATAAACGACTATGCAAAGAGAGGGTATTTTTATTGCTGTGATTTTTGTTGCTTTCAGGAATACTTGGGGGTATACAGAAATTCATTTCATAAAATAATCAAGATTACCCTTATTTACATTCCATCATTCATTATCAGTCTAAAAAGGATTTTGAGATATTTTTGATCTTTCTGATTTGACGTGTGCCTTTAGGGAGGTGTAGTAAACTATAAGCTCCATAGAAACACCTGCAGAACATTTCAGGTGCTTCCTGAAGGAAGGCATGCTAGAGAAAGGAGTAGGATATTATACTTGAGTGCTCCAGTGTACCCGGGTTTAGCCTAATGCACACCCCCAGCATGGAATTCCATGGAGATTTAGAAATATGAAATGAGAAAAAAGTACCATGAAAGGAAACTAGGATGAAAGAAAAGTCAAGCACTCCCTGACCTTACCCTACTTTCAAACAATTATCTTCTACTTTGTCACATAAGTTATCCTCCCCAATTTCACAAAAAATTAACTTGTGGATAATTTATATTCAACTCAACCAAAATTGAAGGAAGGCTTAAATCATCTCCTTCTGTATTCTCTTATAGCACCCAGTTGTTTTATATTACTCTCTGTTGTTATTGCTTACTTAATTAACTTCCTTTCTGGCTGGACTATAAACTCTGGGAGGGTAGGAAGCTGTCAGTTCCACTCTCTGTCATATTCTTAGCACCTAACATACTGTCTGGATTTTTAAAAATGTTTATTGAACGATGAATGAAAGAAAGAATGAATGAAGAATGAAGATGAATTGACCATGTATCTGACTTTGGCTAAGTGTTTTTAGTTTTCTATATATATCCCCAAGTCCCAAACTTCAGCTTAAAACAAAGTAGATACCTAATAAGTATGTGTTAACTAATTGATGAAACAATGATAAATTTATATAAAAATATCTAATGCCTACTTTCTGACAACACGGTTCAAAGTATTCTAAAATGTTCTCTTCTCATTTACATTCAGGGAACGCAGGTGTATAAAGAGAATCACTGCTTAGTTTTATAAATAGAAATTACTGAGGCTGCTCCATTGAAGTGAAGTCATGGTAGAGAATATCAAAAAACTGGCTGGAGGAGTAGAACCATTACCTGCCCCTCCTAGTCAAGGAGGGTATTGTGGTCTGGGGTCCCCTCCATTTTGTAGAGGAGAATACCCTGTGGATAATACTTTCATAGCCTGAACCCTCCCTTCTCAGCACATTTGTAAGGAGATGCTAGTCCGAGGAACTCAATCATGTACCAAGAACCAAAGAAATGCATCTCGGGCTTGGCCAATCCTTTTTCTCTATGTTACAAGCTAAAAACAAACAAACAAACAAAAAACCCCAAAATGAAAACAAAACCAAAAAAAACCCTAGATTAAATGAATCCTTTCTTTGGTTTTATATCTGCTCCCTTAGGGCATCTGGCTTATTGCATTTACATTAATCACATGAAGAGAGTAAGATTTAGAGATAAACCGTCTTTTCTTCTCCCTGGTCCTTTGAAGCCAAATTATTTTTAACGGACAGAGGTCATCAGAGGCTCATTGGATTATCCCACGTGCCAGATTTTGTCCTTATTTTTGATACAAAGAACCATTTTCTACAACGGGCATATAAAATTCACTGCGCGCAGGGTTTTAGAAATCCCAGGAAAGGCCCCTGCTGGCAACCTTATTAGCATCTCTGCCTCTAGATTTTTATTTAATTCCTTTTAACATTCTATCATCATGCTGACAGACTTTTTGGAATGGAGGGCTACAGAATGAGGACAATATTTCACTACATCATTAAGCCTGCAGTGGGTTAATAAATGGCTCATAACATGCTTTGAGATTACAGAGAGGTTAAAAAACAAAAACAAAAACAAAAACAGAACACTAAGGCAACACTTGTTGAATCATAGTTAATAAGAAAAAGGGGATTGACATGAATGATTCAAATAGAGGTTCATACTAAAATGATACCTTAGCATCTGGATTTCATATTTGGCTCAACAAAGGACTGAAGTTGCATTTCAATGGTAAAGCAGGCGTTTGGGAAACGGTCCTCTTTTCTAAGCCCTAGAATGGGGACGGTTGTTAGAGAATAGAGATGCAGGGGAAAAAACAACAAACTCATCTAGCATTAAAATGTTGGCACCGATCAACAAAAGGTCTCATATTGGGGATTACTTTCACCTTTTAAATCACATCCACATACAGCATCTCTTTCTAGCACACAAAAATTCTGGGAACTATGTCTTTGCCTACCGGAAAAGTTAGAACTCCCTAACTTTTCCCTTTCTTCACCCCTAATCCTTTCTCACCTCCCTGCGGACCAAGGATGCTCTAAATCAGTGCTTTCCTGGGAACACGGATCACCTGGGGATCCTATTACAATGCAGATCCTGAAGCAATAGGTAGGGCCTGAGACTCTGCATAGATCCCAGGTGTAGCTGAGGCAGCTGCTCCTCAGTCTAAATGACCACCTGTGAGAAGCAGCATCCTGAAAAGATTAGTGTCCTAAGTGCAATCACAGAAGATTTAGACTGAAGTTACTCAAATACACACTTAATGAGATGCATCATTGTTCTTGTGCTAATTGATAAGTAGAAGAAATAGCGATTTAGACTCCATTTGCTTTTCACAAAGTCAAACCAAGCACTTCTAGAGCTGATTTAAGAGCAGACACTGGGAAGCTGTGATGGGCCGTCTGGAGATCTTGGATTCAATAAATTAAAGCATGAGCTCTTAATCTTTTGGGTGGGTTGCCCACCCTTTAAAAATATCTTAAAAACTGTAGCCACTCTCCCCAGAAAAGTGTACACATAGGCAAACAATTTTGTATATAATTATATCAGTTCCTAGACACTTTTGTTCTACAGGCAATTTAAGAAACTTTAACCTGGTGGTGTCTCAGAAGCTAGAAAAACGAACGAACAAACAAAACCAAAAATGTCTTTAAACTCTCACTGGGATATTAGACATTTATTAAATACAACTTCTGTGGGAGAACTAAGTCAGTTATCTAAAAGTACAGATGAAACACACACACACACACACACACACACACACACATCAAAAAAAATTTTTTAAAGGTGGGGGAGAGGCAGAGAATTTGAGACTTTACAATAAAAGCCATGGAAAATTCTCCATAGGCCAGAACAAATCAGGAGAAAGAGAACAAAAACAGAAACCACAAAAACTAGTTTCAAAACCATCTCGCCTTTTACCTCTGGGTATCCTGCCTCATCTCTCAGTGACTGAGAATATGAATTTCCAGGGGTGTTTGATGAAATGCAGATTCCTGGGCCATCCCCCAGGTCAAATGGAGACATGGTTCAGAAATCTGCATTATATAAGATCCCTAGGTAGTTCTTACCCACATTAACGTTTGAGAAATACTATTCCTCAGTTTATGTTAATGAAATTAAGATACCCCCAACTCTCATTCAGAGCTCAGAAAGAGTTATATTCCAGTATGAGGCTGCCCGTAGAACAGGAAAATGACTTCCAAGAGAATAATGATCCAAAATATATTCTTGAGTTGTGCTTGTGATCAGAATAGGCTTTTAAATTCAGCAATTTTGGAGGAATTTAAATCTGTTTCCTGTCCTGTCCTCCACACCTCACTCTTCCCCTAGAAGCAGGCTCACAAATTCTCCTTCCCTTTCTCTAGAACCTCAGCTATAAATTGACTATTATATAGCTTAGACTGCATACGAAGTTTGATAGAATAAAGGGTAGATAATAGAGGAAAGGTCTAGATAATACAGACAGAAGCTGTTTTGATATAGCTAAATCTATAAATATAGATATATGGATATCAGCCTCAGTAAAAGTCGAAGTCTATCATTCTCAACGCTGGCTTCATAGTAAAGTTAATAAAATCACAGATACCTAAACTCTAACCCCAAATGTTCTAATTAAGAAGATCTGAATAAGACAATTACAGATAAAAGTTGGAGTCTCAGTGTCTTTATTTAAAATGAAAATAGAAAACAACCATTAAAAATTCTTATATACCATCAATAATGGTACAAACAATAAGTAAGTATGAGTGTTTACTATGAACATAATGATAAATGTTTTACAGGCAATTGCTCATTCAGTCTTAACAGCATCTCCGTAGGCAGGGATTGTGAGGAAACCACTACTACAACCAAAACTCATAGAGGTCAGGTCTCAAAGTGATGACTGCTAAGTGCAGAGCTCTCCTTGGAACTCTATGTCTGACACAGACACACACACTAAACAATAAACCGTACTTCCTGTATAAATCTATGGAGAACCGCTGGTAGGTACGTATGTTTGTGCATACATGTGTGATACACACATATAAAATGTGTGTGTGGTCAAAGAATGTGTGTGTAGACCCTGGCAGAAGGGCAATTTTGCAACTTGGGACATTTGAGGAAGAGAAGTGTCCTCAATTAAAGACTGGTCAAGTCCGAAGAGCTGTGTGAGAGCAATAGCTCTCTAAGGGGAAAAGGAGAGATGTCACTAGGAAGTGAAATGAGTGTAGGAAACAATGTAGGTACTTGCCTAATTCAAACTTCAATAGGCTGTTTCACTGAAGACCAGCTCCGCTCGCTCCCCCCATTTTCCCTGCTGGTAGAAAGCCTCCACTTCATAGTATTACATTCCTCCAATCCCTCTTTGTTTACTCTGGAAAGGTCAAAAAAGAAACAGGTCAAGTTGGATGAAGGGGTGTGACAAGATGGGATGGATGAACAAAGGCTCCTGACAACTAGCTAATTGATGCTAAAAGCAGAGCACATTCTCCTTGGAAAAATCACATGCCCAGCAGTGGTTGCAGAAGATTTTTAGGGGTTTCAGAATCGTGCCAGGTCACCCTGATCTAGGTAACCCATAAGCCCCATGGATACCCAGCAAAGGCAGCCTATTTCAAACATAATTTACCAGAGACTATGCCCATTTCTCAGTTCTAATTATGCCTTCTTATTATAGTCAAGAAACCCCTTGTTGCGGATTTACTTAGTGGTAGCCAAAAGCAGAAGCTGGGTCTCCTGTTTCCAAAGCCCAGGGCTCCTTTCACCAATGACATTCAACTAGGCAGAAAGCAGGGGCGTGAGGGGTCAGATGTGCCTGTATTCAAACCCTGGTTCTAAAATTTACTAACCATGTGGCATTGAGTAAGTTATTTAACCTCTCTGCCTAAGTATCCCAATTTGTAAAATAAGGATGATGATGATGATAAAAACAACTTTGCAGTGTTTTGTCCTGTGGTAGCAAAAAATGGAGTAAGTTTATAGCTGCAAAAGGCTTAACACACAGTAAATACCATAGACGTGTTTATTATTATTGCTTATTTAAGGGCACTGCATGTTATAATACTCAAGCAGCACTAATCAGCATTCATTAATTACGGCATGACTCTCCAATTTGTCTTCCAAAATGTTCCAAGAAAATCTAAACTTCTTAATTTCTTGATCATGAGGTAGAGAGAAAACAAGAGTAGTTATCATTTGTTTGGGGATTCACAGCACAGAAATATGGAGACAGAAATAAAAACCTCTTTTTGGTTCTTGGATCTAAATATTCTGTACTTTCTTGCCTGGACCAGTGTACTAGGTTGAATAGGTCTCCCCAAAATTAGTGTCCTTCCAAGAACTTCATAATTTGACCTTATTCGGAAATAGGATTGTTGGAGATGTAATTAGCTAAGATGAGGTCATACTGGAATAGGGTGGGTCCCAAATGCAATATGACTGGTGTCCTTATAAGAAGAGGAGAGAAGACACAGAGACAGAGGCAGACAAGTGGAGATGGCCATGTGATGACAAAGGGAAGAGATTGGAGTGATGCATCTACAAGCCAGGACACATCAGAAGCTAAGAGAAAGCCCTGGACCAGATTCTCCCCTAGAGCCTTTAGAGAGTATGTGGTGATACCAACACCTTACTGTTGGACTTCTAGCCTCTAGAACCATTACAGAATAATTTTAAGCCACCTAATTTGTGGTAACTTGTATGGTAGCCGTGGGAAACTAATACACTCAATCTCTCTTCTGGCCCACAATAGCAGTAGAGCACCAGTGCAGGAGGCCCTGTACCTAGCTGCAGTCTCTCATTCTGTGTGGGCCGTGTTCCCAAAACAGCTAAGGGGAGCAGAATGTGAATGAGATGACACCGGGGGGCTTGAAAGCCAAGTTGAGATGATTAAATTTCTTCTATGAATTTGTCCCTATCAAACCATCTTCAATAGCTCAAATGCTTAGTTCCAACATTTATGTTTTCCAAGTTAAGCCTTTGTGAAATACTGTTATAATTTGTTTTGCAGAAGGATTTTTGGGGAGCTCTCACCATAACAACACCTATGAGTGGTGAGGAAAGCAGAATTGGGCAGAGGAGGAGGTTGAACCTCAGTGCAATTGCAACAGAGGTCCCCACCGACCCTACAGGGAGTTCTGGAGCTGGAATGGCACCCCCTTTGGAGTTTTCCCACCTAGGACTAGGAGGCCAGGCCATTGTAACCCCACATAGACCAGCCATTGGATGCAGGCTCACACAGAGGAGCCATGGCTTTGGTCAAGGCAGTTTCTGCCAGCTACAAGTAATTTCTGGTGATGGACACAGCTGTGAGCCACTGGGGAAATGAGCACCTCTTCAGGGGGATCTAGGAGGTACATCCCAGCATCTCTCACATGCACAGTGGATGTCTTCTTTTCTAATCATCACCTGTTATTAGAATGTGGCCATGCGAAATTCCACACCAGGACTAGAATCACCTTACTCTGGGAAAGAATCCATTAGATGCTCTCAAATCATGTATATAGTGACAGGTCTAAGAGGTCTCAGAGTTGCATTCTTACTCATTTCCCTCTCTCACCCATGCATTTTCCATTTCCACCAATTACAGCAACTCTTAAAAATCTCCATTTTAGAATGGCTTCTAATCATATCTGGACCATGGTGATTTCTTCTCCTTTTTCTAATTATCCATGGACAGAGGAAAATCATCTGACCCTACCCGGAAATCACCATTCATTTGCTCACTTATCCATTTAGTCATTGGTCAGTCAACACAGATACGTAACACCTATTCTATACTAAAGAAGGCACTGAGTATAAAAAAATGAGTGAGGAGATTGTCAAAGGCCTTACACGTCACGATGAGGAGTTGGATTTTCTCTAGACATAATGAGGGTTATGGGCAGTGCTTGACTTGAATAGGTTTGGGTTACTGAAAGATCCTTCTGTTGGTGGTGGATGGATTGCTTGAGGGTCCACAATACAAGGCAAGCAGTTGCAGGTAGGGAATATTAACACCCAGTCGAGTCACTCTTCAAACCTCAGCTGAGTCACCCATCTTCTGTCCTTCCTCTAAGACCCTCTTTGCCATCCCATGAGTCAGCAGCGCTGTCAAGGAGCATGTCAACAGCCTGCTTGGGTGGGAGCTTTTACATCCTCCTCCTAAGCCACAAGCAGCCCACGGGACCCAGTCACATGCCTTCGCATGTGCAAACACACCATGCATGTGACTCCAGGTCGCAAACACTCAACTCAGTGTGAAACACACAGCTGTCCATACAGAGTCTGAAAAATGACTCTAAAAAATGAGCCCCCAAAGGACACATCATTCCATTTTGGCTTTTCCCTTCAACAGCCTCCACAGCTTTGGGCCAGTCCCTAATACAGAAAGTAAATCTCAGTGGATGGGACTTCCACATTAAATACAAATTATGGATCAAAGCATATAACTTAGCAGTAGAGACTATATCCCCCAAACAACAAAAGCTGGAGAAGTTTTTTTTTTTTTTTAAATTGGCCAACTATAGACTGGAAAACAGAAGGGAAAATGCCATATTAATAATTATTATTTGAAGGTGATAGCTTATATTCTTTAATGCAGTTCCAACATAAATGTCACTGTAAGAAATGATATTTCATTTCAGTACTAACAGATCAGGTACTTAGTGTGCTGGGAGAAATGATCGGAACTACGTTAAAGCCGCGTTAACCAGAGAAACTGCGAAAGTGTTTATATTCTTATGAAAGCAGGAAGGAATGCCCCTCGTGGGTTTATTTAAGTATCTTCCATCTTTTGTGTAAATGGTAATGCTAAACAAAAAATGGAAAGATGACCTTAGAATAATAACCTCAGGACCCAACTGGGACTCAGCTTCTCAATGTACAAAAATCATTTGCAGTATGTTCAGGATGGAAATTTCTATACTGCTTTATAGCTCGTAGACTTCATTATATACCTCAAACAAAAATCACCAAAACACCCAACTCTGGGCTGGTTTCATTTCCCCAGGGTGCCCCTCCACCCCCCCATATACAAAATTACTCACCATCCTCTTGGTCACTGTCTGCAATTCTGCTCAGTTACTCGACAATGTTTGTAAGGACAGAAAAACAAAGGGAAGGGGAAAACCTATCCATTCAGTGAGGTGTTTCATATAGAGAATAGGGTTTTTAAAACAAAACCAGATCTGGCACTGTTAGGGCTTTTCTCTAGTCAGTTCCTTCTCCATTCTTCCTTATAGAGACCCCATGCAAAAGCCATGTGGAAAATTTCCCAGGGCAAATGCTGAGCCCATATCTGAAAGCTGTCCCACTGGACAAGCCTCTTTCACTGTCATTTCCAACAGCCAGTATGTATGTTGCATGGAAGACGAAGAGCTGGTGAGGGCCTGAACCTATGAGTCATTTAGTTTTCAAACAACAGCTTCAAGGGCCTTGGAGTGTCTGGTTGATTTACTGTGAATGGCATTGATACTTATGTGACTAGAAGCTGTTAGCCTGAATTGGTGCTTGGAGAAACAAAGTCAATGAAAGTCACAAATCCAATAAATCTGTGAGGGATGCGTGGAGTTGTCTTCAAGAAGCATACAGCTAGAGAGGCACAAGTCTATACTCATAAGGTCTTAGAGTCACAATATTCCAGGCTTATTTTTTTTCCAGTCCTATGGGTTTTGAATGTCAAGAGAATGAACAGATTCCTGATGATATAACCTCCAATTATATTTGTATATGTATTTTCTTTTGGCCTTTACAAAGATTTTGTCTAGTAGGAAGGAGACGAATCCTTATTAATATCTGCGTTTGATATATGAAATGTATAGGTTCAATAGAGGTAAGCAGTTTGCAGCATGGCTGGTAAGTGGAAGAGGGAGGTCTTTGGATGCCCAATCCCATGTCTCTCCAACAAGCGTACTCTTCTTATTCTGCATTGGATTAATGTGGATACATAAGGATTAATTCAGTCTAATAGTTTATTAATTCAGTAATAAAAACAATTCTTTCAAGCCACTGTGTAGACAAACTAACTGGCTATTTAACAGAATTAATAGGTCAAAATGGGTGGTTCAGCAACCCTGTGTTGAAAAATCTCTTCGACCAGGTGGGAAGTTAGATAATGTTCATCACCTGTCACTCCCTGGACTGCCTTTGATAGTTAACAGATTTCTGCAAGCACCAGATTATGGAGATGCCAAGCACTTCCTAGCAGTTCCAGGAAAGTATCAAAGCCAACACAATGAGCTTTAAGGCTGGTGAGGTCCAGGTATTCTTGAGGTTGAATAGAAGTCACCAATGAGTAGTCTTTCAGCTTGCCTCATGAATTTAAAAGAGCCTATTATCCTGGCACTGTCACAATGTCCCTTATTTATGCTCCTCTAGTGGGGGAGTGGGACGAGCAGCTAGAACAGCCTGCTGTAAGAGCATCCAGCTACTCATAAAGCTAACATAGCTGTAGAAAGAATACGATTTATGTGAGCCATTTCCCTCAATGTTAGAACTCGAGTCCTAGCCCCACTCATCTTGGGGAGACCCACGTCATGCACACGCTTCTGTTTGCTCTGGTGATAGCAGGATAACAGAGAGCCGCTAATTTAGATAAGCACAGAAGACAGAGAAACACAATCCAAGTACGTCTTGACAATATCTACATGCTGACCTATGTCTTTTTTATGATGCATAGGGGACTGTTCCCAATTGTTGCAAAAGGTGAGAAAATGTTCTCATGCATAAAACAGGGCCAGGCAGAGGTTCCATAAAAGCTGGGGGTGCCTGTCTGAGGGAGGCTCCCCTGCCACTTGCTGGCGAGGGCAGATGATTGAGAAACCAAATCAGCAGGCATGCACAAATTGCTGCCAGGATCAACGCAGATTGTGCTGCCAGGGAAGACAATCATTGAACTAGTTCTTCAGCAAGATCAGGGAGCTGGGCCAGACTCTACCTGGAGACTTCTTCCTCTTTCAGGCTAGAGAGCAGGAACAAGAGGTGTGTGATAGCTCCGCATCACGGCGTACTGCTGCCAGACAGAAAGCATGGATATTCTGCAGCCTCACATACCTGATAGGGGCCCTGGTTGCAGCCACAGTAGCTGCTCTCCATGGTGTAGCTTCTGGACACCCCCATCTCTCTCCACACCACTACCCGTGCTGTGGAGGCTCGGGATTTCTCCACGAGGAAGCTGCAGCTGCTTAAGGTGAATGCTGGTGCTAGTTTATCAAGGATTTTGGGAAGAGTCTACAATTAAAAAAAATCAAATTATGATGAGTTGCCAGTGATTGGGGCTATGCATCATAAAAAACAACTTCTCAGTATGTATTAAGCATCTCAATACATTAAACACTTAATATGTGCAACTATAAATCTTCTATCTATCCTGAGTAATGGACACCAATTTTTTTTAATAATTTGAAAGATGAGGAAACTGAGGCTTAGAAAAGTTAGAAAGAAATAGTTCAAGTCCAACTACAAAGTGACTGGAATGGGATCCAAATGCCAATATGGCCAACTCCAAAGAGTATGATCTTTCAACCCCATCTTCCTGCATCACGGTGGACCAAGGTTGCAACATACATTCAGCCTCATACATTGCTGAGTTGAGTCTCATGGAAAGCCACAGACTTCACAGGGAACTGAAATTTAGAGAGTAGCTTCATCCAGCCTCACTGTTTTCTAGCTGAACTTTCCTTATCTCAGACATACGGGCCATTGATGATTCTTGAGCAGGAGCCCATATAACGTTCACTTGTTTCCTGAGAGACTGGAACTGCCAAAATGAACATTTCAGTCTCATTCTCTGATCCATAAATCTGAAGCTGGACCAATTATAAAACTTCTAAAAATCCATACTCTCTGGATTCATATATACCATCTTTTCCTAGGATAGAAAAGCTTTATGTGAGATCACTTAATTTCCATTTAGAAGGCATCAGTAGACCCTTGCCACTCTCCGATTGACAGAGAGGGGACTTCTAGTCATTGGACCTTTCCAACCCCCAAAGATGATGTCTCAGAGTTGAAAGTACACCAAGTCTTTGGGACAGGTGAAATACTACACTTAGCTCAGAACTTTTGTGACATGAACAAGAAGGGTTCTCTCACTTCAGTGTTGACAGAATCTCCAAAAACTAGAGCATAATAGAAAATTATATACATTAGATAAGAAACAGTATAGCATTGGGTCTTTGGACAAATTATAGTGACAAGATGCAGAAGCAGAACAAATTGGTGAGAACATAAATTAAGGAATTATTGTTAAGGAAATGCAGTTTTGTTCATTTCTAGAACATAGAGCAAATCTGTTAATATTGTATCTCTGGCTCGTATTGTCATGTTTAACATAACCATTAACTATATTAATATAAGGATTAATATAATTATTATATGATATATGATATAAATATATATTAATGTAATTATTAACATAACCTACTATGATATCTAAGTTCTTACATAGCCTCCAGACCTAAAGCATCATAATTTTAAGGGAAATGAAATGCTAATATTATCCTCAGAGTTTCTCCAATTGCCTCCTAGTTGATTTTATCTATCCATTCTTGTCCCTCTCTCCCTGCGATTCCTCACCCCATTTTTCTCCTTCAGAGTACTCATCACAATTACAGTTAAATTATTGTGTATGTAATTTGTTGTTTATTTTCTATCTCCTCTGCAGCCTAGAAGTTTGTGTCTTGTTCACAGGAAAATCTCTGCACATGAATCTATGCTGCTTGTAGAGGGTACTTCATAACTATTCACTGAAATAAATGGAATCTGTTAGTCCAGGCCTTTAGAGGACTGCTTAAACAGACATAAATAGAATATATATATATAAGTATATATATATATTTAGTTGCTATATATATATATAATATGATCAAGAATACATGAATGTAATTATAATTTATCAATGTTTTACCTTGTTGCAAAAGCTTAATCTGACATCATTTAAATGATCTTTGCTTTCTTACTTAGGTGAACCTTGTTTTCTTAGCTAGTACAGCCCCTCTCCAAATAACCACACACTCAAATTAATGGTGTGCATCTTGGAGAGCTCTATGAGCTATGATCCCTTCACTGGAGCCTGGAGGATGTGAGATTTACAAAGTGCAGTGGCAGTACCCTCTTACACCTCCATAGCGGCAATTTATCCATTCATTAAATAATGGGCTCCAAGCTATCTCATTTACAGTAAAGTCCTCATTGCTTTTCCCTTTTGATTTCACACAAATAGATCTATGTCAGAGTGAGCAATGAAGATGATGATAGCTGTGATAACTGGAGGTTGTTTGTTTGTTACGTTTTGTTTTGTAAATAAATAGGAAATTGATGAACTCTACATATGAATTGATCCACTGGAGACCTGCTTCAATGTTTCCTGGGGTCACCCAGTTTGGGTGGGGTAAGAAGGCTTGGGACATTCAACTCTTCCCCTGACACTTGCTCTGTACCTTAAACTTAATTTCAGTTTCCCAAACATTAAGATTATAATAGATATCTTTTCACTGAATGCTTACTATGTATTTTGCATGCATTAAGTCATTTAATCATCACAAGTCTTTGGGGTAAGCTTTATTATTATCTATGAATATTGTTAACTTTCTTTTGGAAAAAGAGAGCTAAAACTCATGGTGACTCTATATTTAAGATTGGATAGTATAGATTCTTTTAGTTTAAGATATACCACTCATAAGAGATAATTTTATATAGGTCAGCATGACCTGCCCAGATGAATGTTTTAATTTATTAAACTAGTTTCCTAAGTAAGATAAAGCAGTTAAGCTTCTTGAGGTTTATCGCCAATACTCTAGCTGAGCCTTAGTGTAAATAGGACATTGAGGATAAGCTGTTGGTTCTGCTTTAATAGCCTTGGGGGAACTCTACTGATCAGTAGCAGTCATGCTTCTAACAGACATGAATGAAGAGGGTGAAAAAAAATTCAGGACACAGGGGAAGTAATTCCAGGTGAAATAGTAGTTTGGTGGGTTTTTACCTCTTTTATTACTCACTAACCCTGTAAATGAAGGTATTTCACACACAGTAAATTCATGTATCCAGAATAATAAGGGATTTAGAAGAGGTTGGTACATCATAACTGTGATATCATGATTTGTAGTAAGAAATATATATTGGTTCTTCACCCCCAGTTCTGACATGAGATTCCTAAAACATTTGCAAATTCCTATGTGATAAGAGTGGTAGGAGAATCTTTCGTTCTAATAAGGCGACTCTGGGTGGGCTCCTGAATGATTCCTGGATCAGGGCATATCATCACTTCTCTAGGAAAGAGAGACGGGTTGGAAATGGAGTTGATAAATGATCATGCCCATGTGAGGAAGCTTCCATAAGATCCAAATAGTATGGGGCTCAGGGAGCTTGCTGGTTGGTGAACACATCCATACACTGAGTAGTAATGCACCCTACCCCCAACTCCACAGGTACAGAAGCTCTGGACCCTTCCATATCTACATATCTCTTTATCTGGCTGTTCATCTGTATCCTTTATCACATCGTTTAATAAATTGGTAAATGTAAGTAAGTGTTCCCTTGAGTACCGTGAGCTGTTCTAGCAAATAATCGAACCCAACGGGGAGGAGATCATGGGAACCTCTGATTTGTAGCCAAGTCAGACAGAAGTTGTGGGTAACCTGAGAACCTACTACTCGCAGTTGGCATCTGAAATGGGGGCATGTCTCCTGGGACTGAGCCCTTAACCTGAGGGATCTGGTGTTATCTCCAGGTAGATAGTGTCAGAACTGAGTTAAATTGTAAGATATGCAGCTGGTGTCACAGAAGTGTTTGGAGGAGGGAAAAATCCAAATATTTGGTCCCCAGAAGTGTCATAAATGAAGTGTTCTGTGTAAAAGTAAAAGAGAAAGACACAGGAGGAGAACTAGGTTTTTCCAACACAATAATTTTTCTCCTTTTCCTATATAAATTTGAAACACAGGCCAGTTTTTATTTTGTGGTTGGATAACTTGGCCTCTTCTACCTCTTCCTAATATCCAGTAAGCAACAGCCTGTTTACTTTATCCTGACAGGAAGAAGTCCTTCCTTCCTTACCTCTCCTTAATCTCCTCTTGGGTTCAGTGTGGGGATAGTTGAGCTCCAGCTACTGGAACCCAGAAAAAATAGAATTAGGTTCAGTGGGTCGCTGTTCTACTTTTTATAGTATGTTCAAGCAGAGGAATGTGGACGGTCTAATGCCTTAAATTTTTTTCATCCCTTCATATTTATTTAAGATCCTTTCCAATTCAGCATCATTTTGCTCCTTCCATAAGTATAATACCTAACAGGGGCGGTGTTTTCACTATCCTCGTTTTACAGGTGAAGAATGGGGGTTCAGAGAGGGAGTGTTAATGGCGCATAGTCACACAGTTAATAATTATAAAGTTAGGTATTAAGATGAGGTTTCCTGTCTCCAATTCTCATGTCCTATGCACTGTATCATATCATATAGAAAAAAAAAAAAATTCAGAGTAACCAGGCAAGAAGCCATTATTCATCGAAAACGTGGAGAGGTTACACATGCCTTCAACCTGCTTGTACTATAATCCTATAGTTAAGATAATCAAAATGCCTATTTAGGAAAATAATGGTTGAGGCATGTCTCAAAGGCAAGCATATGGACACAAAATATCTGGTGTCATCCACCATAATGACTTACCCTGTAGCTGACATCTTCCAAGAGATTGGATGTGCCCACCGTGGACCCTGCCTGCCACAAAGTCTCTTTGATGCTACAACCGTAAAGGAACACATTCCTTTTTTGAGAGTGACCATGGAAATCACAGAAGACCTACAATGGCCAAACAAAGGAGAAACTAAATCTATTGGTTTCTTACATGTTTAAAATGTCAACTTTCTTAGGTAAATACTCTTTACTTAGCAGAACCAGGCACACGAGGACCACTGGTGACGTTAGCAAGAGTTCTGTTGGTAGAATTATCAGGAAGGAAGGTAGATTGGAAGGTGCTTAGGGTTGAACAGGATAAAAGGAAATATGAGTCACATGTAGCTCTTCTGACAAGTTTACTTGTGACAGGGGAGGACACAGGGCCAAAACTGGAAGAAGAAATAAGAAATAAGCTTTAATAGTTCTTCCGTACAGACAGACTCCAATTAATAAATACAGGAGAAATGAAGTAAATAGAAAATCACCATTAGAACGCCTCTGTAATAATTGTTGCTGGTAAGATCCACTGATGGATGCCAAAATTAGTGAGAAAGATTTGTGGAGAAAAAGGATTATTTGCATAGTGTCAGAATATCTCCACCAAGATGTTGTTAATTGCAGAAGGAAAAATAGTAACTTTACAATGGAGAAACCCAGCAGACATCACCCTTAACCAAGTGATCAAGGTAAACATCACCAGTAACAGACACATTGACAAAATTCATATTGAAGAAAAGTAAAAACATGACCAATATTTTTAAAATCATCATGGTCATGAAAGACAAAGAATGTCTGAGGGACTCTCATAGAGGAGAAACTAAGAAAACATGAAATCTAAATACAATGGGGATCATGGATTAGATTCTGAAACAAATAAAAAAACATTGGTGGAAAAGCTAGTAAAATCCACATGAAGTCTGTAGTATCATTTATACTATTGCTCTAATATTATTTTTCAGCTTTGATAATTGTACCATAATTGTGCAAAACATTAGCATTAGGGCAAACTGGATGAAGTATATATGGGTACTCTGTGTTATTTTTGGAACTTTTCTAAAATTGTTTCATAAAAATGAAACAAGTATGCATCATAATATTTAGTTAAAATCCGGAATGCAAAGTTGGGTTGTTTCAACATCAAAAATAATTCAATGTGATTCACTCCATTTACAGACTAAAGAAAGAACTAATATGATAATCATAATAGATGCATAAAAACGTTTGATAAAATTCAATAGACATAAAGGATTAAAAAATAATACACAGTCTTGGGACTTGCCTGGTGGTGCAGTGGTTACGAATCCACCTGCCAATGCAGGGGAAATGAGTTTGATCCCTGGTCTGGGAAGATCCCGCATGTCGCGAAGCAACTAAGTCCATGCGCCACAACTACTGAGCCCACGTGCCGCAACTACTGAAGCCTGCGCACCTAGAGCCCATGCTCCACAACAAGAGAAGCCACCACAGTAAGAAGCCCGTGCACTGCTACAAAGAGTAGCTCCCACTCGCCACAACTAGAGAAAGCCTGTGCGCAGCAACGAAGGCCCAATGCAGCCAAAGAAAAATAAATAAATAAATAAAATTTTAAAAAAAGCTCTTTAAAAAAAGAACTAAAAATAAACGAAAATATTTAAAAACTAGATATATTTCATTTAAGAATTTCTTTTGATCCAAAGACACCAGGAAGAATGTGAAAAGGCAAACCAAAGAGTGAAATAACATATGTGCAGTACATATAGCCAACAAATGATTCATAGAGAGAATGTATACATACATCAATAAGAAAAAAAGAAGCAACTCAATTTTTAAATGGGCAAAAAACTTGAACCGATATTTCACAAAAGAGAAGTTCCAAATGGCTATTAAGCAAATGAAAATGTACTCAACCTCATCAATATCAAGGAAATATAATTTAAACACCACAGTGAGATGCCCCTGCATCTAATGGGTTATCAGGACTCCTAACATCATGAAAAGACAATACCAAACGTTGGCTGGGATATGGAGCAAGTGAAACTCTTGAATCCAGCTTGTGGGACTATATCTATACCACTACTGTAGAAAACAATTTTGGAGCGTCTTCTAAAGCTGCATATACACATATTCTAAACCTGCCCAACAGAAATGCATATACTGGGCACCAGAAGATATCAAGAATATATACAGCAACACTATTTTTAGTAGCCTAAATCTGTAAACAGTAGAATTGATTAATAAATTGTAGTATAATCATTCAACAGAATACTGTCCAGCATTAAGAATGAAAGAACAAGCTAGATACAAAAGAGTACATCCATATGATTTCCTTGATATGACATTCAAAAACAGGCAAAACTAATGCAGTGATAGAAATTAGGATAATGTCTATGTTTGGGGGAAGGGGGACATTACATTATGGTCTGATGTCTGGGTTGCCCATGGTGTTCTGTCTCTCGATTTGGTTGATGGTTACATGGTGTGTTCATTTCGTGAGAATTTATCAAGCTGTAGAGGTGTGATCTGTGTACTTAAAATTAATATATGATACATACACATTTGAGTGTTTCAAAGAGATAGAAGTCCTGGTATTTCCTCACATTTGTTCCTTAGTCTGTAGAAATGTAGTCTTTATGTAGTTAGTTAAGCACACAGGGTAGGTAACTGAAGGTGTTTGTCAAATTTGCTAATGATACAGAATTGAGGACAAATGATAGCAGAGTAAACAAGTAAGAGCAGAAATTACAAGGGCCAAAAAGAGCAGAATTCTTGGAAATAGACAAACTTAAATTGGAGTATGCAGCTCCTACAATTAGATTCTAACAGTGGCAAAAGTAAAAGTGACATTTAGCTAAGAAGTAGGTTTTGAATGAGAGATTTGGAGGTTTTAGATGACAGTTTGCTCAGAATGACTCAGTAGCCATGGATGTCAAAACTAATCATAAATTGCTTCTGGAGAAGTAAAGTGGTCATACATAAGGAGAACCATCAGTCCAATGTACCTCAAACTGGTCAATTTATATCTCATATAGTGTTTTTTAATTCTGAGTGTGGCCTTTTAAAACAAGCTAGGGTACCTCAGTAGAGAGGAATCTGAAGGCCAAGGAAATGGGAATGTTTATAAACACAGATCGCCTAAAGATACTGGAGATGCTTATCCTAGAAAAAAAGAAGGCTCAGTGGGGTCTTGATAGCAGCCCTCCAAATTTACAAATTTTCCCATTTGAAACATGAATAAATATATTTGCTATCATTTCAAAGAGCAGAGGAAGGCAAAAGGAAGGAGAATATGTACCATGGACGTAGATTCCAGCTCCATATTAAATTCAGTTGTTGAATATTTATTACCAGCAAGAAATAACTTTCGATGATTATAACTGTCTTGCAATGCTGTGTCACACTTTTAAAAGTTTCCGTTCTCTGGAAACACTTCAGCAAAAGACAAATAAATTGCTGTCAACGATGTTGTTGGTTGAGAAGTTAGATGAGATGATGGCTGAGGCTACTTTCTGGTACCTGATGAAGTCCTATAGTTCATTGATTGAATAGGAAGCCATTGACAGCAGGAATGTCCCGGGACACGCAAGGTGCATGCATGGAGCCATAAATAAACACATATGTGTAAGAAAAATTAAAAAGGGTAAATAGGTAGGTGGTCTGCCCGGTCATAATGGGAGAAGATGAAAACTCTTGAATAGCTGGTTAGAACTGATAGTTGTGTTGCTTGGGCTATGTAAGCAGGGAAGAATTCAGCGATGTCAAGACTAATTTCTGGAATCAAGGTGGTTGCCAGACAAACATCTGTGAGATGAAAGTTTTAAGAACTAAAGGAATTGAAACTGTTCTCCATAAATGTACCTTCTTTTCCTCCCCCTCTCTCTTAATTGTCAATAATAGAATGCTACTATTTTATTGGGTGGGTGGGGAGATTTTTAAATTACATTGCAAATTTCCTGTTAGCAGAAAAATATTTTTAAGTATTTTTTTCTCTTCAAAAAAAAAAAAAAAAGATTTTTTTTTGGTGGGGGGAATCCTTAGTTCATAGTTTCAAGTTAAAAATCTTATGAGAAAATAAATCTCTCTAGAATCTAGAGCTGTGGGTGTTCAAGCCAAAATGTCATACAGAGTTGGGAGGAGGGAGTTGGTCCAATGACAAGACAAATAATGAAAAAGCAGAGCAGAAACAGTGAATGAGAAGAAGAAGTTGTTTTGTAAAGGGTGAGATAATCAAATGTGCAGAGAAAAGCAGAAAACAGAAAATGTGGCCACAGAAGGAGAAAAATGCGAGACGGACAGAAGAAGTGTCTGGGGTTTTGGTGCTTTCCAGTTCTGGTTAGAACTTATTCGAATTTTTTCCTTCAAAATTTCCACCTTGGGTTACTTTAGCAGGTTTCTGTTATGTGCAACAAAAATATACCCTAGGCCAGTGCTTCTCCATCCTGTCTGTGCATTAGAATCTCCTGAGATTTTAAAAATATCAATCCCTAGAGCCCATCTCCAGAGATTTTGATTTAATTGGTCTGCAGTGACACCAGGGTGATGGGATTTTTTCAAGTTTTCCAGGTGATTCTAAACGTGCAGCCAGGGTTGAAACCCACTGTATGGGTCTAGAGT
The DNA here is from genome assembly GCF_028564815.1 of Eubalaena glacialis. Classification (NCBI taxonomy): domain Eukaryota; kingdom Metazoa; phylum Chordata; class Mammalia; order Artiodactyla; family Balaenidae; genus Eubalaena; species Eubalaena glacialis. The sequence goes on from NC_083717.1 coordinate 41,577,388, forward strand.
CTAGAGCAGTGGATCTGACATGTTATCAAGTATCAGAATAACCTGGAGGACTTGTTAAATCACAGACTGTGGGCCATTCCCCAGCAATTCTGAGATGCAAGCAAGTCTGGGCGAGGTCCAGGAATGTGCATTTCTAACAATCCCAGGTGATGCTGATGCCCCTGGGCCCGGGGCCATGCATTGAAAGCCTCTAAAGGAACCAATCAAATCATTGTTTGAGGTTTAATCCTCTACCATCATGAATTTTCCACCAACCTTTATCTCTCATGCCTCAGTTTCTCTCTGTGAATAAACACCCACATTCTTATGAAAAGTGTGCAAACAAATTAAGACTGTGTCTTAGCAACAGATTCCTAAATAAAGCCAGAAGCTATAGGCCTACGTGGTGACAGGTGCTCCTTAGCTGCCAAATGCAACTGGAAAAAAAGATTTGATTGTTTTCCGACTCTTAACAGATTCTGAAAGTTGAGGTAAACAACAAATTATAGACATCCCCACCTGTGGGAATGAGCCCTAGGAGTTCTAGTGGCCTCTGAAAATTCAAAATAAAGGAGGTATTGTTCTACTTGTTGCTCAAATGACATCCATAAACATAAATGCCTGTTATAAGAAACATGTGTTCCTCTAAATTGCAGGGGGCAATTACAAGACAAATTATCAAGGTATTTCAGTTGAGGAAGCTTTTTCTTTCCTATGGATGACTTTACACTTGTCTACTTCCTTTCGGTAAAATTCTGTAATAGGAAGTGTGCCCAGTCATGGCACTCTAACACCCATGGGTTAATCAATGGCCCTATCTTGCTTATTCATCAACTGAGTCAACAAATATTCGCTGGGTGCCTGTGGTGTGGCAGGAGAAATTAAAATTTTAATATAAGGCAGTACTGCCCTCAATAACAATGACTAGAACAACAGTAGTTAATTTATTGAAGACTTAATGCTTCAGATACTGTGCTAAACACTTAATATAGATTATCTCATGATGAAGTAGGTGCTATAATTATCCCCCGTTTTGCAGCTGAGAAAACTTAAGAGCAAAAAAAATAAATAAGTAACTTGCCTAGGCTTGCTTAAGTTTGCACTGCTATTAAGTATGTGAGTAAGTAATTGAACCTGAGTTTGCTCTCATCCAGACTCCATGTTTTAAAACACTTTTCAGGTCTATGTTGCCTCTTCCAGGAGCTGTTCTGTTGGGACGATCCCACAAGTGAATAGGTGATCATATTGCAGTGAGAGGAGAGAGACACACAGGGTTCTCTGGGAACCCAGATAAGGACACGCTGCACAACTCATGGGGCATCATTCACACTGCGCCCTAAGGAATGGCACCCCTGAAGGTGTATGATGTGGTGGTCCTGGGGTTCTCAAGGGGGTGATGCCTAAGGTGAGTCCTGCTGAGTGAGGGCTGTCCAAGCAAATGGAAAATGAGGAAGAAAGGACTATGGGTGTGAAGAATTGCAATAATTCAGAATAAGACTACAGAGTGAAGGAGAGTGGACCTTAGGTGTAGGCAGAAGTGGACAGTAGTCACATAATTAATGCACGTGCATACCATTCCAGGATGTTTGGATATTTTCCCGAAGGTGGTGAAGGAACCATCAAAGTATTGGAGCAAAGAGGACCAGCATGATCACATCACCAGAACAGGAGTGTTAAGAATGGATTGCAAGGACTGAGACCAGGCAAGAGAGACGACAAGGGCCTAGTTTAAGTCAGCAAATGTAAGTATGGAGAGAAAGGACTTTCGGTGAGAGAGTAAGGAAGTAAAATCTATAGGAATTGGAGACTAAATGTATTTAGGGGCTCAGTGAGGAAGAGGTTAGGAATAATACCTAGATTTCCAGATTAAGTGAATAGACAATATGATGCGCTTTTCCCCAAGGCAAGGAACATGGGAAGAGACGCAGATCTGAAGGTTTCGTTCAGTTAAGTTTTGTTTTGTTTGAGCTGGAGTGGTTAGTTTTGAACTTGTTCACCCAGAGCTAAACTGATTCCCCTGTGTCTCACTTTCTTCATCAGCAAGGTATATAGTGTGGATTGGATTACAATTTTGAAATCAGGCTCTCACGCATCTCCCTAGTGCCTTTCCCAGTGAATTACTGTCTGAGTTAAATTGCAAGGTTAATTTAATTCACGCAAACATGAGTTCCATCATTTCTTGTTCAGCAAAGAGACCGTTCAGGGCCACATTACTATGCTACTCACATGCCTTCACCATCTTTCCCCTCCATTCTTTGGTCCCATCCTGGTTCCTCTGTAAGCTAATTGGGCACCTTGTTCAAGAGGTTACCCACCCCCATCTCAAACACACCTCCCCTAGCCATTCGCCCGCTCCCGCGGCTCACCTATTCCTGATTGTTTACTGCTCTGCTTTGCCAGCTTTAAGCTTCTGTGTTTTCCATTCCTGACATCTGGGTCTTGTTCCTGCTTCCCGGCAGCAAGACCTCTGCATTATTTATTCCATCGCCACAAGAAAATGAAGGCGAGGCTAGAGCTCAAAGGAGGCTAATTCTGGGGAATGTGATGGAAACCCAAAAGAGCAATGCTTCCAATTAAACCAACCAAGTCTCACTAAAGCCCTGGAGATGCCAGCCTGTGCACAACATCTTGCAGACAACATTCAGCCCAAGCTATTGAGTAGAGTAAACCTTTCTATGAGGGAAATGCTATTGGTGGCATGTTCAATTATCCAAGAACCCTGTTTGCAAGACCACATTTCCCAGTCCTTTTATTGACAGTCAGGCTCTCTTCTTAGCAAGTGTTTCATCTGAGTTATCAGCAACATCAGTCACGGCTGAGGCTAACCACAGAGGGCGTGTGCAGCACTTATCCCTATAACTACCCGAAAGAAGATTTGAGGCCGCTTTCCCTCTCCTAAAGTGAGAGACTTTCACTTAAATTGCGTCGCTGTGGGCCAAAGTTCCAACACGGCCTTAGAAAAGCAGCCTTTACTTACAAATCAGTTTTGTCCCCCTCCAATGTCTAATTTGGGGTGAAATTTTTCACATTTCACTCAGCAGAAGGCATTAGTAACAAACCGGTTATGAGATTTCTCACAGTGGGACCCTTTGTTACATGTTATAAAATGCTGGAGGAGGCTTTCTGCCATTCCAGTGTTATGTATTATAATATAATGGCCTTCCTTCCAAAATATTTCAATTACATTGAAAGAGCACATGTACGTTAATGCAAAATCATGCAGTCTAGTCTGAGGCTTTGTTTGGTATGTAGCACCCTCCTGGGAAGTAATAATAATTTTAATCCCTGCTGTTTGTTTAAATGCTTGATATGTGCCAGTCACACTGCTAAGGTTTTACATACATGTTTAATCAGTATAAAATTCCTGAAAGGAAGCTATCATTCACATTTACATATGAGGCTCAACTTTTACTAAGGTTAAAGGAAGTTAAGTGATTTGCACATGGCCTCCCATTGAAAAGCCATGTGTTTTATCTCAGACTTCGGATTGGTCTGGCTCCAAAGATTTTTCCAGAACAAAATATTATAAAACATTGGATTTATCAATGATAAAGTGCAGTATAACGAGTCTGTCAGTTAGCAAAATTAAGAGTGAATGACCAGGCTTACCCTGAGGTCTTGCCTAAGCTGATTTCTACTCGCTGCCTCTGGCCAGCTGTCCCTCCGTGAGCAGGGAGCTTAACACCCCGAGAGGGTACTTGTGCAGTGAGGCCTTGGCAGGCTCCCCAGCAGTTAAAACTGCTCTTTTTCTCCAGTTTTAGACATTGAAGGGAGAGAAGCAGCAGTCTGGCCGCCACCTTTGGACACAGTGCCTGCAACCTATCAGCCTGGGTGAGGCCTCTGCCATCTATCTCACTCAGTTGCAGGTACTAAAGCTCTCAAGGTAGAAGCATTAACCTGCACACTTTGTGTGACAATGTCAATTAGGGTAGATAGCTTATCGGGAAGCCTGTCTTCACCAGAAGGTGGGATCTAGACTAGTCTTTTTGACCCATGGCAGATTTCCAAATTGTCTGGATAAACCTAGGGAATGGGGTATGAACACTGACCCACCACCATGCCTAGCCAGTCAGTAAAAGGAAGCTTGCCTCCGTTTCCTGATCTACAATCCTGTCTTGGAGGACTGTTAGTTGTCTTGGACCCTAGGCTGGACTGTACTTTGGTCTTGGCAAACCCTACTTTCTGGGACTAGAACTTTGAGCTCTATGCCCAGTGCCATTGGCCATGATCATCCCTGCCTTGCTCTCTCACTAGAGTCTTCCTTGGACATAGGTATTTAGCAGATGAAGCACAGGTCTCCCCATGTCTTCATCTGAAGCCTGTTCTGACTTGCAGCCCACCCTCACAGAGAAGACCTTTATGGCATAACTAGTCCATCTGGCCCTGTCTCTTGCCTTCCTCCCATTTCCACCAGTGCTGAGCAGAGGCACCTTCAACTAGGCCGAAGGGAAACACTGATCCAGGCAAACACCCTCCTATTTTCCCCTCTACCTCACCTCCTAACCTCAGTCCATTTTGCAAAAAATGAAAAAGAGGGAATTTTCTCAGACTTCTTTGAAAAATCTAACTGGCCTTCCCTGTAGCATATGGAGAACCCCAGGTTTCAGGTCCCTGTGATACATAGACGTTTCATTGGAGATACTAGTCAGAGAGAAGGGAATATTCCCTTTGCTTTCCAACATAAGTTTATCCAAGAAACCTTAGCAATTCACTTAAATGTAGAGTATTTACATCTGTATATACACCTACAGGATTGACATAACACACTTCTATATATAAAATATATAACTAATAAGAACCTACTATATAGCACAGGGAACTCTACTCAATACTCTGTAATGACCTATATGGGAAGAGAATCTAAAAAACAGTGGAGGACTTCCCTGGCGGTGCAGTGGTTAAGAATCTGCCTGCCAATGCAGGGGACACATGTTCGAGCCCTGGTCCGGGGAGATCCCACATGCCGTGGAGCAACTAAGTTCGTGCGCCACAACTACTGAGCCTGTGCTCTAGAGCCCGTGTGCCGCAACTACTGAGCCCACATGCCACAAGTACTGAAGCCTGCGCGCCTAGAGTCCGTGCTCTGCAACAAGAGAAGCCAACGCAATGAGAAGCCCATGCACCACAATTAAGAGTAGCCCCCGCTTGCTGCAACTAGAGAAAGTCTGCGTGCAGCAACAAAGACCCAATGCAGACAAAAATAAATAAATAAATAAATAAATTTGTTTTAAAAAATTAAAAAATAAAATTAAAAACAAGAGTGTATATATGTATAAGTGATTCACTTTGCTGTACAGCAGAAACTAACACAACATTGTAAATCAACTAGACTCCAATAAAAATTAATTAAAAAAATAAAAATTACAAATTGTATGCATTCTTTTTATCATTTAAAAAAAACACCCACAAAACATGGTTTCTGGTTTGTTAAAGAAGCATTGTTCAATCTTTATTCTGATAGCATGGGAACAATTTTAAATAAAAAAAATATGGAATCAAATTATTATTATTATTATTATTATTATTATTTTTACCCAGGACCTCCATGGTTTTTTTTTTGGTTTGGGGATTTTTTTTTTTCCCTACTATATCCTCAAATACAAAAAGAGGAGAATTCTAAATTCAGTACCTTAGCCTGAGTCAACGAAAATAAGTAACAATAACACTTGTTCTTCTAACACTTCAGAGGAGTAAAGTGGAGATAAAATAAATTATGTGTATAGAGTATCTTGAGGTCCTTGGAGACAAGATTTCAGGAAGGGACATGCCATTCCTTTTTCCCCCTCTCCTTTTGTGCTTTTTTTTAAAAAAGAAGCTGATTAACTAAAAACATATGCCAGAGGGACAGAAAAGACCAGGAAAATCATTTAAGCAGCTAAAAGTTCTGTTCCATTGGGCCCCAGAGAAAGATAAAACCAAAATATGCCCTCCCTGCCCCCTGGCAGAAGGCGCCCTAGTTTTTATGAGTGGTAAACGGAAATCAATGAGCTGCTCAGAGAGCGCTGCAATCCCTTTACCAACACGTACTCACAGAGCAAGAGATGAGGGGATGGGAATCCATACCTCTCCTAATTCTGAAGCCCAGGCCCTTTGCAGCGGCACAGGGGCCAGGCGGCTACAATCAGCAGCTCAGAAGAGAATGCTGATCTGGCTTCCTGGGAGCTTGCTAGAGCCTGAGAGCTTTGGCCCACTCCCCCAAGCCATGCCCTACTGCCCCTGAGCCATGTGCCTCCTGGCCCTTATGGGGCACTCCACAAAGAGGAATGCTTCAACGCTTCCTACTCATTGATTGTCAAGCCTGTCTGCTCCTCTGGGCTTCTCCGCTTACGTACATTTTCTCTGGCCAGAGCTTACTGATTTCTAATAAATCTTCTCAGCCTTTCTCTGTGTTCTGGCAAAGATAATCTTCCTTGGCTTGACTTGCATGCCTCCATGCTGGTCAATTTAATTTGGGACAGCCCCCTTTACCTCCCAGCTGCATTTCAAAGCTCTGTGACTTTGCTTTGATTTCTCTTTAATTCTAAGTAAATATAAATGTAAATGTGTACATGAAAAGAACTTGAATGAGTTTTGAGTCAGTGAGTTTTGGTGTAACTGACTCTTCATTCAAAATATAGAACATTTCCACTAACCTAGAAAGTTCCCTCCTGGCCCCTTTTATTTAATCCCCTTCTAGAGGCAACCACTGTTCTGGTTTACTTAAACTTTGCATAAATAGAAACATAGAATATGTGCTTCTTAGTGTCTAGCTTATTTCACTAAACATGTTCCTGAAATTGGTCCATGTTGCTGAGTATATCTGTAGTTTATTGTTATTGTCTTGAATTTTTTATTGAATAGTATTCCAATGTATGAATACGCCAATATTTTGTAGGTTTCTGGGCTTTTGGCTCCAACATCTGGAGCAGAATTCCTGATCTTCTAACAAACAAGAGAGACAGAAAGTGGAAGTTCAAGAAGATGGGAAAGAGACCATAAGATCAGTGTGATGTGAGAACTATGCCATCAGTTAATAAAAAGCTTCATTTCTTTTGCTTTGTGAGGTGACCCTAAATTCACCAACTCTTCAATTTCACAAGGCAGAAGATCTAAGAGTCCATAATCAGGCCTGTAGACCTCTGAAGAAATAATATTTCTCTACTTTACTACAATAAAAAAGACTACCTCTCTACTTTACTACTTTACTACTAGTACAAGAAAAAATTTTACTCATCTTTCAAGTCTAGCTCAAATGGCATCTCCAGTCTCTAGCTTTTCCATAACCTTGAGGGAAAGTGGCTCAACCTCTCGTTTGTGTTCTTACAACTCCCATGAGGCTTGGTTTCAGTTTTTACCATCTTTTACTACATTGGTTCCTTTGCAGACCTGACTCTACTTTCTACCAAGGAAACTATGGACTCCTCAAAGAAAAGGTACCTTCTGGCATCTTGCACAGTGATTACACACATGGTGTAAATGAGCAGACAAATGGATGACTGCCCAGATGGATGGGTGGATAGATGGACAGATGGATGGATAGATGGATGGATGGATGGATGGATGGATGGATGGATGGAAGGATGGATGGATGAATGGGTGGATGGATGAAACAATTTGTGAATAATGCCATATTGCTTATAAACTGAATGAATTATCTGGTCTTTAGCAACCCCCAGAAGTATCATAGCATTGCTTTCTCTCACTGTCTTGCATTCTCATTGGTTCCGGGAGTTTATATTATTCTACGTGCCAATAGGCAAATGTGTCAGTATCATCTAGAACAGGTGGAATCTCCTAGCCACTAGAAACTGGCTTCCTGATGCTTTAAGAAATATTTTCATAAGAGTCAGAGTTTGAGTGGAGTCACAGTTTACCTACAACTAGCCCAAGAGGTAATCTTGACTCAGTGGAAATCTTCCCGGCACAGGACAGTCCTGAGTACTGAATGAGTGACAGTGCTTCTGCTGTCAGCAGGAGGTCAGTTAAATACAGTCGCATAGGTAGCTGAAAGGTGATGTTGAGCCTATAGGAGAGCTTTGTGACACTGTGAATTGCATCTAGGGCTCAGCTGTTTCTCACCCACCTCTCAGATGGTCCCAGCAGGAAACAAGTCTGTGGCTGTCATGTTTACAGTTAATTAATGTTTATTTATATTTTTAAACAAGGCTTTCACCTGTCACACTTTAAAATAAATGTTCTGCTCTTCAATTAGAGATTGTCAGAACAGAGAGGAATCCTGTTTGTTACGGGTTGAATGTGTGTATGCTTAACTGTGTATCAGGTTGGAACCTTTTTTTCTGTAAGTCTCTCTCTCTCCTCCCAGAGGCTAAGGCCTTCTATTCAGAGAGACATACTTTTCAAGATCTTGACTGTGATATTGGTGCTCTGTTATGTAGGCCATGAACTTGCTTCTACAGGGTAGACAGCATAGATTACAGCATCTCCTTGGAAGGGTGGGGGGTGGGAGCTAGCATGAAAATATTGCACATTTTGACCAGTGTAGAAAAAGCATTCTTAAGGGAAAAGGATGTGCTTTGTCCTCTTTGCAATAAAGTGTTGGCTCAGCAAGTCTGAAGTGTTTAAACCCTGTACTCTCCAAAGAAAAGTCTGGCCCTTGACTGACTCCTGGGAGAACATCTTGACATCTTTGGAATATTCTGCTAGATAAGAGTGTCTTTCTATACCTGGACCTCGGGCAATGTGAGAAGGTTGATGCTGACAATGTGATATATGGTGGGGTTCTTGTGCCGCAAAGTGTCGGTTTGACCTCTGAAGGGTCTGGAGACTGAGTAACTAAGATCAGCCACGTGGGACACCATGGCTACAAAATAACCCCTGATAAAAAATCCTGGACACCGAGGCTCAGGGGAGCTTCCCTGGTTAGCAAAACTCTACCTGTTATTACACATCACTGCTGGAGAATTAAGCACTGTCCATACAACTCCCCTGGGAGCAGACACCTGGACTTACACCTGTCTCTCCTTGACTCTGCCCTCAGTGCTTTTTACCTTTGCTGATTATAATGTGTATCCTTTCACTGTAATAAACTGTAATTCTGAGCAGAAAAACTATTCTGGGTTCTGTGAGTCTTTCCAGGGAATCACTGAACCTGAAGGTAGTCTTGGGAACACGCCAACACATCCTCTCAAAGAGTATGTGTTGAAGAAAGATGGGGTTCAGGGTGGAAAACCAGATCAGAACTGAATCTCAACTCTGCCGTACGCTTCCTGATGATGCCAAAGAAATCACTTGACCTCTTAATCTTTTTGAGAGTTAAATAAGCTTCTATATTAGATACTCACCCATTGTTTCACTAGATATTCATTGAATGTGCCACTGTTTTGATGACATAGTACATGGTCAAAAATTGGCTAATGGTAGAGGTAATTGTTTGAGTTGGTTCATCCATGAGCTTTTTCACATTAGTTTAAGTTCCTTAGGTTAGGAAAGCACTCTAAATTTGGACACATGCTCCTCTGCACTTTTGCAGACAGATATGTTCACAGTTTGTAGTCAATAAATGATCAGTTTCATACAGTTACTTAGCTAGTATTGCCTCCTATCTTATCTTGAGCCTAAGCCTCTGGATCCGTATAGTCTGTTTTTCATCAATTGCTAAGTTACTATAGGCTTGGGAGAAAAGCCTACACATGAAAGTGCCTAGCACAGTGCCAGAATCATCGTTGGAATTTAATAAGTACTAGTTGAATGTCAATCTGAACATCTAGAGGATTTTTTCCAAATAATATTTGTAAAAAATACCATTTGTAAAAAATACCATTTCCTTTCTTGACCAATAATTGAAAAAAATAAATAAATAAAGACCCAGGAAATGGGATGAAATGCAATTTTTTGCCCAGTTTTCACCAATGAGTATTGAACTACTGGTTTGCTCCTGTTGTTGGTTAAATTGTTGCCCAAAAAGATATGTTGAAGCTCTAATTCCCAGTCCTTGCAAATGTGACCTTATTTGGAAAAAGATTCTTTGCAGATGTAATCAAGTTAAGAGGAGACCGTACTGAATTAGGGTGGGCCCTAGTCCAGTGTCTGCTATCCTGATAAGAAAAGGGAAATTTCTACACAGACACACAGAGGGCAAAGATGGCCATGTGAAGACAGAGGGAGAGATTGGAATTGTGCCCCGCCCCCCCAAGCCAAGGGATGCTAAGGATTGCTGGCAATCACCAGAAGCTAGGAAGAGGCAATGAAGGGTTATTTCCCATAGCCTTCAGAGAGATCAGGGCCTGCTGACACTTTAATCTCCAGACTTCTAGCCTCCAGAAATGTGAGAGAATATGTTTCTGTTGTTTTAAGCCACCCAGTTCGCTATGGCAGCCTTAGGAAGTGAATACCCCCCCCACACACACACACACACAGACACACACACACTTTACAGCTTGTCACACACAGGTCTTTGGCTTGTGTCTGGTCTTCCTGCCTGGACAGAATGTATTCTGCCTCCTGGAAGGTGGAAGGAACCAAGCAAGAGTGTAGAAGCAGAAGGAAGTGAAGGAAGTAACTCACCATGGGACGCCGGCCGATGCTGCCCAGGTAGTGGAGGAGTCCTTTGGCGTGGTAAACTGTGGGCTGGAGACGAGCACTAGGAGAGAGCCACTGTCTGTTCAAATCCTCTCCTCTCAGTGAGCATCTGTGACTGCAGGAACAAACAACAAGCAAATAAATACACATTTAGAAGAAAATAACTTGAGAAAATAAACCTCGACAAGAGAAACAATTAAACTAATGAATCTAACTTCCTTCTGTCTTCTTCTCAATTGACATCAATTGAAGTTGTCCAGAAAGATGCATATCTGGCCTCTAATCTCCCAACGTGTCGTGATTATTCACAGCCCCTAAAATAACTTAGAAACCATATTTAACTTAATTTGGGGTTACCAGAGTTTGAAGGCAAAGTTTGGGAAATGTTCCCTGCCATACAACACATCCACAGAGAACAAATTCAATAAATTTCTCTAGGCTCTGGGACCTTCAGTTCTACAAATAATTAAGTTGAGCTCAATCTATCATGCTGGACATATTACATATGATATTTCTAGCTGGCCCAATAACTCTGGATATTATTGCACCCCAATGAAGAGACTGACACTTAGAAATGGTTAAATAAATGGCCCAAGGTCACATAACTTAGAGCTAGGTTGTTCATCCAGGTCTGTTTCCCTCTGAAAAAAAGCATAAGGCTCTTCCTCCTATCACATTGCTTCTGCCTGCCCTGTCCATACAGATGACACAGAAAGCTTGACATTTACTCAGAGAGCCAGACCATCATTTTCAGAGACATCATCATGGAATATTAGCTCTAGAAATGAGCTGAAAATCATACATCTCCTCATCTGGGAAAAGGGGATGCTCATGTTTGAAAGAATCAAGTCGCTTTACAAAGGTGACACAGCTGGTGAGTGAGAACAGTGACTGCAATTCAGAGGGAAGGAAGCTGAGTTGCTGAGTGGCAGGTAAGGTCATCCTAAAAGCCAAGGATGACCAGAAATTACCAAGCACAGCCCATTCTCCAGGGAGGCAACCAGAAGTCCTGCTGAGACATTATTTATTCAATAGGGCTAACGATCAAGGTACCACAGATTAGGAGGAAGCAGTGCAGTACCTCCATCGCCTAGTCCTCCCAACCCCTTCCCCTAATCCCTATGGCCACCTCCTGCCACTCTTGTCTTCCTATACTTCAGCTTGATCAAACCGCACACAGTTCTCTGAGCAATTGTGCCTACTGGTCTCATTGCCAGGACTCTCCAAAGCTCTATCCCTTCCCACCTATTCAACATTCAGGGATCAGCCCTGCAGGGAAACTTTCCCTGATCCCCAGGCCATTACATTCTGCTCCTATCTGTTGCGATAGCATCCTGGGACAACCTTCATCAGAGTTCTTATAAATACCTTTTTAGATTTTTTTGTTTTAATTTCTTTTTATTTCTCTTACATTTGCTGTTAGACTGGAAGTTTCCCGGAGGCAGAAACAGTTTCTTTGTTACCATCAAAACCCTAATAGAGTAACTGTGTCAGAGTTGGTATTCAGTAAATAATTTGGAGTGAAAAAAATGTACTAGATTTAAATGTAGAATCACATACATTTTCTGTTTAAAGAAAAAACGCTATTTTCAATAAACCTTGGAGGTGGAAGGAAAAAGGTTCAGCCTCCTCCTTTCACCACTTTTTCATCTCATGTTTCTGAAATTATCTTTAAATATTAGTTTCCTGCTGCTTGCTAGCCCCTCTTACAGCTCACTGGAACCTGAAAATCTTTAGATTAATCATTTATCCCGATTTCACCATTAACATATTTTGACTTGAGAAATGGGAGGTTTTTTGCATCTACCTCTCTGACTTTTTTGTTCTTTTCTTGCTTTCCACCCCCCACTTCCCCTTTTTAATAGCAATGACATCTAGAAATAGGGTTTCTGCCTGATGACCAAGGATGAAGGTAAAATACAAAGCAGATTTTTGGAAAGAAGCAAATAACAATGGAAAGAAGCCAGTGTCCCAGACTTTCTCCTGAGCTTATTTGCTGAGTTTAAATGAATTTCTTTTCTCAAATCAAGGTACTTGCAGGCACAAAATCCCAGAGCTTCAGGATTTTCTTTAACTGCTCTGTGATTCTCCTTGCCTTGACCTGGATTCTCATCAACACTGGGGATTTCTTTTTTCTTTGTAACATCAAAAGTAGTGAAATCAGTGAAGGCCCCTTAAAAGCATTTCTGTTTGTAGAAATGAAAATGCAAGCATTATATGTGTCTAATAGCCAGCAATTCCATGCAACTCTCTCTACCTCTTCTTTCTGTATGTTCCACAAAGACCAAGTTCAAGAGCAATGTCCACATGGAAAAGACTCAGAGGTTACTAAACAGTAGATATACTGTTCTAGATTACAGTTCTTCAAAAAATAGGAAAGAAAAAGTTTTGTGTTGCAATCAGAATGAGCCTGAGTGTTGGTTAAGGAGATCAAGTCTCAACTCCCAGCTCTGTCACCAGATATGGGGTTGGGGGTCTCTTTGAGAGTCAATATTGTCATATGCAAAAGAATATAAGCATAACCTATCTCCCAGGACTATTCTGAGGGTTAAATTAAATGATCTCTATTTTAGATATCTCCATGGAGAAATACCTACATAACTCTATCATCACCCTTGTTTATGTCCATGTCATGTCCACACCTATATACACATACACATCTCCATCTATAGCTGTATCTACATCCTCATCCACATCTACAATACTCAGGGATGCGTAGCGCCACTTGGACTATGTTCATTAGTTCCTTATCTCATCCTAATATTTTTCCTTATGAATAATAATCAGAGAGCTATATACAGGTTGATTGGAGGGGAGTAGAATCTTGGCTAGGTTAGTTAACCAGCAGAGGCTGTGGTTAGTTTTAAGTTCAAGTTGACTTGAGCACTTTTAATGGTGGAAGCAATGAGACTGAAGAGAAAAGAAGTTATCTAAGGAAAAAATGCAAGGATATTACAACATAAATTGCTGAATGGACAATTTAATATACCAAGCGGGCCATTAAATAGCACCAAGAGGAGGATGGCATCTAAGATTGACTAGGTACATGGAATTGGAGAGAAACTGGGCCAATGTGAGACTTAGGCAAGCTGTTAGTTGGGGATAAATTTTGTTTGTTTCACAGTGGTGGAGACAACGATGCATTCCTTTGGTATACGTAGGTTGTATGAACTTGGGAAACCCGTATGTGTGTATTTGTATTCAGCGCTCTGTGCGTGGCTATGATTTTGAGAGTATCTCTGTGTGTGCCTATGGCTTCAGCAGTTCCTAGATCTCGGCAATTGTAGATTATTACAATATGTACTACACCTAACTTGAGTGCTTTTCCTTTTAAAGCAAATACATTTTCTTCCAATCTCCAAATCCATTTGGCATTTTGTGTTAATAATATCAGAGATTCATGCAGTCAGGGGAACTGCTGCCACTCTTCCTGGGGATTTGTTTTAAGCATTTGAAGAGGAAATGCACCCCATCTTATTATCTACTGTAGAATTTCTGAAATGACAGCTGCTCCCTCTATGTGGAGAGAATTAGCAGATGGACAGCTATGACTGGTTGGCAATAAATTCAGTGCCTCTAATTTCTGAAAAGGGGTCATCCCTCAAATAGAGTTTGAAGTCCTGCTTTGCTTATAAGGAGAATAAAATGGTGAGCATTGCTATTTTTTTCCCCACTGAAAATTGCAAACTTACAGAGCAGGGAAAAAAAGCAGTTCCTTTTGGTTTTCACAGGGGGAAGTCATTTGATCCAAATAGTCCTCAATTCTTAAAAGAAAAGCTTTGGTTTAACTACAGTGTAGTTTAAGATAAAGCTTAGATGCACAAAGTATGCTAGGTCTAGGTTGACCAACCATCCAGCTTGTCCTGGAATGTTGCAGTTACAGCCTTGAAATTCCTGTATTTCCCAAGAAACCCCTCAATTCCTGGTGAACAGAGGGGTTTCAAAGGTAGGATCCCTGACTAGAATTGGGTTTGATTGTTTTAATTGACTTTGAATGTTTTAGTTGGGGTACACCCTCCCCCAACCTCAGGCACCTTCGCTCCCTATTTTTACCTCTGAGTGTTTTATGTATATATTATGAGCCTGCTTTTTTTAGGTATTTGCAGCCCGTGTCTAGGATGTCTCTCTAACCATTAAACCTGCAGTTTTTGGTAGGACAAATTCCTTCCCTTAAAAAAAAAAAAAAGGCTTTTCATTTCCTGAAAATATGGTCATTTTATGACCAAAAATTAAAAAAAAAAATTTCAGCCAAAATTATAAAAAATGAATCAGAAGGGCCAGTCCTAAGAGGTCACTGAATAAAAGCCACCAACTTCATGGTAACCTAAGGATAGCCCTAAAGGTCAGACAGTCTAAAGGGAAATGATGTCACTATAAACCAGTTTTTTAACACTAATTGTGGATTTTATGTGTCTGCTAAGAACAGGGCTTATCCTGACCAGAGAATGGGGAATAAACCATATAACCAAAGGCCTTGACAAGCACACCCTGACCTACCAGGACCCCTGAAGCAAAGAAAGAACCACAAGTCAGAGGAAGAAAGAGGAAAAGTGAGTTGCTTCCTGAAAGAGCATCTATAAAGCTGCAGTCAGACAATAAAATGATTCAAAAATCTCCCATCCATCCGTGCCTGATAAAAGGAGAGATGGGGCCCATCAGACTGAATGAGTGATGCCAGGCTTGCTGATACAAGTGCCCGCGGCACAGCAAGCTCTGAAGTCTAAAGAGAGGTAGCGTGCTTGAGACTTAGCAAATGTGTCACCATGCACTGCACATCCTAGTAACAGGAGGCGGCATGGATGCAGGAGGAGAATATTTATCAAGGTAAAGCGATGCATGGAAGAACAGGACAGAACAGCATGGGCCACTATGGGTCAGACACTGCACCCAAAGCTTTCCAAATAAAGATCACTTGGATCAGGAAAGGGAGGAACGAGGGAGAAACAAAAGGCAGTTTCATCTTAAGGCCACAGTTGTTATACAATTCAAACGATCAGGGTTACCAGAGACATATTATTATGTTCAAAATATTTTTGTCATGCAAAATGCTCAGAGAGGCAATAATCTAGGGAGAAGGGGAATAGAAGAGATCAAACCCAGGGGTCCCTCAACACCTCCAAGAACCCAGCAATGTGACACCAGAGGACTGGTCACCCCAGAGCTCAGGTAGAGGAAAGCTGAGGTCTTTAAAAGATGGGCCTAGAGAACTGACCAGGATTCAAATGTCAACTTTGTTAAATAAATTACCCAGAGCTGACACTTGAACCTAGGTTAGTTCAAACCTAAACTAGTCATTTTCATGCACTTGTTCCTCAAAGTACGGTCACAAACCCACAGCATTAGCATCATTCAGGAGCTTGTTAGATACGTAGACACCTGGGTCCCAGCCCAGAATCTGCATTTTTACAAGCGCTCGAGGGAATCTGTATGCACATTTAGTGACCCCTCCTACGCTGTTGATGGGAATGTAAATTGGTACAGACACTATGGAAAACAGTAGAGTTTCCATAAGAAACTAAAAATAGAGCTACCTAATGATCCAGCAATCCCACTCCTGGGCATATATCTGGAGAAAACCATAATTAGAAAAGATACATGCACCCCTATGTTCATAGCAGCACTATTTACAATAGCCAAGACATGGAAACAACCTAAATGTCCATCAGCAGATGAATAGATAAAGAAGATGTGGTACATATGTACAATGGAATACAACTCAGCCATAAAAAAGAATGAAATAATGCCATTTGCAGCAACATGGATGGACCTAGATATTACCATATTAAGTGAAGTAAGTCAGACAGAGAAAGACAAATATCATATGATATCACTTATATGTGGAATCTAAAAAATTATGCAAATGAACTTATTTATGAAATAGAAACAGGTTCACGGACTTAGAAAACAAAGTTATGGTTACCAAAGGGGAAAGGTTGGGGAGAGGGATAAATTAGGAGTTTGGGATTAACATACACACACTACTATATATAAAATAGATAATCAACAAGGACCTACTGTATAGCACAGGGAACTCTACTCGAAGAATCTGAAAAAGAATAGATATATGTATATGTATAACTGAATCACTTTGCTGTACACCTGAAAGTAACTCAACATTGTAAATCACCTATACTCCAATATAAATTTATTTTAAAAAGCCAATGGCAATAAACAAAAAGAAGCAGTGCCTTATACTATACTTTAAGGAAAGAAAGAAAATTAACACTTACATAGGAACATGTACTTTATTGAAACCACACTTCCAGGAACCTAGAACTTATGCTATTTAGAATCACTAGCATCCGACCTAGAGCAGCACTAGCTCCAAGTGTTTGAAGAGACATCCCCTCTACCTTCCCACCCCATTTTCCCCACTATTGTATTAGTCTTTTGCATGTTTTAATTTGAAAACCAATATAGAGTTAAGGTGACAATGTGTTTTCTCCAAGTTATTTTGACAAGTCTGGTTTCATAATATCATTCAAACATCCAATGGAACAATTTAAAAGATAACAAGGTGAGGACAAGCTGAAATCAGGTCAGACCAGATTAAGGGGTGGGCAAATATAGGTGAGCCCTACACTATCACTTGTATAAATCAGGAATATGTAACCAGTTAATTCACATTTCTACATAGCACTTGATCCCACATACAACTGACTCAATAAAAATAGGTATCACTCCCATTGAAAGAGTTAATACTCTAGGGTTAAAGTTTCTAAAGCTATGTCTTGAGACCTTTGTCCGTGTCAACAATTCTGAGACTAGCCAGGGTGTCAGTAATCACTTGAGGTCACCTATTGCAACTGGCTGACATTTTGGACCACATAATATTATTTACCAGATATGAGTAAGAATAATTTATTTAATTTATGAAATTTTAAATACATTAATAATCTTCACAAAAAGTTGTCAGAATGGGAAATTATAAAGAGCATTTCCCAAAACCAAGAACTAATGATTATCTCCATAATGTTAAAAAATTAAAAAATAATCTTTTGAAAAAATTCAACACTCATTCCTGAGAAAGACAATCAGAAAATAAGAATTGGTGGATACTTTCTGTGTCATATGTATGTGTTTAAAAAGTATGCATCAATTCTGCTTCTACATATATATATGAATATAATAACATATTTTTTATATATTTTTATTATGACCTAGAAAACCAATGATTAACTCAATAAATAATTCAGTAAGGTAACAGGATATAATATTACAATACAGAAGAAAATGCTCATATAAGAGAGTGGTTGAATAATTTGGTGCATTTAAAAAATGGAGTATTGTGCAGCTATTAAAATGAAGAGAAAGGTATCTATGAACTAATATGGAATGGTGATTTTCATGGTATAAAGTTAAATGATAAAAAGTTATGTAAAATATAAAATGCATATTTAAGAATGAAGGAGACATAAGACAATACACATACATCTATTCGTTTGTGCAAAAAATACAAGATAAATCAGAAACTAATAAGATTGATTACTTACAGAAGGCAGATGGAAATAGGATATAAAGTATGGATGAATGGGAATGGGGTAGGAGGAATAAAGGGCAAGTGACACCTCTCTGATCATACCTTTCTGTATTGTTCTAACTTTTAGAATCATGTTAATGTTTCATATACTTATATGAATAAATAAATATAATGAGAAAACCATGAATAGAACTCCAAATGGATTAGTTACAAATAAACTTAAACTCTATGGCAAATAAATAACACTTATGGAAGTAGGAAGGAAATAACTCACTCAAGTAACTTTAGAAAAAAATATTGTTACTATATACTCTAAAGCTAAAGACAAAAGCAATAGTACACAAGTGTGTTTTTCACAGCAGTATTCAATTCTGAGCTACCAATTTTAAGACTGCTTTGGATGTATTCTAGAACTGAGTAAATAAGTAAGTTAATTATGAGTAATAACAACCAGGCTTCTCATAGTCACAAAAAGGAGTTATAAATAAAGAATTAACTCTGTGGTGTTGTACTGGAATCAGAAGTATCAGCATGAACTCATGGTTTCATATAGAGAGATAGGTAGATAAAGAAATAGATACAAAAGTATGTGTATTGTGTGTGTGTGTGTGTGTGTGTGTGTGTTCATGCATTTATTTCCTAGCTCTGTCTACTAGAAGAACCTAGAAACAATAACCCCCTAGTAGCAATGAACATATAAAATGCTCAGATCACAGTTGCTAAGTACCATTATTTAATCAAAGAAATCAGGGCTTCTTGAAGAAATGCCTGGGTGAGGAAAGAAGAATATAAGTCTAGAACGTATTATGATGCCTGAAATTTTAAAAGTACTCAAAAATAATGGGAACATGTTGAAATGACAGAGGAATCAATTTTAAGGGAATCCCAATGACCAAATGTGGTAAGATTTGAACAATAAAATCAATAATAATAAAAGTAATAATATATTAGTATCCATAAATAAAGTAAATATTTATAAGTTTGTACTGATATAAATAAATAAAGGAATAGCTCTTCATTTGAGTAGAATTCCAGTTAGTAAATATAGAAGGAGTGAAGGAAAATAAAGTTATTATTTGGTAAATATCATAATAGTAATTGTTGCAAGCAAGAGTCATTAATGGATGCTAAAATTAGTGGGTGCAAGTATTATGAGTAACAGAATATTTACATAGACTTGGAATATCTCCCCAAAAGATACTTATTAATTTCAAAGGGAAAAAAATACTAAATTTATGGTGAAGAAACACCGCAGATACTGCTGTAATCAACTGATCAAAGATAACATCACCATTAGAAATACATAGCAACATCATATACCCAATGATACGGTGCACTGAGAAGGGCAGAGCATCACCTATGTGATGCTTTTGCCAAAAATACAGGATATGAATTTACTCATCAGACAAACCCAAATTAAGGTGTATTCTCCAAATAACAGACCAGAACTCATAAAACATGTCCAGATCAAGAAAAACAAAAAAGGATGAGAAGGTCTTCTAGATTTGAGGAGATTAAGAAGACATGAATACTAAATGCATTGTTATGATTGGGGAAAGGGACTTTATTGGCACCATTGGCGAAATATGAATAATGTCTGTAGAGTAGTTAATACTAGTGTCTTGATGTTATTTTCATCATTACACTGTGGATATGTGAGATGTTAGCATCTGGGGAAGATGGGTAAAAACTATACAGGGTTTTTTTGTACAATTATTAGAACTTTTCAGACAGATGCCCATTATTTCAAAATAAACACTTAAAAGATTTTTAAAAGTTAAAATTTTAAAAGGGAAGAAATTCTATACTTCATGAAAAAAAATACATGTAACAATTTTAAAAACTCAGAAATGGGGTAACTCAATAAAGGGTTAGAAAAAGAAAATATAATTTTGTAAATGAAACCTAGACTAGAAAGAATATGAGTGAATCAATACAAATCATGCCTTATGAGAAAAATGTGAAAAGAAAAAGTTTTAATCCTAAGGAAACAAAGAGATGAAAAGGATTTAAGAGAAAATGACACATAATGACACACTGAAGATAGGCAAACAGTGACCAACGTAATACGAGCAGGTAAGAAAGAAAACAAAGCTAAGGATCAGAACAAATACTATACTAAAAATACTAAAAAACCTATATTGAGAAAACTCACATAAAATAATCAAAAAATTAAAACTACATATTGAAATAATTTATTATGTGTCTGAGATACATAATCTTGATCCAGAACCAACATCAAGACATAACCTAGTAATATTACTGGATGTTAAAGAAAAAGAAAACTCATTGGGGAGCTAGGCAATAAAAGCAGGGGACTTAAAAAGGGAAAATTAGGTTATCCCTTTTTGACAGCAATGCATCAGAAGAAAATTGAATAATGATATTCAAATAATTAAATAAGACATTTAAGGAAAGAAAATATGAGACAAAGATGTTTGTATCCAACAAAACTGATCTTCAAATACAAAGAGGGACAGACACATTGTTATTAATATTCAAGAACCCAGGGAATATTATTCCCATGATCCTGTCCTGAGAAATATATTAGACCACAAACTCCGATAACCAGAACGACCAGAGAGATATGGACATTTTCAATTTTTGTAAAGTAACCTGTGGATACTGATGCCACAGAATTTGTTTTACATGATTATAATAGTTTACTCCACCAGAAGTTCAGCCCTTTGAAGATAAGATTGGGTCTTGTCACATCTCTGAGTCTCCAGAACCCGGAAGAGCACCTGGCCTACAGAAATTATTTAATGAATGTACATTAATGTGAACAAAACGGAATTTAATTTGTATTTCTAATGTCCTAAATGAAGTGTGCTTAAATAAATGTTTATTAAAGCAAAATCAATTGCAAAGCAAAACAGTTTTAAGACCTTCAAACGCTTTCTGACACCACAAAAGCAAAAACACATTGTTCCCAGTGTTTATTTTTATCTTAGTTGTCATGTCTGTGATGTAAAATAAAATGAATACTTATATTTCATTTAATATTGAAAGATCCCATCATTACATGAAAAACAAATAAGGTCCACCTTATCTTTTTACATCAGGCCAGATGATTATAAAGGCTGTTTTTTCTCCTCATCACCATCATAACTAACATTCATTGAGTGTCAGTCTTTTGTTAACTGCTTCTATGCATTATCTCCACTAATCTTCACAATAACCCTACAGGCATTTGTTATTATAATTGCCACTTTGCAGGTGAGGAAATAGAAGTTTAGAGATGTTAAGTAATTTGTCTAAATTAGCACGAGTAGATTAGCTTCTGAATCCAGAGCAGACTGCATAATACAGAAGCAGGTTACTTACAAGATGTCTAAAAGTCTTAACCACCATATAGACATATCAACCCAATGTCCTCAAGGGATGAAAGATGGGGAAGAAACCTACAGAAATGGATGACCTTTGCCTCCCATACCTTCATGAACCAGTGTGTCTCAGCTTCCATCTGATTTGCACATTGAACTTTAGAGTCAAACTTTGAAGAAAGGATTACAACGTTTAATATGTTAATAATTGATGGCTTGTGAGTCCAGTGCCATTACTCGACCTAGCCTTAGAAGTCTTTTGACAATTTAGTCTCCAGTTTTCTCATATGTAAAATTAATACTCCCCTGCATACTTGACCAGTTGGTGTAAGGTATAAAATTATATTCAGAAGACAAAAGCATTGTATAAAAACATATATTAGTCATTAATTCACCATATATTTATTGTTACAACATCTACTATGTGTCAGATACTATTCTTATCCTGAGGAATACAGCAGTGAACAAGCCCTACTAGGAATTTGCATTCTGGGGATTATCATCGCGTGGTAATTAAAGACAGACATATGTCCGTCTTGTTTGTTAATTTTTCAGAACCAACTCAGCACAGTGACATGGTAGGCAAATAATTCATCGTGATCTAAGGAACTCCCCATTCTACTGCTGAAAAATATTTCTTCTCTGGGCAGCCAATGTCTAAATTAAAACTGCAACTTTTTTTAAAAACTGTTAATTCAACAGATTTAATTATGGGATATTGATTTTTCCTGATCATCTCTGTCTTGGTAGGGGTCTCCATACTGCTACAGTCTAAAAATCTCTGTACTTTCCTTCTTAGAGAGAAACACTTGATGAAAAAGTTCTATGTAAAGTTCAAAACCATTAACATTGAGAAAAATTTTAAAAATTCTTTTTCTAAAATTGCAATGTGAGTTTCATTCTCTTATCCTTAATGCGAGAGTTGATAAGTTTACAGCTGCGATCTCCCAAAGAAGCCCAGAAATTAGGGTCCTTTATTGGACCATAACACCAAATAACCCCCCATGTTTCTCTTCCTGAATGGAACAAAATCATAGCTCTTTATTTGTTCCCTTTTTCTATGCCTCTGAGGCTTCTTTCATATTAAGGTAATTTTTCTTTATGGACCAGAAGGTATACTGGACATTTACAACTCCTTGATGTTCTGTAAGCCAAAAGGTATCTCTAGAGAGTAAAACTCTTCCCTCTCCAGCTAACTAGTAGAGGTAGCAAGAAAAGTGATTCTCTGCTTTCTCCAGAGGATGTCAGTGTGTTTAATTCTGGTGTATAATAAAATCCAGATGAGTCTCTTGGAGAAAGAAACAGAGATTTAGAAAAATAATTTCTGCTGATTGGGAGTTTCAGTAGCTAGGAAACATTCACTTCATCCCCTGAAAGCAATACTGACTGCCAATACCATCCTAGATAAAGGAATGAAGAATATCATCCAGGAAGTCTGGTGTTTCTTCTTCTTGAAGTCCTCGCAGGAGAAAGTAGAAAGATAGGAATGATACCACTTACAGTGCTGAAGAGAAAGTCAGAAAACTGAGTTTTAGTCTTGGCTTTGACACTTGCTTTCATATGATCTTAGACAAGTTCCTTAATTTTGTTGAATCAGAGTTGTCATTTGTTTAAAACAAATTAGGACATGTGATATTTAGCCAACGAAACTCTCCTTTAAAAATCCACTACTCTAAGTAAAGACTTCTAAGAAAAGGGAAAGAGAGAAAAAGAGATACACAAGGGGAGAGGAGGGTAGAGAGGAGAGCTATACGGTTTTACCCTTTGAAACACAGATTCCTAAGGAGAAAAATTGTCCAAGATTTATCACCTCATACATGGATAGCAGCAATTGCCTGAACAATGGCTTTCTTATCTTCTATTTCTCATAACATTTCTCTCCCAACTTGACATAATTCCAAACTGATATTCAAATTCTTCCAATGGCTTACCGTTACCTACAAGAGGATGTACAAACTACCTTGGCATTCAAGATCTTCTACAAACTGGTGTCGGTTCACCAATCCAACTCTTGGTGAGCATTCCTGTTTGCATCATCAGCAAATACTGTCCTGAACTTTTACTTAACTAAACTACATACTTAGATTATAAATCATTGGAGGATAAATTTGTTTTTAAAATTTGCTTCCATCCTTATTCTCAGTAATTTTATTACTGCCCAACACAAAGCCAGTGCTATAAGCAAGACAGATGTCCTTGTTGTTTCCAAAATAGTTTGTGCTCTCCCAACTATCAAATCCTCTCAACTGCTAATGGAATCATGTCTGAAATCGGATCCTTTTTTTTTTTTTTCTTAGTCTACCCACCTTTCAGGAAACTTTTCAAACCCTGCCCCTTTCATGAGACTTTTTTTACTGCTCCAATGTATAGCAACAATTTCTCCAACTTCTGAACTCCCTTAGGAAAACAAAATAGTGAAAAGTTTATGTGTATAGTCAATAGAGTCAGGTCTGGTTCTGCAACTTGCTGGGTAAATCTGGCTAAATTATTTAACCTTGCTAAATTTAAGACTCTGTAATATCAGATAAGAAGTATTCCTGCCTCTCAATCTCTACCTAAAGGAAGTAGTAGTATCCAACTCACAGATTGTTGTTTGTCTCTTAGAATTAAGCGACATAACATACTGAAGGCACTTAGCAAAATACTTAGTAAATGCTCAGTGACAAACAATAAATGTTTGAATTTTTAAAAATAATTACTTACAGCATTCATGTTTGCATCTCCCTCAAATACTGTCCTGAACTTTCATTTAACTAAGCTATATGTGCTTGTACTTAGATTATAAATCACTGGAGGATGAACTATACTTTGTGTCTTTACTAAATCTGCTTCAATCCTTACCATTGTGCCCTACATTCAATGGGTCTCAGTAACTACTTGTTATATAAAAGCTTAGAGACAAATTAGACTATAAATATAGGACTGTTCTCCTTACTTTTTCTTTTAGGTTTTCAGTAAAGCATGAGAAGAAAATAAAAATCACAGGGGAAAAAAACTATATTTTTCACTTAATCCTCAAAACAGTCTCAATTTCATATCTGAAGAAACTGCACTTCAGAAGGTTTACATAACTATCCATTGTCACATATTTCAAGCTGGAATTTGAACAGAGGTTTTTCACCAAATTGAATAATAGGTGGCACAGAGGAAGTCTGGAAATTCATTTACCTAAAGCACAATCTTCTGATATCTTCTTCTTTATTGTTTGCCCTCATTTTCTCTTTTTTTTTTTTTTGATTTTTATTTAATTTTTTTTTTTTTATACAGCAGGTTCTTATTAGTTATCTATTTTATACATATTAGTGTGTATATGTCAACCTCAATCTCCCAATTCATCCCACCACCCCCCGCCCACTTTACCCCCTTGGTGTCCATATGTTTGTTCTCTACATCTGTGTCTCTATTTCTGCCTTGCAAACTGGTTCATCTGTACCATCTTTCTAGATTCCACATATATGCCTTAATATACGATATTTGTTTTTCTCTTTCTGACTTACTTCACTCTGTATGACAGTCTCTAGGCCCATCCACATCTCTACAAGTGGCCCAATTTTGTTCCCTTTTATGGCTGACTAATATTCCATTGTATATATGTACCACATCTTCTTTATCCATTTGTCTGTCGATGGGCATTTAGGTTGCTTCCATGACCTGGCTATTGTAAATAGTGCTGCAGTGAACATTGGGTGCATGTGTCTTTTTTTTTTTTTTTTTTTTTTTTTACTTTTAAAAATACTATTTTATTTATACTCATGTATGAAGAAAAAGGGCTATACTACCATGTTTACATACATACCAATATTGGAAACAATTCAATAATGAATCACATCTGAATTTTATAAAGAATACACAAACATTAAAAAACACTGATTGGTTACAGACAGCAGAGTGGAGGAAAAACCCATTAGCTATCATTTTCATTTCCAGTAAAGAGCAGCGCCCTCTGAGAAGAATCAGATCAGTTAGTAACACTCACCTGTACTGCAAAACAAGACATACAAAGGAAAGTTAGTGATTGCACTGATTTTATTACTTTTACTAAACCATTTTATCTTCCTCTCAATGCAAATAAAATAATACGAAGAAAAATATGTCCTCACTATTCACAATAAAAAGAGTCTGCTTCATTCTGCAGGCCTGGCACACTGTACAATAGGGAGCACTCCATGGCTCAAGTGGGTCAAAGTATCATTTTGATTCTGAGCCACCGAATAGAATCTCATGCATATTTGGTGACTGGACTAACTCCATAGGAGCTGTGATAGATTGAACCATTTCTGTGCAATCCCCAGATCTCACAAATAGGAAAAGGCCCTACACAAGAAAAGATAACAATCAATCTGTCCGTAAATTCTATCTATAGGCTCTTTCTCTAGTGTAAGGTGGAAAAATGGGCCCTTTCTTGAGTACACGGATACAAGTGTTGTTGTGGTCTAAAGATTGCTGGATTGATACTGTCTGATATAATGAAGATAAGGTATACATAGAAACCACTGCCAGATTAAGAAACTTCCACAACTTGTCTCAATTCTTCAAATAATGGAGCAAGTTCCTTTTCTAGGCTGACAATTAGTCCTGTATTAGCATTGCTGCTGGCTATGAAACTCACCACCAAAGGTAAACGACTGAATTGAACCACCTGGTAGGTGTTATAGTAACAGATGATACTTTTATTTTTTGAAAGTCCAAGTTTGCTCCCTTGGTCTGTTGCAAGGGCAAAAGTAGACAAGAAACCAGGTCTCAAAGCGTGCTCTGGAGCATTATCATTGGCCACTTTAATGACAGGCACGCCATCTCTATCTGACACAACAATAGCATGGAGCCCCTCAACACTTGGTAATTTTTTGTACAGGAATCGTTTTAGGTCCTGGGTTTCTGGGCTGCCCGGTTCCCTGAGCTGTCACTTCAGAGGACAGCTTCTGACACAGGTTCCTCTAAAAGCCGCTGTCACGTGATTTGTCCATGTGTCTTTTTGAATTATGGTTTTCTCTGGGTATATGCCCAGTAGTGGGATTGCTGGGTCATATGGAAATTCTATTTTTAGTTTTCTAAGGAACCTCCATCCTGTTCTCCATAGTGGCTGTATCAATTTACATTCCCACCAAGAGTGCAAGAGGGTTCCCTTTACTCCACACCCTCTCCAGCATTTGTTGTTTGCAGATTTTCTGATGATGCCCATTCTAACGGGTGTGAGGTGATACCTCATTGTAATTTGTCCTCATTTTCTCTTGGCATGCTCTATTTTCATGCAGAAAGGTTTGGTGCTGGCTTGACTCTTATCCTGCTCCTCTGCAGGCCATTTACAGTAGCTTCTGCCTTATCCACAGGGGACACATTCCAAGACCCCCAGTGGATGCCTGAAACCATGGATAGTACCGAACCCAATATATACTATGTTTTTTCTAGCATCAATGCTCTTGTGCTTTGGGGCAGTTTTTAAGTAAAATAACTGTTATTTGAATGTAGCACTGTGATATTGCGATGGTTGATCTGATAACACATATGGCTACTTAAATGACTAATGGGCAGGTAGCATGTTCACTGTGGAGCAGCTGGACAAAGGGATCATTCACATCCCAAGAGGGTCGGCGTGGGACTGCTTGAGATTTCTTCACACTGCTCAGAATGGCATGCAATTTAAATTTTATGAATTGTTTATTTCTGAAATTTTCCATTTAATAATTTCTGACCGTGGTTAACCTCAGGTAACTGAAACCGTAGGGGGGGAAAGAAAAAACAGATGAGGGGACTACTGTATATTGTTCAGCTAAATTACACACACATACCATGCCAGGAACTTAGAAAGGCAAAGGAACTATTTATTAGACTTTATAAACAAAGGAGGAAATACCAACTACTTTCTCACTATCCTCAGTAAATGGCTCCCCCATTTCTTTGGCTTCTCAAACCAAATATCTTATAGTCATCTTTGATGCCTCCTTATTTCATACCCCTAATCCCACTTATCAGCAAACCGTACAGACTCTGCCTTAAAATGTATATACAGAATTTGACTACAACTCACCACTAGCTCCCTCAAAGATATTTCATAAAAAGTTTGAAGTTACTTTACTTTGGCTTATTTCCATTAAGATGCAGAATAAAATCAGACAGGTTTCTCATTAGTAGCTTGACTTCATCCTTTTATTCAGGGAGTTATTTTAGTAATATGAAAATTCAAAATATCTTTATAGCTAGGTCTCATGGACCAGAAAAAAAATGTTATCTTTGATCTACTGTATATTTTAAACTAAAATATACACTTCAAGCTAAACATAGTTAATATAACTTTTACATCTCTTTATCAAAGAGAATAATTATCAAAATTATATTTTATAAGAAAACTTCTCCTATATAAGACAATATCTGCTCTCCTTCTTCTTCACCCCTCTTCCAAGGTAAGAAAACCTCAAATAAAACTTAAAGAAATAAAATGGACACATTTATTCATTCAATGCCAATTCTGTTAGCCTAAGACAAGAAGCAATCCTTTGGATAATATTGCATCGTTTCCCCAGGATCCAGATTGGGTAGCCACAATCAACAGGAAGGTGTCATTTTCTCCTTTCATTCTGTCATCTGTTCTTAATTTACATTTTACTGGTCTCTGACAAGGATAGTGTAGCAGATGGCAAGTGAAATCTAATTAGTGATGTCTTGCAAGTTGTGTCAAGATTCTTCAATAAGGTTGTTTTGTTGAAAAGCCATTGGAGGAGTGTTAGCTCTGTTTCCTGATGATAGGCAAAAGAAATAAGTAGCACTGGTCTTTATTTTACCTAATTCAGAGCTTGTCGTGTGGAAACAGCCTTTTTCCCAGGGGTATTTCTAAAAAACAATCAGAGGCAATTGCTGAACATCATGGCTGTCTGAGGCAGTGGACAGCAGTTGGGTAAACAATGAACTAACCACAAAATCTAAAACTAAAAGCTGGGGAAAGAAATGTCCATAGGGGAATTTGAAAAAAATCTCCAACCTATTCTGGGTATATAAACGCAAAGGATTGTGTGAATACCCAGGCCTCTGTGCATGCCAGTGTTCACACTCAGAAAAGACCTAAAAAAGGCACTGGGTTCTCACCTGTGACTAACCTTGAGGTTCTACACAAGCAGGAAATAAAGAGTAAAGCAGAGTTGTTAGCTTGAGTATTGATGGCACGTCCCAACATGCCTACAAGCCCTCCAGCAGAGGCTATGGGACTTATTAGTTCCAGGCAAATAAGAACATCTCTATCTAATAACTAAATGACCACTAAGCTAGCCGAGCAGAGACTTCAGTGACCACATATTACAAATAATATAGGCTTTACAAAATTAATTCAAAAAAGTTGCTAAACAAATGATAACAAACTCTGGCATAGAGGATGAACCTGATTTCCAGAATTGAAGCATAACTAATGTTATTTAAAATTTCTACTTTTTATGAGTCATGCAAAAAAAAAAAAAAAAAAAGAAAAGAAAGAAAAAAGTATGGCTCATACATAGGAAATTAAGCAGTTAATAGAAACTGTCCCTGTGGAAGCCCAGATATCAGACTTTCTGAGAAAGATTCAAATCATCTATTATATGTATGTATACATGTTTAAAAGACTAAGGAAAACTTAGTCCACTGGATCTGAAGAACTAAAGGAAAGTATGAGATCTGTGTCTCAACAAAGAGATATTATCAATAAAGAGATAGAAATTACATAAAAGAAGCAAATAAAATGTCTGGAGTTGAAAAGTGTAATAACTGAAATGAGAAATTCACTAAAGGTGCTCAGTAGAAAATTTGAGCAGACAGAAGAAATATTTAGTGAAATTGAAGATAGTTAAATTGAAATTATACAATCTCAGGAACAAAAATAAAAAAGAATTTAAAAAATGAACAGTCTCAAAAACCATTAGGACACCACAAGCACACCAATATACATATAACAGGAGACCCAGAAAGAGAGGAAAGAGAAAGACAAAGAAGTAGAAAGAATGATTAAAGAAATAATGAACAAAACCTTCCTAAATTTGATGAAAAACATTAATTTACACATTCAAGAAACTCATTAATCAAAAAATCTACAAACAATAAATGCTGGAGAGGGTGTGGAGAAAAGGGAACCCTCTTGCACTGTTGGTGGGAATGTAAATTGATACAGCCACTATGGAGAACAGTATGGAGGTTCCTTAAAAAACTAAAAATAGAACTACCATACAACCCAGCAATCCCACTACTGGGCATATACTCTGAGAAAACCATAATTCAAAAAGAGTCATGTACCACAATGTTCATTGCAGCTCTATTTACAATAGCCAGGACATGGAAGCAACCTAAGTGTCCATCGACAGATGAATGGATAAAGAAGATGTGGCACGTATATAAAATGGAATGTTATTCAGCCATAAAAAGAAATGAAATTGAGTTATTTGTAGTGAGGTGGATGGACCTAGGGTCTGTCATACAGAGTCAAGTAAGTCAGAAAGAGAAAAACAAATACCGTATGCTAACACATATATATAGAATCTAAGTATGCTCTATGATCAAAAGCAGATGAAATTAGAAATCAATAGCAAAGGGAAATTTGAGGAAATTCACAAACGTGAAAATTAAGTAATTTTCTTTTCTTTTCTAGTTTCTTAAGAAGGAAGTTTGGATTATTGACTTGAGATCTTTATTTATTTATTTATTTTAATATAGGCACTTGCAACTATATTTCCTCTAAGCAATGCTTTTAGTTTATACCATAATTTTGGTACATTTTGTTTCCATTTCTTTTAATGATTTTTCTGATATCTGCTTTGACTGAAGTAATGAGTACATTACTTAACTTGTACATGCACATAATAAAGGAGTAGCATAATATACGAAAACAAAACAAAACAAAACTGAAAGAACCAAAGTGAGAAACAGACAATTCTATAATAATACTTAGAGATTTCAGTTCCTCACTTTCAGTAATGGATAGGACAACTATACAGAAGATCAACAAGGAAACATAAGACATGCATAAAACTATAAACCAATTAGACTCCCAGACAACTATAGAACACGTGGTCCAATACAGCAAACTGCACACATTCTACTGAAGTGCACATGGAGTATACTCCAAAATAGATCACACGATAGGTCACAAAATAAGTCTTAATAAATTTCAAAGATTCAAATCATGCAAAGTATGTTCTATGATCAAAAGCAGATGAAATTAGAAATCAATAGCAAAGGGAAATTTGAGGAAATTCACAAACGTGAAAATTAAGTAATGTACTCAAGTGCCTATATTAAAAGAAAGCCCCGGACCATATGGTTTCACTGGTAAATTCTACTATACTTTTAAAGAATTAAAATCAATTATTCACAAACTTTTCTAAAACATAAAAGAGGAGGAAACACTTCTCAGCTCTTTCTATGAATCTGTATTACTCTGATACCAAAACCAAAGATATTACAGAAAAGAAAACTAGATATCAGTATCCCTTATAAATATATGTATATCTAAAAATTCTCCTCAAAATACTATCAAACCAAATGAAACAACATATAAAAATGATTATACATGTTGTTCACAAACAGGTGGGATTTATTCCAGGATTTGAAGGTTTGTTCATCATGAAAATCAATGTTAAAAATCAATCAATGTAATACACCATATTAATAAAATAAAGGACAAAACAACATACATTATCATCTTTGTAGATGCACAAAACCATTTTACAAAATCCATCACCATTTCATCATAGAAAACACTCAAAATACTAAGAATAGAAGGGAAATTCTTCAACATAATAAAGAATATCTATTAAAATCCCACAGCTGTTATCATACTTAACGGTGAAAGACTGAAATCTTTCCCCAAAGATCTGTAATGAACCAAGGATGTCTGCTCTCACCACATGTTCTCAACATTGTATCGGGAATGCTAGCCAGAGAAATTAGGTAAGAAGAAACAAAAAGCATCCCAACTGGAAAAGAAGTAAAATTACCCTTACTGGCAGAGGAAATAATCCTGTATATAGAAAATCCTCAAGAATCTACCAAAAAAAAAAAAAAATAGAGCTAATAAATCAGTTCAGCAAAGACACAGGATGCAAGATCAATGTGCAAACATTGACTGTATTTCTATACACTAGCAATGAACGATCTGAAAATAAAATATTAAAACAATTCCATTTATAATGGAATAGCATCAAAATGAATAAAACACTTAGGAACAAATTTATCCAAAGAAGTGCAAGACTTATACATTGCAAACTAGAAAACATTATTGAAAGAAATTAAAGAACACCTAAATACATGGAACAACATCCTCTGTTCATGGATTTGAAGACTTAATATTGTCAAAATGGCAATACTCATCAGATAGATCCAAAGATTCAATACAATATCTATCAAAGTTCTAGCTACGTTTGTTTTTTCTTCAGAATTTGACAACCTGAACTTAGAATTCACATGCAAATCCTCAGGACACAGAATAACTTAGAATTCACATGCAAATCCTCAGGACACAGAATAGACTAGACACTCTTGAAAGAGAAGAAGAACCAAGTTGAAGCACTCACACTTCCCAATTTCAAAATAACTACAAATGAGAAAAAAAAATAGTCTTTTCAAGAAATAGTGCTAGGAAAACTGAATACCTAAATGCAAAAGAATGATTTTGGACCCCTATCTCATATGACACAAAAATTAACTCACAATGGATCATAGGCCTAAATACTAAAACTGAATTACAAAACTAGAAAGAAACACTGGATTACATCTTTGTGACCTTGGGTTAGGCAATGGTTTCATAGATATATTATCAAAAGCAAAAGTGACAAAAGAAAAATAAATTGTATTTCATCAAAATTTAAAATTCTTGAGTATCAAAGGACACCAGCAAGAAAGTAAAAAACAACCAACAGAATAGGAGAAAATTTCACAAATCATATATATCTGATAAGACAAACCCATTAAAAACTGGGCAAAGTATTTGAATAGACATTTCTCCAAAACAGATATACAAATGACCGATGAGTACATGAAAATATATTCACCATCATTAGTTATAAGGTAAATGCAATCCCAAACCACAATAAGATACCATTTCACACACTAAATTAAAAAAGATGGCTAAAATTAAAAAGTTTAAAAATGTTAGAGAATGTGTACAAATTGAAACTCTTACACATTCTAGGGCAATAAAATTTTTTTACCTATTTTGCAATAGTCTTGCAGTTACTTAAAATGTCAAACATAGATTCCCCATATGACCCAGCAGTTTCACTCCTAAGTATACACCCAAGAGAACTGAAAAAATATCTCCACATAAAATCTTGTACATAGATATTCATAGCAGCGTTATTAATAACAGCCAAAAAGTGGAAACAAGGCAAATGCCTATCAGTGAATGAATGGATAAACAAATGTGGTATATCCATACAATGGAAAAATATTGAGCCATAAAAAGGAATGAAGTGTTAAAAAAGGAACGAATGAATGAACCTTGAGAACACTAGGTTAAGTGAAAGATCCACATATAAAAGACCACATATCATATGACAATATTTTCATGAAACGCCTAGAATAGGCAAATTTATAGATACAGAAAGTATATTAGTGATTTCCAGGGACCACAGGGAGGGGAGAATGGGGAGTGACCGCTAATGGGGTAACGAAAATGTACTGGAATAAGATAGTGGTGATGGTTGTACCACTTTGTGAGTATATTAAAAATCATTTAATTATACACTTGCAATGGCTGAATTGTATATGTGAATTATATCCCAATTTTTAAAATGCAATTATAAAAATTGTGAAAAAATGCATTACGTATTGTAGATACTCCATTAATTAGTTCCTTAATCACTGAGGTTTTACTCTATCAGCCTATGTCTATGTATTTACATACTGAAACTTGGAATAACCTGTCCTTTTAAAATTTATTAATAATCTATTTGAAAACTAAATATAGAGGAGCCTTATGAATAATGTTAGAAATTCTTAACTACAGCTTGCTTTCCAAATTTTCTCATATATACCAAAGTCATAATGATGATGCTTTAAAATACATTTAACATACTGAATACAGTTATTTTAAGAATGACATCAATTTTGTATATCTTATTTCTACTTGTTTATTACTGAGGGTCTTGATTTAATTATGTCAGGTGTTTCGACTTGCCCTCAAATTTATTGCCTGTTATGTGAATCTCCAACTTTCATTTTCGGAGGTCAATCACAATGTGTTGGTAAGTTTTTTGAAACCTAATGACCATCAGGAAGCTATGAGACAAAGACAAAGCTTCCCTCCACAAACCTATGTATCATAAAAGGATTTTCCATCAGCCAGCTCCATAAAGCTCTTAAGTCCCACTTGTGTGATGGACGTTTATCTGTTTATTCTTCAGGAGAAGAAAACAGTGGCACTTTCTTCATTTGTCCATTTTGCCTGGCCAGTCTGCATGGCCCCAAACTCCTTAATTATCCAGCTTTCTCACAACTAACAGAAAAACTGCTCAGAGTGGCGACTGACAAACTCTTGAGATCACCAAGGGAGTTACACCTGAAAAGCTGCTAGGTATTAGCAGATGATATCCCTGGTGCTGTGATATGATGTGAATTAATTTGATCTCTCAGAAGAACAAGGAACATTCCCCTGCTCCCCATGATTTACATAACAATTGAATGTTTCTGCTGCTAACCAGATCACTACTTTCACTGAACACCTTGTTGTCAGTTTAAGATGGCAGAATGATTTATTTACAATTTTAGCTTCCTTCAATGCATTTAAGATGCACACTTCCTACTAGCTAAAATCCAAGCTCAAAACGTCATTCTATGGGACTAGTCAAGAAATGAACTACAATACCAATTAGTGGAGGTTGCATTTTATTTCCGACATTTCACAATAAATGTGCTTCCATTCAATGTGCACTCCTTCTTTTTACTCTGAATCAGCACTGTTTAAAGCTTCTACCCAAAAATCTTGCTCTGGGACCTTTTCCTCAATTTTTAAAATATTCTCTTGTCTAATCTCGGCTTTGCTACTTCCATTTCACTTTGTTCTAAATTGTATAGACCTCAGCCCTTCTAAAACCTATATCATTCCTCTCTCCTGGAATCCCAGCCCACCCCATATCCCCAGATCTCCTGCTTCTTTTAGAGTAGATTAAACAATTCTCAGAACTAACAAGGGTAAGTCTTTCTACTCTAGGCAAAAATGATCATTACTCCTTTTCACTGTCAACTATTCTGTGGGCAAGAATTTCTAGGATTCCTATAATTGTGTTTAAATGTTTGTACTAAATAAGAACTTTGTTTGCTATGTATAAAAATAAATAGTGGTCCCTTTACATTCTCCCTTTAAAAAATTAGAGAAGAGAAGCTCAAAGTTGGAGTCATTTTCTGGTGGGAATGAGGGGCTTGGGCGAAGAGGTGTGTCTGTGTCTGTGTCTGTGTGGGCGGGGGCTCCAGGAGAGCATTTCTGAGGATGAAGACATGTTGGCCCAAGTCTTTTCCTATTTCCATTCAAAAAACAGAGGGTATGAGCTGCCTCATGGTGGTGTTGTGAAAGGAAAATCAAAATAGAGTCAATATTGCTAAGGGAGTTCTCTAAAATGGAGCCAGGAGGCCATTGAGGAAGTGTGATTTATGCACATCTCAGCCCACATGGAATCTGACCTTTTGACCGCTTATTGTCTTAATACAGGCATCCAGAACATCTACCCAATGTTCCAGAAATTCCAGATACTTGTTGGATCCTTAGTCTAAAATTACTCATGACAGCTTATCCCTTAAGGACAAATATTTCCTTTCTTATGTCAGACTACAGCCTTGTGGTTTTTGCCTTTATAAACCCCTGATTCTTTCTCTTCCCTGGAATACACTTTCAGCTTTACCTGAGTCTGTGTCTCTTGAGTTGCAATTTTCAAGACCCCAAATAAAGCTCTTTGTTCTTTGCAGCCTGTATACTGATTATTGGTCAAAAGCACTCCCTAGGGGCAGAGTAAAATGGAAAGAAAAACTACAGGTTCTACTTTGGCAATCGACATTTGCTCCATGCTTTATTATCCCTTTAAGAAGCTCTTCCTTGGTTCCTTTGTTTCTGATAGTTTTACAGAAAATGATGTGAAATAAGGGGATATTCTTGGATTATCCCAAATTGATGATAATTATCCCCACCAGTATCTTGTATTTTTGAAAGAATAAATAAAAGTAAAATACACCTTGCAATTCTCCAATATTTCAGGGATGTGTGAGGGTTAGAAAAATATATATGGGTATGGAAGCGCCTTAAACAATAAACAAATTATATAAACATAAAATAATACTGTTATTTTATCATTACTTGAAGGTTTAATCTCCTCACAATACCAGTTTCTAAACCGAGTAATCAATCAAATCGTGGGAGAAATCTGGGAGAAAAGTCTGGGATCATCTGGTTCAAATTTCTCGGCAATGGGTGAGAAACACTCTTGTCATAGCTGAAAGTTTTTTGTGTTAATTCTGATTCTAAATTATTCAATGTTATTGAAGAGGCATTTATGAAGCAATCTCTTTGTACCAAGTACTGTGATAGGTACTAATGATACTCAAAGGCAAAAGTGCCTGAAACATAATCCTAACTAGTTCACAGTCTAGTTATTGAGGACTGCCTACCAAAAACCATAAATATGTGAAGGAGCTATAACAGGGATATGGAAGCAATTAATTCTGAATCAGGGGTCAATTATAAAGACGAAAGCATAACAGCCATTTATAATTATAAGTTAATGTGCTATGTCTCCCTGGGATATTTCTAATTATGAAATGAAGGACTCTATCTTCTGTTAATAGAATTTCCAGTGTCTGCAAAATGTTAATGGAAAGGATTTTTGTTTAGACACAGAAGACTGAATATATGCAGTCATCCATTATATCTCCAAGAACCTCTCCCCCCCAAAAAAGAATTACTGTAAAGGATTTGAAAATATTTATAAATCTTCAAACATACAGAAAATAGGAGAGGAGATGACAGACAAGAAATATCTAAATATTGAGAGATGGAAAGCAGATGGTCTAGTGGTATGTGATTTAACAGATCAGAGATCCCTCAAACTTATATACCAAAAGGAAGCAAGCCAATTTACAAGAGAAAAAAATCATAAATTGTGTGCAAAAAGTATCTCTTCCTGTGAGACATACAGAAAGTGTCTAAACACAGTATTGGTTGAAAGTCTTTATGAAAAGTAATCAGGCCCTCAGATCCATGCCCCAGGTTATATGACTAAGCAATCTTCCTTCCTCCTTTATGTCTGAAGACTACAGATTTATTCTCAAATGATTAAACTATACAGGCCCCAAACATAGGGACATCAGGCACAGCTAGCCATAGGGTGCACTGCCATACTAAAAACCAGAGGACACTGCTATTTCATGCAGTGAAAATAAAAAGAAATATTCTTGAAACTATCAAATAAAAAAGCCAAATTTCCTTCAAAGGAATGGTAATTATATTGTGAGTAAATTTAATATTATTAATAATAAAAACCTGAAGGCAACAGAGAAAAAATTTCAAAATGCTAAGGGAAAACAATTGTCAAATTAGAATTTTATATCTGGATAAAGTATCATTCAAGTGAAGATGAAATGAAGACATTTTCAGACTTAAAATGAAGTTGAGAATTTAGTTCTCATAAATCAGTACTGAAAGAACCACTAAAGGCTGTATTTTAGTGCAAAACAACAACAACGGTGGATGTCTGGGCAAGATGGCGGAAGAGTAAGACGCGGAGATCACCTTCCTCCCCACAGATACATCAGAAATACATCTCCACGTGGAACTGCTCCTACAGAACACCCACTGAACGCTGGCAGAAGACGTCAGACCTCCCAAAAGGCAAGAAACTCCCCACGTACTTGGGTAGGGCAAAAGAAAAAAGAAATAACAGAGACAAAAGAATAGGGACGGGACCTGCACCAGTGGGAGGGAGCTGTGAAGGAGGAAAGGTTTCCACACACTAGGAAGCCCCTTCGCGGGCGGAGACTGCGGGTGGCGGAGGGGGTAAGCTTCGGAGCCACGGAGGAGAGCGCAACCACAGGGGTGCGGAGGGCAAAACAGAGAGATTCCCGCATGGAGGCTCGGCGCCGAGCAGCACTCACCAGCCCGAGAGGCTTGTCTGCTCCCCCGCCGGGGCGGGCGGGGGCTCGGAGCTGAGGCTCCGGCTTCGGTCAGATCCCAGGGAGAGGACTGGGGTTGGCGGCGTGAACACAGCCTGAAGGGGCTAGTGCGCCACAGCTAGCCGGGAGGGAGTCCGGGAAAAGGTCTGGAGCTGCCAAACAGGCAAGAGACTTTTTCTTGCCTCTTTGTTTCCTGGTGGGCGAGGAGAGGGGATTCAGAGCGCCGCCTAAACGAGCTCCAGAGACGGGCGCGAGCTGCGGCTATCAGCGCGGACCCCAGAGACGGGCACGAAACGATAAGACTGCTGCTGCCACCACCAAGAAGTCGTGTGCGAGCACAGGTCACTCTCCACACCGCTCCTCCTGGGAGCCTGCTCAGCCCGCCACTGCCAGCGTCCCGTGAGCCAGGGACAACTTCCCCGGGAGAACGCACGGCGCGCCTCAGGCTGGTGCAACGTCACGCCGGCCTCTGCCGCCGCAGGCTCGCCCCGCCTCCTCCGTACCCCTCCCTCCCCCCAGCCTGAGTGAGCCAGAGCCCCCGAAGCAGCTGCTCCTTTAACCCCGTCCTGTCTGAGCGAAGAACAGACGCCCTAAGGCGACCTACACGCAGAGGCGGGGCCAAATCCAAAGCTGAACCCTGGGAGCCACAGAAGCAGCGGATTAAAGCTCCACAGACAACTTGATGTACCTGCATCTGTTGAATACCTGAATAGACAACGAATCATCCCAAATTGAGGAGGTGGACTTTAGGAACAGGATATACTATTTTTTCCCCTTTTCCTCTTTTTGTGAGTGTGTATGTGTATGCTTCTGTGTGAGATTTTGTCTGTATAGCTTTGCTTTCACCATTTGCCCTAGGGTTCGGTCCATCCGTTTTTTTTTGTTTTTACGTAAAAAAATTTTTTTTTCTTAATAAATTTTTTATTTTATTTTTAAAATTTTTTTATATGTATACATTTTTTTAATCAGTCATCAATTTTATACACATCACTGTATACATGTCAATCCCAATTGCCCAATTCAGCACACCACCATCCCCACCCCACCACAGTTTTCCCCCCTTGGTGTCCATATGTTTGTTCTCTACATCTGTGTCTCAATTTCTGCCCTGCAACCTGGTTCATCTGTACCATTTTTCTAGGTTCCACATACATGCGTTAATATACGATATTTGTTTTTCTCTTTCTGACTTACTTCACTCTGTATGACAGTCTCTAGATCCATCCACGTCTCAACAAATGACTCAATTTCATTCCTTTTTATGGCTGAGTAATATTCCATTGTATATATGTACCACACCTTCTTTATCCATTCATCTGTCGATGGGCATTTAGGTTGCTTCCATGACTTGACTATTGTAAATAGTGCTGCAATGAACATTGGGGTGCATGTGTCTTTTTGAATTACGGTTTTCTCTGGGTATATGCCCAATAGTGGGATTGCTGGGTCATATGGTAATTCTATTTTTAGTTTTCTAAGGAACCTCCATATTGTTCTCCATAGTGGCTGGAAATAAATTTTTTCTTATTTTTTATTTTAAAAAATTAAAAAAATTTTTTTCTTAACAATTTTTTTCTTATTTTTAAAAAATTAAAAAAATTTTTTCTTAATAAATTTTTTCTTAATTATTTTCTTATTTTTTATTTTAAAAAATTAAGGGGATTAACCAAGATGGCGGAGTAGAAGGACGTGCTCTCACTCCCTCTTGCGAGAGCACCAGAATCAC
The DNA here is from genome assembly GCF_028564815.1 of Eubalaena glacialis. Classification (NCBI taxonomy): domain Eukaryota; kingdom Metazoa; phylum Chordata; class Mammalia; order Artiodactyla; family Balaenidae; genus Eubalaena; species Eubalaena glacialis. The sequence continues at coordinate 41,616,524 of NC_083717.1, forward strand.
AACTGGCTGCTGGACAATCATCGACAGGAAGACACTGGACTTCACCAAGGAGGATACCCCACGTCCAAGGACAGAGGAGAAGCCACAGTGAGACGGTAGGAGGGGCACAATCAGAGTAAAATCAAATCCCATAACTGCTGGGTGGGTGACTCACAGACTGGCGAGCACTTATACCACAGAAGTCCACCCACTGGAGTGAACGTTCTGAGCCCCACGTCAGGCTTCTCAACCTGGGGGTCTGGCAACGGGAGGAGGAATTCATAGAGAATCAGACTTTGAAGCCTAGTGGGAATTGATTGCAGGACTTTGACAGGACTGGGGGAAACAGAGACCCCACTCTTGGAGGGCGCACACAAAATAGTGTGTGCATCGGGACCCAGGGGAAGGAGCAGTGACCCTGGGGGAGACTGAACCAGACATAACTGCTGGTGTTGGGGGTTCTCCTGCAGAGGTGGGGGCTGGCTCCGTTTCACCGTGGGGACAATGACACTGGCAGCGGAGGTTCTGGGAAGTACTCCTTGGCGTGAGCCCTCCCAGAGTCTGCCATTAGCCCCACCAAAGAGCCCGGGTAGGCTCCAGTGTTGGGTTGCCTCAGGCAAAACAACCAACAGGGAGGAAACCCAGCCCCACCCATCAACAGTCAAGTGAATTAAAGTTTTACGGAGCTCTGACCGCCACAGCAACAGTCAGCTCTACCCACCTCCAGAGCCTCCCATCAAGCCTCTTAGATAGCCTCAACCACCAGAGGGCAGACAGCAGAAGCAAGAAAAACTACAGACCTGCAGTCTGTGGAACAGAAACCACATTTACAGAAAGATAGACAAGATGAAAAGGCAGAGGGCTATATACCAGATGAAGGAACAAGAAAAACCCCAGAAAAATAACTAAATGAAGTGGAGATAGGCAACCTTCCAGAAAAAGAATTCAGAATAATGATAGTGAAGATGATCCAGGACCTTGGAATAAGAATGGAGGCAAAGATTGAGAAGATGCAAGAAATGTTTAACAAAGACCTAGAAGAATTAAAGAACGAACAAACAGAGATGACCAATACAATAACTGAAATGAAAACTACACTAGAAGGAATCAATAGTAGAATAACTGAGGCAGAAGAACGGATAAGTGACCTGGAAGACAGAATGGTGGAATTCACTGCTGCGGAACAGACTAAAGAAAAAAGAATGAAAAGAAATGAAGACAGCCTAAGAGACCTCTGGGACAACATTAAACGCAACAACATTCACATCATAGGGGTCCCAGAAGGAGAAGAGAGAGAGAAAGGACCAGAGAAAATATTTGAAGAGATTATAGTCGAAAACTTCCCTAACACGGGAAAGGAAATAGCCACCCAAGTCCAGGAAGCTCAGCGAGTCCCCTACAGGATAAACCCAAGGAGAAGCATGCAGAGACACATAGTAATCAAAGTGGCAAAAATTAAAGACAAAGAAAAATTATTGAAAGCAGCAAGGGAAAAACGACAAATAACATACAAGGGAACTCCCATAAGGTTAACAGCTGATTTCTCAGCAGAAACTCTACAAGCCAGAAGGGAGTGGCATGATATACTTAAAGTGATGAAAGGGAAGAACCTACAACCAAGATTACTCTACCCAGCAAGGATCTCATTCAGATTTGATGGAGAAATCAAAAGCTTTACAGACAAGCAAAAGCTAAGAGAATTCAGCACCACCAAACCAGCTCTACAACAAATGTTAAAGGAACTTCTCTAAGTGGGAAACACAAGAGAAGAAAAGGACCTACAAAAACAAACCCAAAACAATTAAGAAAACGGTCATAGGAACATACATATCGATAATTACCTTAAACGTGAATGGATTAAATGCTCCAGCCAAAAGACACAGGCTTGCTGAATGGATACAAAAACAAGACCCATATATATGCTGTCTACAAGAGACCCACTTTAGACCTAGGGACACATACAGACTGAAAGTGAGGGGATGGAAAAAGATATTCCGTGCAAATGGAAATGAAAAGAAAGCTGGAGTAGCTATACTCATATCAGATAAAATAGACTTTAAAATAAAGAATGTTACAAGAGACAAGGAAGGACACTACATAATGATCAAGGGATCAATTCAAGAAGAAGATATAACAATTATAAATATATATGCACCTAACATAGGAGCACCTCATTACATAAGGCAACTGCTAACAGCTATAAAAGAGGAAATGGACAGTAACACAATAATAGTGGGGGACTTTAACACCTCACTTACACCAATGAACAGATCATCCAAAATGAAAATAAATAAGGAAACACAAGCTTTAAATGATACATTAAACAAGATGGACTTAATTGATATTTATAGGACATTCCATCCAAAAACAGCAGATTACACGTTCTTCTCAAGTGCGCACGGAACATTCTCCAGGATAGATCACATCTGGGGTCACAAATCAAGCCTTGGTAAATTTAAGAAAATTGAAATCGTATCAAGTATCTTTTCCGACCACAATGCTATGAGACTAGATATCAATTACAGGAAAAGATCTGTAAAAAATACAAACACATGGAGGCTACACAATACACTACTTAATAACGAAGTGATCACTGAAGAAATCAAAGGGGAAATCAAAAAATACCTAGAAACAAATGACGATGGAGACACGACGACCCAAAACCTATGGGATGCAGCAAAAGCAGTTCTAAGAGGGAAGTTTATAGCAATACAAGCCTACCTCAAGAAACAGGAAACATCTCGAATAAACAACCTAACCTTGCACCTAAAGCAATTAGAGAAAGAAGAACAAAAAAACCCCAAAGTTAGCAGAAGGAAAGAAATCATAAAGATCAGATCAGAAATAAATGAAAAAGAAATGAAGGAAACAATAGCAAAGATCAACAAAACTAAAAGCTGGTTCTTTGAGAAGATAAACAAAATTGATAAACCATTAGCGAGACTCATCAAGAGAAAAAGGGAGAAGACTCAAATCAATAGAATTTCAAATGAAAAAGGAGAAGTAACAACTGACACTGCAGAAATACAAACGATCATAAGAGATTACTACAAGCAACTCTATGCCAATAAAATGGACAACCTGGAAGAAATGGACAAATTCTTAGAAATGCACAACCTGCCAAGACTGAACCAGTAAGAAATAGAAAATATGAACAGACCAATCACAAGCACTGAAATTGAAACTGTGATTAAAAATCTTCCAACAAACAAAAGCCCAGGACCAGATGGCTTCACAGGCGAATTCTATCAAACATTTAGAGAAGAGCTAACACCTATCCTTCTCAAACTCTTCCAAAATATTGCAGAGGGAGGAACACTCCCCAACTCATTCTACAAGGCCACCATCACCCTGATACCAAAACCAGACAAAGATGTCACAAAGAAAGAAAACTACAGGCCAATATCACTGATGAACATAGATGTAAAAATCCTCAACAAAATACTAGCAAACAGAATCCAACAGCACATTAAAAGGATCACACACCATGATCAAGTGGGGTTTATTCCAGGAATGCAAGGATTCTTCAATATATGCAAATCAATCAACGTGATACATCATATTAACAAATTGAAGGAGAAAAACCGTATGATCATCTCAATAGATGCAAAGAAATCTTTCGACAAAATTCAACACCCATTTATGATAAAAGCCCTGCAGAAAGTAGACATAGAGGGAACTTTCCTCAACATAATAAAGGCTATATATGACAAACCCACAGCCAACCTCGTCCTCAATGGTGAAAAACTGAAACCATTTCCACTAAGATCAGGAACAAGACAAGGTTGCCCACTCTCACCAATATTATTCAACATAGTTTTGGAAGTTTTAGCCACAGCAATCAGAGAAGGAAAAGAAATAAAAGGAATCCAAATCGGAAAAGAAGAAGTAAAGCTGTCACTGTTTGCAGATGACATGATACTATACATAGAGAATCCTAAAGATGCTACCAGAAAACTACTAGAGCTAATCAATGAATTTGGTAAAGTAGCAGGATACAAAATTAATGCACAGAAATCTCTTGCATTCCTATACAGTAATGATAAAAAATCTGAAAGTGAAATTAAGAAAACACTCCCATTTACCATTGCAACAAAAAGAATAAAATATCTAGGAATAAACCTAACTAAGGAGACAAAAGACCTGTATGTAGAAAATTATAAAACACTGATGAAAGAATTTAAAGATGATACAAACAGATGGAGAGATATACCATGTTCTTGGATTGGAAGAATCAACATTGTGAAAATGACTCTATTACCCAAAGCAATCTACAGATTCAATGCAATCCCTATCAAACTACCACTGGCATTTTTCACAGAACTAGAACAGAAAATTTCACAATTTGTATGGAAACACAAAAGACCCCGAATAGCCAAAGCAATCTTGAGAACGAAAAATGGAGCTGGAGGAATCAGGCTCCCTGACTTCAGACTATACTACAAAGCTACAGTAATCAAGAAAGTATGGTACTGGCACAAAAATGGAAACATAGATCAATGGAACAGGATAGAAATCCCAGAGATAAACCCACACACATATCGTCACCTTATCTTTGATAAAGGAGGCAAGCATATACAGTGGAGAAAAGACAGCCTCTTCAATAAGTGGTGCTGGGAAAACTGGACAGGTACATGTAAAAGTATGAAATTAGAACACTCCCTGACACCATACACAAAAATAAACTCAAAATGGATTAAAGACCTAAATGTAAGGCCAGACACTATCAAACTCTTAGAGGAAAACATAGGCAGAACACTGTATGACATAAATCACAGCAAGATCCTTTTTGACCCATCTCCTAGAGGAATGGAAATAAAAACACAAATAAACAAATGGGACCTAATGAAACTTAAAAGCTTTTGCACAGCAAAGGATACCATAAACAAGACCAAAAGACAACCCTCAGAATGGGAGAAAATATTTGCAAATGAAGCAACAGACAAAGGATTAATTTCCAAGATTTACAAGCAGCTCATGCAGCTCAATAACAAAAAAACAAACAACCCAATCCAAAAATGGGCAGAAGACCTAAATAGACATTTCTCCAAAGAAGATATAGATTGCCAACAAACACATGAAAGAATGCTCAACATCATTAATCATTAGAGAAATGCAAATCAAAACTACAATGAGATATCATCTCACGCCGGTCCGAATGGCCATCATCAAAAAATCTAGAAACAATAAATGCTGGAGAGGGTGTGGAGAAAAGGGAACACTCTTGCCCTGTTGGTGGGAATGTAAATTGATACAGCCACTATGGAGAACAGTATGGAGTTTCCTTAAAAAACTAAAAATAGAACTACCATACGACCCAGCAATCCCACTACTGGGCATATACCCTGAGAAAACCATAATTCAAAAAGAGTCATGTACCAAAATGTTCATTGCAGCTCTATTTACAATAGCCAGGACATGGAAGCAACCTAAATGTTCATCATCGGATGAATGGATAAAGAAGATGTGGCACATATATACAATGGAATATTACTCAGCCATAAAAAGAAACGAAATGGAGTTATTTGTAGTGAGGTGGATGGAGTTAGAGTCTGTCATACAGAGTGAAGTAAGTCAGAAAGAGAAAAACGAATACAGTATGCTAACACATATATATGGAATCTAAGGGATAAAAAAAAAAAGAAAAAAAGGTCATGAAGAACCTAGTCGCAGGATGGGAATAAAGACACAGACCTACTAGAGAATGGACTTGAAGATATGGGGAGGGGGAAGGGTAAGATGTCACAAAGTGAGAGAGTGGCATGGACATATATACACTACCAAACGTAAAATAGATAGCTAGTGGGAAGCAACTGCATAGCGCAGGGAGATCAGCTCTGTGCTTTGTGACCGCCTGGGGGGTGGGATGGGGAGGGTGGGAGGGAGGGAGATGCAGGAGGGAGGAGATGTGGGAACATATGTATATGTATGACTGATTCACTTTGTTATAGAGCAGAAACTAACACACCATTGTAAAGCAATTATACTCCAATAAAGATGTTTAAAAAACAACAACAACAACAACAAAACAAGCACACAGATAAGGAAGTAAGATGCAGTTTGAAAATTTATGTAACTGCAGATATAAAATAGTTGACTTTCTCTGTCTCAAGTGAGTAAAATTAAAGTTAAAACAACATAAATGAAGGTGGGAAAGAGTGTTTAATGACTAGTTAAGTTTGCTAATGTCCTCATCTCATTTGAGAAAGTACAGAGATACTGCATAACTTTAGCTAATTTAAGAAACTTAATTAACTTTAAATATTTCTTTTTTAAAAGGCATTAATGCTTTGTAATTCTGAAATATTGGAAATGTTTTATTTCTTGTATGGCAGTTACATGAATGTTAATTTTGTGATAATTTCATTTTTGTTGTGTGCAATTTTCTGTATGTATACTGAACTTCAATATTTTTTAATTAGGAGAAATATACAAACACAATAAAAATATAATTAGTAGTTTCCAGAGTGGTGAAGGGGAAAAACAAAGGAATATTTTAAAATTGCTAAGCCAACAGAGGTAGGAAATGTGGGATTAAATAAATGGAAGCAAAGAAAAAATGTTTAATAAATAGCACAAAATAAGACAGAAGGAATTAATCCAAAGTGATCAATGCTCACAATAAATATAAAATTAAATAATCTACTACAAGGCAGTACTATATATTGAATTTTCTAAAAACAAGCAACCAAAAACCCCTCTATATAATCTTTAGAAAATGAACACTTAAAACAAATTACCAGAGAAAAATTAAAAACAAAAATTTAGTGAAAAAATCACTAAATCTATTTTTATCTGATTTATCAATACTAATATTGGGGGGGGGAAGAATTTAAGGCAAAAACATTGGACAGGACAAAAGAGTTCCAAGGAAAATTAATATTGTTTTTTTTAAACAAACTTTTTAAAAAAAATTGTTAGATCAAATAGAAAAAGAGAAAAGAGCAAGTTGGATAAAATTTAAATAACATGATCAAAAAGCTTCTTATTAAATAATTATGTTCCCAACAGAAAATATGCCCATCTTTATACCATATATTGAATATCTATAAAAAATTTGTCAGGGACTATGTCATAAAGAAGACTCAATAAATATTAAAGAATAACCCCCACAAACTGATTCACTTTGTTATAAAGCAGACACTAACACACCAGTGTAAAGTGATTATACTCCAATAAAGGTGTTAAAGAAAAAAAAAGAACTACCCCCCCAGAGTCCAGGTTCCCTGAGCACCATGGAATTTAGTGAGAATGAAATAGAAAAAAGCATCAGCTTAAAATTTACAAAAACAATTATTCCAACAGTGATAACCACCCTTACCACTGTCTGGCACCCAAAAACAGAATCTAATCAGTTCATGGGTTAAAGAAATAATGATGTAAATTTTAAACTATATACAAATATAATAATGCTTATCAAATATCTTTTGTAAAGTTATATTTTAAAAAACAAGGTGAATTAAAATAAAAAGACTTTTGTTGAAATCAAGGGTCAAGGGGGTAGGGGGAGGATGGAATAAGTCCAAAGAAAGAAGATGAATGGAATACACACAAAAAAAGAAGAAAAAAATAATGAAATAGGTAAAGAAAAATGATCAGCAAACCCAAAATTACATAGGAAAAAATGACTAATAAATTAGACAAACCTCTAACTACTACTACGTGAAAAATTATTCATAGCAAAATTATTAATCAAGATGAAGAGAAACACAATATAATCCTTAAAGGAACACTGCACTGAGAAATTCTCACAACCATGAATGTGTGTACCTCTGACAACATCACTTCAAATACAAAAGCATGTACCAAAATGTTCATTGCAGCTCTATTTACAATAGCCAGGACATGGAAGCAACCTAAGTGTCCATCAACAGATGAATGGATAAAGAAGATGTGGCACATATATACAATGGAATATTACTCAGCCATAAAAAGAAACCAAATTGAGTTATTTGTAGTGAGGTGGATGGACCTAGAGTCTGTCATACAGAGTGAAGTAAGTCAGAAAGAGAAAAACAAATACCGTATGCTAACACATATATATGGAATCTGAAAAAAAAAAGAAAATGGTCATGAAGAACCTAGGGGCAAGATGGGAATAAAGACACAGACCTACTAGAGAATGGACTTGAGGATATGGGGAGGGGGAAGGGTAAGCTGGGACAAAGTGAGAGAGTGGCATGGACATATATACACTACCAAACGTAAAATAGATAGCTAGTGGGAAGCAGCCGCATAGCACAGGGAGATCAGCTTGGTTTGTGACCACCTAGAGGGGTGGGATAGGGAGGGTGGGAGGGAGGGAGACGCAAGAGGGAAGAGATATGGGAACATATGTATACGTATAACTGATTTACTTTGTTATAAAGCAGAAACTAACACACCATTGTAAAGCAATTATACTCCAATAAAGATGTTAAAAAAAAATACAAAAGCAAAAGTACTTAAAAGCAGAAATTGATAGATCTCAATCACAGTGGAGGTATTTTTTAAACAAACATCTCACAAAAGCTGTAGCTCAACCTGAAAAAAATTATATTAGAGGTTTTTTTTTTCATTTTTAATTTTAGGGTGTTTTTCTGGGCAGGGTGTGTGTGTGTGTGTGTTTGTGGTTGCTTTTAATTAATAGGGAACTTTAATTAACACTTTCTATAAAAACATTGTAAATTAGCCATACACAGACATAGAAAAATTAACCAAAGAAAGCAAAGAGAAAACCCTAAAGCAGAAGCAGATAGATAGATATAGACAGACAGATAGATAGATAGATAGATAGACCAACACTAGTTGTAATTTTGGAGAAGAAAGGATGGAAATTAGATTTTGACTGGATACATGAGGGCTTTAACCCTTATCCACAATATTGCCTTTGTGTAAAAATAAAACCCTGAAGCAAATATGTAAAAGTGCTAAAATTCGTTAAATAGTAACATTAGCTTTAAGTGTGTTCCTTACATCATTTTCTATGCACTACATATGTTTGAATTTTCTAAAACAAATAAAACAAACACATGAGTAATTGTGGCTTCTGCTATATTTACATGAAATGAGAATTACTGAGACTTATTTTTTAAAAGTGCTCCAGAGTAAAGAACAGAGTATGTATTTTTTAAAAGCAAGGATAGTTCCAAATAAAATAATTAACTGAGTAGGATGATGAGATCCTACAGCAGCAGTCATGCAGTGTGGATGTCTATACTCAGGTAGTTATGACACTACAGTACCTATACACAGTCTCATTGCTGGATCCCATTCAGCTACTTGGGGATATGGTATCAGGGTTCACTGCCTAAGACAAGATGTTACAGAAGCTGAGCAGGGTGTAAGTATTTGGTCCCACCTCTACCAGGACTGTATCCTGCTTATCAGAATACCAAACATAAATCCAGTATGTGTTGGGTGAACCATTATTTCTTCATGGTCAATCTTGATGCTTCAGGAGAGGCTCACATCACATTCAGCTCCCAAAGCTGAACACCTGACCTGGGTATAACCAATCAGAGTGTCATGTTCCCTCATACACACCGACTGGTTTATGGATATGCAAACGACTCAGGCTATGTCAATCAAAGCTTTCCCCAGGACTGCTGTTGAAATTGTCAAGGAAGAGGAACCCTATCTGGAAATCATGAGTACCAAAAGTTTATGTATAGTTGAAGCTTGTGGTGATCATCTTCTACCATCTAGGAAGCATAACTAGGAAAGAGAGAGGGGAGAGGATTAAACAGGGATGAGAGAGGAGAGGAAGTCCAATGTCCCCTTGTATTTTTCTGATAAATGAGCATTGAGTCTCATTTTAACTTAAACTAGTTTTCATGAGTTTTTGTTACGAGTAAAAGGTTCCTGACCCTATTATCCCAGCCACAAGAATCAGACCAAAACTCAAGAATTTTCATGGCTAATGAATGCACTGATGCAGAAGCAGGCTGACATTCCCATGGCGGTGATAGATTTTTCAGGGTCATACCTGTTTAACTTTGTGATCAGTGGCATAGAACTCTGAGACAGCTAGCAGGATGAAAGTGCAGCCTGTGGCAGTGGAACTGGGATTTTTAATTGTGTGAACTACCTACCCTGCAAATTAGACCCACAGTCTCATTCTCACTAGGATAAGCTTAGATCCTCAGCCCAGAACTGAGACACAAACCCTCTAGCACACTACTGTCCTGCAGAACCTATAAAACCAGCATGGAAAAAGCCAGTGGAGGAAGGGAAATGACCATACTCAACAGTCAATTTTCTTTAGGTGTGAATATAAGGGAAAGGACAGAATGACCTACAAAATTCTACTTTTTATAGGAAGCATCTTCTAGGAGGAGTGAGATTACCTGAGACCATGAGAGTAACCTTGATGTCCCAGAGGCATGTCAAATGAAATTTGCTTAAAATAAAATCTGTCATTCTCTGTTACAAACATGACCCCTCCCCTAAACTCGTCCTGTATTTACTACACAATGAAGTGGGTAAATTATAATCCCTTTACAGCCAGTACCTAATCTATCTTTGGAAGAAAATACTTGATAAGCACTGAGTAAAAGGCGATGTTTCACCACCCTTCACCAGCTGTCCCAGGGTCACAAGGGGCTGGGTGTCAGTAAGCACCAAGGGTTCAGAGAATAAGGAACAAGCGCTCTGCCTGTGTGTGGGAGAGGCCATGGGGGAGTACGTGTTTTGCAACAACCAGTGAAAGGAACAGTTTCACATATGGATATATATTGTGTAAAAATCCACAGCACTATAGAAGAAAGTGTGTAGACTCAAGAAATCATGAGAACTTAAGCGTCATGAAATCTTGGAAATACTGGGGGACTTTAAAACTTCCACAAGTTAGGAAAGTGGGCTCAAGGCACTTTTCTGATTCTCAAAGAGCTAGGAGACTCCACCTGACAAAAGGTTACTCTGCTCTATAAATGATGCCATCATCCTTTGGCATGCTCAAGGCGTCCTCTGTTTTGCTCTCTTGCTCACCACTCATATTCTACCCATCTATCTTCTTCCATGTGCCTTCTAAATGTCTCTCGATATCCTTCCCTCAAAGCTCTTTCCTCCCCACAGACTCTTGTTCTTGTAGTCTCCATCTTTGTTTAGTTCTACTCTCTACTCAGCCCCCAAACAGAAAACTCAGTGACTCCTTATATCCTTCTTTCCTTATAACCCCTGGTCAGCATGCTGTCTCTAGTCTCCTGAATGTTAGTCCTGCTTCATCTCCACTTCTACCATGCTAGTCCAAGCTTCCACCAACTCTTATCTAGAAATTGCCTTCTTCCAATCTTCTTCATCCTCTCTACAGGGCCACCAAAATGATTTTTCTAAAATACATATTTTATTTAACCCACACTTGCTTAAAACTCATGGATGCTTTCCCATTGCTTTTATCATAAAGCCCACATTTAGCATGTCATAGAGTCTCATCCCATGCCACTCCCCTCTATACTTCACCAGCCAGACTGAACCATTTGCAGTTCCCAGAACACAGTCCTTCACATTTTCTACTTGTGGTTCCTTTTGCTGCCCCCTCTTGCCTCTTGGACAGTTTCTACTCCTCTTCACAGGCATGACCTCCTCTGTGAAGTTTCTCCAAATACAGCTCAGCACTTTTCTTCTGTACACTTGCATCACCACATGTATGTCTTTGTCTTGGCTTCTTTCACTGCAAGTTATAATTCCACTTATACAAATTTCCATGAGCATTTTGAGGACAGGGAATCATCTCTAAGTCTCCATCCCTCAGGCATAAATGGAAATAAAATCCACCTCAAAGGGCTATTGTGAAAACGAAGAAAATTCATGAATATATGGTATTTGGTCAGGGCCTAGAATATAATTTTTTTTGCAAATATTATTTCTCTTCTCTTTTCTGTACTCCTATCTCCCACATATACCCAGAACCTAGCCTAGAGTCTAGAAACTCCTCATTAAATGTTTTCTGAATGATGCCCTCAAAGTTAACTTTATCTAGTGCTTTATAGTTTGCAGAATGCTTTTACTCACATTAGTTGAGTTTATCACCTGTATAAGCATATCCCTTTTCTTCACCGACCACATCCAATCAACCTCTCTCTCCCCCTAACAATTATATTTATGACTTCTGGAAACCACCGCCCTTCTCTCTGTCTCTTCTGCCACAGATCTGCTATATCCCTTTCATTGGAAGCTGAAAATGTTATCACTTAGCTTTAAAACTTGCTCCCCTTGGAGTAGTACCCACACATATTAACCAAAGTGTTTAATCAAATATGCACTATTGTGTCACATCCCTGCCTGAAAGCTTCACTGGTTCCCCAGAGGTCTCTGGGTAAAATTGGGACTTCTTGGTAAGGCTTACAAGGCCCTTCGTGGCCTGGTTCCTAAATGTACCTCCAGCCACATACCCTGCCACGAATGTTCTTTCTGTGATCAAATCCTACTAAATCTCTTAAAGTTTTCCACATAAACAAGGTGGTTTCACGTTCCCCTGCTTTCTCTCATGCTAGGATCTCCATCTAAATAATCCTTCTTTTCTACCTTAGCATGACGACACTAATTCAATCACAGCTCAGGTACCATGTCTCAGAGGAAGTTTTCCTGGACACTCAGACCGAGCAAAACATCCCTATAGAACCCAGACCATATCCCATATGATTCATACCAAATTATATTGAAGCCATCCTCGTATGTATCTGAATCCCCAGTACACATTAAACTGGTAAGGAGAGAGGATTATATTGATGTATAGCCACAGTGCTAGGCAAAGAGCCTAGAAAGAGTAAATGCTCAATAAAGTGTTGTTAAACTGAATGGAACGGAGTTAAATTCCTTGAGGAGCATGATACTGTGATCACCCAGATTTCATACAAGAGGAAACCGAGGCTCAGAGAAGTTACAGAGTAAATCAACCACAGTCTTGGAGCCTGTAAGTGATGGAGCTGTGCTTAGAACCCAGGTCCTCTTATTCCAAAGTCTGTGCTATTTTATTATAGCAGATGCCTCTGAGAAACAGGATATTTCAGTATTCTCTCTATTTGCAGGATTTCACTCTGATCTGGAAGTCACTTAATCAGTTTGCAATCAGTTTCTTTATCTATAATTCAGTGATTAAAAAAAAAAAAGCCTGTAAGGCTACATGATAGCTGCCAAGATAAAGAGGTAAATTGCAAACTCTCACGTTGGATTTGTTCTAGAATATTGGTGTTGTCATGCAGATAAATGTAAAGCATCTGCCTGTGGAAAAATCCATCGCGATTTATCAAAGTAAAAAACATCATCCAAATGCAAAAGTTTCCCCACAGCTAGCCAGATAGCTCATGACTTCCCCGCCCTGCAAGTGGCAAAATCTTTCAGAGGCTGCAAAAAAACGAAGAGGAACCCTTTGGTATAACTGAGCAGAGGGTTACAAATGGATTCATCAGAGGAAATTGCTAAAATGCCTACAGGTGTGAGAGGTCCCATATGCTCAGTCTACTCAGTAATCCACTGGGAAAAAAATTAAGTTCTCAGAGTGAAGGCAGCTTGCACCCACTCCACAGATGATGCAAGGGGGAGAGAGGAGACACCCATACCTAATTATGTTACTTTCAGCAGAGCTGCATCTGGAGTGATTTCTCAAGTGTAAAGATAACAGAAAGTGTGCGATAAGGAGGGAACTGGGATGGCTTAATGGGATATCACAGCTGCCTTGTGGAACAGTGGGCCCTCAGAAGTGCCTTACACTGAGCTTTTTGAGATTTCACAACAAACTTGAGTAAAAAACACTGGGTATTCCAGAATGTCTTTACCCATGTGTTGGCTGAAAAGGATGATTCCACACTGTTATTTCTTTACTTTCCCTTGCTTACTCCCTGATCTTTCTTTTTAAGTGTATTACTTAGATCATAGATCAGAAATAACCACCCAACAATCAAGAGGGGTTCCAAAGGTGGACAGAATTTTTCCCTACCTTCTCTGACATCTTTCAGAGTGACTTGTGCACCCTGCTATTATTGAAATCTAGACCAGAGGTCAACACACTTTTTCTGCCAAGTCCCAGAGAGTAAATATCCTAGGCCTTGAGGGCCTGAGCATCTCTCACACTTCCCACCTCTGTCTAGTAGTGAGAAAGCTGTCAAAGACATGACGTCATGAGTGAGCATGGCTGTGGTTCTGATAAATCTTTATTTACAACAGTGGTTCACAGGCCAGATTTGCCTCACAGGTTGTGGTTCTGATCTAGACCCCAAGGCTAGATAGGAGGTGTTTCTATCCAATCCTCCCTGCCATGGCTTCTTCTGGTTAAATTCTCAGCTTCAAATCGGTTGCTTATTTGTATGATTTCTGGCTCATTCACGGAAGTGCAGAAAAAAGTGACAACTTGCTAATAGTCACAGCAAGAATAATGATATATGTGGAAACACTTCGGAAAATCTTACAAATGTAGGGCGTTACTATTAGCACAAACAGATCCAATCAGATTTGACTGGAGTTCATTCATTCACTGTTCAATCCATAAGCGTTCTTTCTAAGTATATGTCAGAGACCAGGTACTGTGAAAAACCCCAAAGATACAAAGGAAAATAGAAGACCCCTTCTTTTAAAGTGCTTTTGCTCTGGTACAAAATGCAAACAAGCCAGGACAGTGTAGTGCCATGGGCCAAACAACATAGCCAGAAAATGTTCTAGAATATCCCAGATGCACTTTCTTTTCTTGGCCTCTTTGTCACACACGCATCCTCTTCCCCCTGCCCTGCAGCCTTTCTGCTATTAAGGCTAGTTAGTCCAACAGGCTGATGATCAGTACTCCAGGGAAGGAGAAAACAAAGAAATTGCTCAGCTTTTTAAATCCACAGTGAAATGACTGTCTTGAAAGCTAAATTTCAAGCAGAAGAAAACTAACTATAAAAGTTCGGTTATTTTTTCCCGAAATCAAGAACAAATGCTTGGAAGATTAACTCTAGAGATGGAAGGATGAATATTTGACATAAGCGAAGTGTTTGCCCTCTCAGTGCTTGGAGAGAAGTTCAAGTAAGATGAATGTTCCCCCATCATTGGAATAGGCCTGACAGAGAAGGGTGGTGAGTTACAGCCGTTGTTTGAAGAAAGGAGGGCATGTATGTGGAGGCCAGGGATAAGGGTGGGGAGAGAGAAGAGGAAAGGGGAGGGAAGGAGATATGATGGAAAGTCGAAGAGAGGAAACAGGCTGTGCTCTGAATCTTTTATATGCTGTTTGTTGCAGGTAGTATTGAATTGGGGGGTTACATTTGTGACCCCATAGATCTCATCTTAGGCCTGCATCTGAGTCTTATTTTCCAGCATCACCTTATCATCATGTCCCTCTCAAACTTCAACTGATCTATCATCCTGGCTCAATCCTTGGCTGGATTTACAAGCCTAGAGCTAGGTCAGGTCCTTAATAAGAAGTGAACATCGTTTGCAAGCTGGAACTAGACTTCACATTTTGGCTGCAATCTCGGGGGTGGGAGAAAGGGAAGTGCTTTTCAGTTGGGGTGGAGTGCATGACTGCTGGATTACAGCGCAGAATATATATCTTCTGGTGAGTTCCCAGCTGCAGACTCCTGGCTGCAATTAGAAACCTATACGTCTAGTCATTTTATCATTTTTATACATTTAGGAGCTCAAGTGTTTGCTCTAGCAGGCTGCAGCTGGCTTGCTGTCAACTCCCAGCTGTTGTTTAGCTGAAACGCCACAGCTAAAATTGTGGGCAAATATGACCGGAAACCAAATTGGGAGCTGAATAAAAATGTTCAGGATTAGTGAACGATGCTTAGTGCTCTCATTCTTTGCTTTGACCAGGTGAAACCCACTCATTTAGAAGAAAGTAGAGGAGGGGAACTTGAAACTCATCCAGAAACTTTTGAGAATCCTTTATATGAAACAAACTGGCTCTGCAAACCAGTGTTCTCTCAGTGATTATTCAAGTCCAACATGTGCCATCCCATTAGGCAGGTTTCTGGTTTTTCTCACTTTCCTGGGGTTATCAGTTCAGAGACTTAATTCCAAACACGTTCGGCTGCTTAGAGAAAGAATGCATTCAATATACAACATTTAAGGTAGTGTTGTTGGATGAGTCTTTGGACAACTGCAGGAAAAATCATATTAATCCAGTGGTTAGGTCCTTTACAGATGAGATGGAGGGGCTACCTAAATGCATTAACCTTGCACTCTGGCATGGGTCTGGGGTTTCTCGCTAACTGAGCCTCCATCTCCCTTTAGACTGAAGCCACTTTCCTTTAAAAAAAAAATAAGGGGCCTTTTCTATTCAAATTTTTAGCTTATGTCATTAACAAGGGCTTCTGGGTTTCTAAAAAGTCTTTATGGGACCCATATTCTTCATCCATCCAGCTTAGTACAAAAGGTCCCTGATGAGTCCATAATGTCACATCATTTATTAATTATTATTTCCATCACCATTCTGTTCCCTGGCAATGATGTCAACTGCACTGTCAGACCACAGGACTGGGACTTCACTTCAGCTGTCCAGGGGCTGAGGAGCAGCTGCCTTTGGAGGAAGGAAGCTCCTTTTTCAAGCAAAGAGCTATAACAGGAAGGGAGATGATTTTAGGCGGAGTAAATGTGTTTCTGGATAAATGTTGCACCTTGTGGCCATCCCCTTGTGACCTGACCTTTCCACTCTTTCATTTCTGATTATAGAATACCCTCTGGTGACAGTTCTAAAAGGTCAGGAAGGACTACAGATCAGAGCAAGAAAGAGCAGGCAGCCCCAAGGGCTGGTAGAGTGGTTAAAACCACAGAGCACAGGGCATCTACAGATCCTGGCCAGTTCCATGAAAGGGGTGTGCACTATTATTTGAGTCCTATGGGCTGAAATGAAATGAAGATAAACATCTAGCAGGTTATGTGAAGAGAAAATATGGAAAGCTATAAAGGTAGGCTTTCTAGACTTGAGCTGGGAACTCGACCACCCAGTAAAGATGTCAAAGGTCACCAGCATTCAATGTGCAGTATCCAAGTTGAATAAAAGTACACAGGAAGGAGTAGGGTCAATAGAGATAGGCAGAGCTGAGACCCAAGTACCCAAAAGCAGGGAGACATAAGGAGAGAAAAAGAATGTTTGAATTCCAAATGACACATGGAGATGAATTGTATTGACCAATATCTCACTTATAGGAATGAAGTTGAAAACAAATTGTAATAAAGATTCCAAATAATATTAAAAATGTATTCTCATAGCTATCCTCAAGTTCTTTACTCATAACAACTATATTCGCCATATATTTATCACTTTCATTCGTGCAGCAAACAGTTTTTGCATGCCCACTCTGGGAAACAGACTGTGCTAGGTGCCTGGGTTACAAAGTTGAATGAGACAGAGTTCATGTCTAAGGGTCTCACCATCCTGCCAGTGAGGGGAACATACACATGACCGTAATGAAATGTGAGAGCAGTTATGATGATGTGATTAACAAAGCACAGGTAGTGAATAAGGCCTATTACCTAAGTAGGGGATTGAAGAAGTGGAACGGGTTAAGAAAGATGTTAGGAGTCATGTATATCCTGGGCCTAGAAGGGTATGGAAATAGAAGGGAATAAATGGGGAGAAGGCAAACTGGTTAGAAGAAACAGTATAAGCAAAGAAAGACAGACATCCAAATCCACAGTGTAGATCAGGAGTGGTGAATAATACTAGATGCCCTTATGAAGGATGTATAATGTGCATTACATTATATGAAGAACTCTGTATATTTTATCTTTATTTAACATTTGGCACAAAAATGGCAGGCAGCAATTATATAATTATCTCCAAATTAAAGATGAGGAGGCTAAGGTGTATAGAGGTTAAGCACTTTACTAGCTCACATACCTAGTAAATAGAAAAGCCTAGATTTGAACCCAGGGAAGTGTGATGCTGGTGCGCAGCCTCTTAGCTGCTATGCAATTCTGCCTTCCTGAGGATCTAATGTATGGGGGCGGGATGGGAAGGGGAAGGAGGAAATGAAGCCAAGGTTTGTGAAGAGCTTTGTGTGTGATTCCAAGTTTTAGACCTTCCAGCCAGAGCTGCTCAAGGGTAATTCTATAGACTCCTTGCATCAGAACCACTTGGGGAAGGGGTTACTGCGCAGATCCTCAGGGCTCCCTCAAATCTCCTGAATCCTACCTTTGGGAGGAAGCCCAGGAATTTACATTTGAAGAAACACTACTGAAGGATCTAGGGAAAGTTTGAGAAACACTAGGTTAGGTCAGGACTTCCCCAATCTGAGGATGTACCAAACCACATAGGAACCTTGGTAAATATACAGAGTCCTGGAATTCAGATTCTTTCAATAGGTCTGGGTTAGGCTCATGAATATTCATATTAAACCTATGGGTTGATGACCATTAAACAAGAGAGTAATGCATTCATATCTGTGTTTTAGGATCAAAGGAAAATAAACTCTGGTGGAAAGACAGAATAGAAAACCAGGGGCAAAAAAACCCAGCTGATTAGAAGAGTGGTATTAAAATTTAGCAAGAGATGGTGAAGATTTAAACCAGGCAAGAATGAAAATGAAAGAAAGGATATGAAAGAGGTAGAATCACTAAGGCTTGATAATTAATTAAAATAGGGGTAATGGAAAGAAGGAGTTAAAAATGACACTAAGGTTTCCAACTTGGATTCATGGATATAGGCTAATGCCGTCAGGAGAGGGGAACGCATTCAGTAGAGGTCAGGCAGCATAAGGCATTTTGTAAATGATACCTTGTATTTAATAGATGTTATTATGAACCAGAAATTATGCAAGACCTTGAGGGTACGAAGGTGAAGAGTTCCTACTCTCCTTGCTTGAGGAGAGGGCAGACAGACCGATAAACAGGTAAGATTGATGTGTCCACAGCACAATGGGAGCTCAGAAGAGAAGACTAAGCCAGCCTGGAGGTTCAAGAGGGTGTTTCCAGAGGAAGAATCTTTAATATTATTCTGAGTCTCATAAAGGTAAGGAAATCTGCTCTGATGAGTTTAGGGTTAGAAGTATCAGACTGATAGATCCTGAGCAGGAGATTCCGGTTCCTAACACTCCCTTGGGGAAGACATTACTACCATTGCTTGACAGATAAGGAAACAGAGATACATGCATGATACTCAACGTCAGCTGAGTTAGATGGACTGATTTCTGTCTCCAAAGCCATACTCTCTCATAGAGAAAGCAGATTTGCATTTTAGATATTTTGAGGTAGAAATAGGTAAGAGACAACTGGGTTGAGATGGAAAGACAGTTGGGTATATGTATCTGGTACTTAAAATAAAGCTCCTGGCTGAAGGGAGACCTTTTGAAGTCACCTTCATAGAAGTCAAGTTCAAATAGACAAGTATTAATTGGGTATCTCTGTGCCAGGCTCTGTAAAGTTGTGCTATAAGTGTAAAGATAAGATCTAATCTCTGCCGGTGAAAAGTGACAAGTCAGGAGTTCTTAACTTGAGGTTCATGGAGCGTCCATATTGGTTAATAGACTCCAGAAGTTTTGTGTATAAAAATGCTTGTGTATATGCATTTTTCTTGGGTGAGATGATTTCATCAGATCCTCAAAGAGATCCAAGATCCAAAAGAAATTAAGGACCACAGATTTAAGACCTGGCAGTGTGAAAAATAATAATATATGTTTCTTACTCATGCATTGTAATAGATTATAAAAAATTGCACATATACTTGCGAGTTGTTTGTGCCATCTTACATGAAAATGAATGTCAAATATTAAGGAGCAAAATCTGTGACTTCAGCAAGTTTACTGAAGGCGCACCGTATCATCTTGATGGCTTCTCAAAGACATACTCTTACAGTTTTGTTCTAACCTGGAAGTTAAAATAGCAAATTATAAATCCTCGTTGGCAAAGCAGTAGAGAAGAGGCAAATGAAACAGAGAACCAAAACAGAGCTACATAGAAATGACGGGAAAATAGACAATTCCATAAAGAAAGTAATGGAAATTTTAGAGAACAGAATGAAGGACAGAAAAAATTGTCCTTGGATATAAAATTAAAACTTTAAACTTAAAAATCAGATTTTTTAGCAATTGCAAATTAAGGGAATAAGAATTATATTTTTTGAGTATCAATTGTTCAAATAGAGTAAACAATAATTGAGTATGTCTTATGTGTCAGGCACTATTGTTAGCAGTTTACATGGATTTCTCTCTTTTTTTTTTTTTTTTTGGCCATGCCACACGGCTTGTGGGATCTTAGTTCCCAGACCAGAGGTTGAACCTGGGCACAGAGTCCTAACCACTGGACCACCAGGGAATTCCCATGGATTTTTCTCTTTAAATCCTCACAACTACACTTGAAAATAAGAACTTAATTTGTTTCAATATTCTCAGAGAGTACACTGAGGCACAGATGGTTTAAAGAACATGCCCACAGTTACCCAGCTAGGAGGTGAAACAACTAGGATTTGTACCCAGAATGATGACTCTAGAGCCTACCTTTGCTCTACCACATCCCTGTACTGCAAGCCCTAGAACAAAAATGGCACAGAGCGAAGCAGCATCAATCCATGAATGATCTAGATCAGCAGTCCCCAACCTTTTTGGCATTAGGGACCGGTTTCATGGAAGACAGTCTTTCCACGGACCGGGAGGCAGGGGGGTAGTTCAGGCAGTAATGTGAGTGATGGGGAGCTACAGATGAAGCTTTGCTCACTCACCCACCACTCACCTCCTGCTGTGCGGCCCGGTTCCTAACAGGCCACAGACCAGTACTGGTCCGAGGCCCTGGGGCTGAGCACCTCTGATCTAGACGATACCAGAATCAAAGGGCATAGAGCATCCTTGAAGCTGTCATGACTCAAAGTGTAGTCTGTGGGCCTGTAGCATCAGCATCACCTGAAGTTTGTTAGGTCTCACCCCAGACCCACTGAATTCAAATCTGCATTTTAACAAAATCCCCAGCCATCTTTGGGCAGAGCTTGAGGATCACTACTCAAAGCCATATCTGAATAAGAAAAGGCATTAACAGCCAATAGCAGGACATTCAACGTATGATTGTTTACTGTTTATTTATAGAAATTGTGTTTTTTTCCATATATGTCAGGAGTGAAACAAACTCTTTCTGTCAAGAGCCGGTTAGTAAATATTTGAAGCTTTGAGGGCAATACAGTCTCTGTTACAAGTCTTCAGCTCTGCTATTGCAGGGCAAAAGCAAGCACAGACAGTATCTAAACAAATGGGTATGGCTATGTTCCAATAAAACTGGATTTATGGACACTAAAATTTAAGCTTCATATAATTTTCACATATCACAAAATATTCTTCTTATTCCAATTGTTTTCAACCCTGTAAAAAAATGTAAAAACTATTCTCAGCTTGTGGGCTACACAAAACCAAATTATGGCTCAGATTTGGCCCTTGAACCAGAGTTTATCAGCCCTACACAATAAAACTGTATGTTACATGATAAACTGTATTTAGCTTTCATTCTATATGCAGATTCATTCGTACAAAATTGATTCTGACTCTGTCTTTACAGTAGAGAATTCAATAACCCCTTCAGGTAGCTTTCTAGAGCACAAATTACATACACCAAGAATTGCAGAGAGATTCCTTTATCCAGAACATACAGGTAAGTAGATCTTCCCAAGGGATTCTGTAGCTCATCTACTTTTTTTCTAGGTGAGTCACTTGTTATTTTTGCTCTGTGATGGAGAAGAGAGGGTAATCTCTACCTTGCTACTGCCTAGCCTTCTTCCTTAGTGGCTAAAGTATCCTTTCTCCTAAAACCCTTTACCAACCCCAACCAAAAGCCAATCCAAACTTCAAAACTACTAAAGGAAATCAAACAATACAGACAGATCTTAGAATCTGGATGAGGGAATGGTTTCCAAGGTTTAAGCATGGCATCACTTTCTTCCCTCGTATTCTGTCCTCCTGTGTTCTTGTTAATTTGCCACCAGAAAAGATAGCCTTTTCTAGTGCTTGCAGATTAAAGGTGCATTTTCCTAGAGTCTGTTCATCATTAAACAGACACACATGCACACAGTGGACAAAAACTACAGATGCTCCATAGTTTCTGCTATAATAAAGTTTAAATCTTCAGCATCGTGTGGCGGAAAGATTTTAAATCTTAGACCCAAACAGACGTGGACCTGAGCCCTTCTTTCTCACTTATTAACTATGTCACCTTGGCAAATATAACCAAGCTTATAAATCCTAATATTCTATTCTATAAATGGCGACATAGTGCTATCCCCTCTTTTTCTTTTTTTTTAATTAATTAATTAATTTATCTATGGCTGTGTTGGGTCCTCGTTTCTGTGCGAGGGCTTTCTCTAGTTGCGGCAAGCGGGGGCCACTCTTCATCGCGGTGCGCGGGCCTCTCACTATCGCGGCCTCTCTTGTTGCGGAGCACAGGCTCCAGACACACAGGCTCAGCAATTGTGGCTCACGGGCCCAGTTGCTCCGTGGCATGTGGGATCTTCCCAGACCAGGGCTCGAACCCGTGTCCCCTGCATTAGCAGGCAGATTCTCAACCACTGCGCCACCAGGGAAGCCCCCTCTTTTTCTTATGTTACCTGTCGTGTGTAAATATCAAAGGAGAACACACTGAAAAGCCACATTGAGTCATTAAAACCCTGCTTAAACCGTGTCTAATGTCTTTCCACTGCCCTTAAAATAAAACCCAAACTCCTTCCCATGACCCATAAGCTACTGCATGGCAGCCCTTGCCTCCCACTTCAACCTCCCATCATGCCCTTTTCCATTTCGCCTGCTGTAGTGTGTACTGGGGTACTTCACCCAGATCCCCCTTTCAGCACTGAGGCCGTCATGTCCCCAGATGATGGGAGTCTTGGTGGCTGACAGCTTTTAGTTGAGTTCTTCTCTGGGAATTATTTTCTACCCAAAACATCAACCCTATCCAAGGACGTTTCTCTTTTTTGGGAGCAACTTACAAGATCTGTCCATGCAGGAGTATAAAGGTTTGCCCCGCTAGCCTCGGGGCTCTGAAGAGTATCTCAGCTGCAGAACAATCTAAGGGACTAGCTGAGGTCTCTGTTGCTAGTGCCTCAGAGTTCATTCCACTCCTCCCTTTGTCCATTCCTACTGTCTTTACTCCCCCGCAGGTGTTGATTCTGAGCACATTCACCAGTAAACTCCCTGCCCACAAAGCTCTGTCCCACAGTCCGCTTCTCAGGGAACCCAACCTAAGACACCTGCTGCTTGAAGACCACTCTTGTCTTCTTTAGTTCTTCAAACATGCTGCATTCTCTTCCCACCTCAGGGCCTTTGAACATGCTATTCTATGAAATGGGACCGCACATGCCTGCCCTGCCTCCTCATTCTCCACATGTCAGCTCACATATCCCCTCCTGGGAGAGAAGTTATTCTCCCTCAGAAATCATTGCTATTAACCTCAGAACACATTTTATTTTGCATGAAGACTATGTCTGCTTTTTTCACCATTATATCCTCAAATCATAACAAAGTCCCTGGCATTTAGTAAACATTTGTTGGATACCTGGACCTAAACACCACATTAAAAACAATGTATCATGAAATGCTAAACTGAAATCTCAATTTTCTAGAATAATATTATTTTCTTGTCCTTGTCCTGTGCATGTTGTCATCAGGCCCCGCCAAGAGTTTGGCAGGATCATCAATATATTAGCCAACACCTCGCTCAGTACGCTTTGACTGTAGTACTTGGCACAGTTCACTTTGCCTGTTACTCTGCACGTGGCCTCACCTGTGCTCTGCTCTGCTCTTTGCCAGGAGCTCTCAGAACATCCCTGAGGTTCCAAATTAGTTGCTCAAGAGCTTTACAAGCCATAAGCAGGTGGAAACTCACGAACACAGTGGTTCTAAGGAAGGTGTGAGGGTGTGGAGAAAGGAAGGCAGATTAGAACAACTAGGAAACTTTTCAAACTTTTTCAGTTACCTCCAGTGATTCTTTTTTTTTTTTTTAAATAGTAGTCATCTTTTCTTTTTAAAATTTATTTATTTATTTTTGGCTGTGTTGGGTCTTCGTTTCTGTGCGAGGGCTTTCTCCAGTTGTGGTGAGCGGGGGCCACTCTTCATCGCGGTGCGCGGGCCTCTCACTGTCGCGGCCTCTCTTGTTGCGGAGCACAGGCTCCAGACGCGCAGGCTCAGTAGTTGTGGCTCACAGGCCCAGTTGCTCCACGGCATGTGGGATCTTCCCAGACCAGGGCTCGAACCCGTGTCCCCTGCATTGGCAGGCAGATTCTCAACCACTACACCACCAGGGAAGCCCCCTCCAGTGATTCTTATCTGGTCTCATGGAAAGCTTTGAAAATGTTC
This sequence comes from Eubalaena glacialis, assembly GCF_028564815.1. Taxonomy (NCBI): domain Eukaryota; kingdom Metazoa; phylum Chordata; class Mammalia; order Artiodactyla; family Balaenidae; genus Eubalaena; species Eubalaena glacialis. The sequence continues at coordinate 41,640,718 of NC_083717.1, forward strand.
TCAGAGCAACTTTATAGCATACATTTTGATTGAGTACCACAGTCATAGAGTCTGGAGGAAATAGACCCTAAAAGAGGGGAGAAAAGATTTGGAAGTTCTTGATAAGATATGGAATAAATTGATAACAGGCTGTCCTTTCAATGCATCTCCTACTCAGGTAATAGCATATCAGTGTGCCATGGGGAGTGATCTTGCTGGGAAATGCAGACGCAAACCAGTTTCTATCTTAACTTGCCCATGCCTCTTTAAGAATAAATTTGGGCTCGGGGGAGACTTAGTCATAGAATCAAAACAATGCCTCGCAGATTCATAAATGATCACTTGCATTTTCAATTTGGGAAAATATTGTTTCCTTACTTTTGCCTAATCAAAAAGTGGCATGGGCATCATCGGATACATGTTAACAAGAACTTCTGTACAGATGAAAATGAATCATTACTCTCCTCTGTGTTTCTTTCCACCTGGGACTCCCTTGGAAGTTACACAGAGGCTGGTTCTGCACCCTTCATCTCCTCTCTCATCTCACCTCACGATTTCTGCCCAAATTCTGTGCACTCATGCAATTACAGGTTCTCAATTACACTTGCTACTTGCTGGAAGGGACAGAAAGTATGTTTCCTCTCTTGGCAGCTGCTCAAGACAGATGTTACACTGGCAGGCTGCGATTGGCTGGCAGATAAAGGAGACTGGCTCTTCATAGATAGATAAGTGGAAAGATGTAAACAAACCCATTTCAGCACTGAATCAGCAGGTCCTCGTTAACCTGATTGGAAATGTCCTTCAAATTTCCACTGGAAAACAAGGAGGACATTTTCACGAGATTGTCCAGCTGAATCCCGACTGCTCCCTCTCTGGCTAAGATAGCAAGAAGCTTCATTTAGAGACATCATCACAGCATTCAAGATGAGCTGGGATTCACTGAAGCTGCATCTGCATTGGTAAGCAATAATTGTAGGGATGCAGAAGTTTGTTTATTTTCATAGCTACATGTTTGTATCTGGAAAACCAGTGAAACTTTTCTGTAATCACTTTTGAGAGGCACTTGAACCATTCCATCTGCCCAAATCTTTCCATTGTGTTTCTCAGTCAGTGACAATAGACAGTGATTAAGGCAGAATTACTCAGCCACCAACTTTTCCCCGTGCCTCCTTGGGGCAAGCGTGAAACAGGAAACAAAATTTGGCTTGGCTGCTGAAGCTTTGTGGAATGGTTAAGACTATTTCAAATAAGATGATTGATAAAAATAACTCTGGTCAAGGTGGACTGTTATTAGACCTAGTGCAGATGTCCTGGGTCACAAGAACTGGCCCACATGACACAAGGGTCAAAAAATATGCCATAGATAAAACAAAACTCTCTTCCCCTTTTTCGTCTTCTCATATTACAGAGGTAATAAAAATCCGTGAAGTTTCTTTGCACTGTTACCCAATATAAAACACAAAGGGTCCAGCCTGGATTTTAGTGTAGTCTGTTTCCATTATAAATACCAAGAGTCACCAGATGAAATAGGAGGGGGAAGAAGCAGTTCATTCAGAATAGATTATGGGGAATCATTATTTTTTTTATTCCAATGTAGAGTTAATCCTTCTAAGGGATTAGACATTTATTGTGCCCTGGACTGACACCTGCAGCTACACTCCTGGGGATAAAACATGGCAGAGACCATCAATCTCCATAACTCTGGGCAGGAGTTGATAATAATAATAATTCATAACCACTTGTGTTCTCTAGCTCCCTTCAACTGGGATCTCAGAATATTTTTACTAACACAAATTCATTAAGCTTCAAACCACACCTGGGCATTCAGGAAGTGCTTGAAGGTTAGCTCTGTTATTATTTTATATTCATATTGCATCTTTCCTCCAAGGAGCTCAAAAGGATTATAAATATATTACCAAAGCAGGTTAACTCATCACAGTTATGGGTCAGGAATACATCTCTTCTTTCTTGTTAGCACAGGAATTCCTACACTGTGAAAGGTGGGTAAGGCTGAAATCAACACTGCAGACTCTTGGACGTATCTCTAGCAGCATCTAACCGTTACTTTTTCTATTCAATGTTTAACCTCTCTAGAAGTAAACGTGACTTTCCTTCATTCCACTTCTCAACTATATTAAATGAGTCATTCCAGTGTAATGCAGTAAAGTTTTGAAGCAGAAAATATCTATCTGAGATGCCAAATGGGGATTTCAGTAGAGTGGACGGTGAACCAGATGACCACTGAATTTCAATCTGCAGACGGTCCCCAACTTAACAATGGTTCATCTTATGATTCTTTGACTTTATGGTGGTGTGAAAGCACTACACATTCAATAGTAAAGGGTATTTCACATTTCAGATTGTGATATTTTCCTGAGCTAGAGATATGCAGTACAGTACTCTCTCTTGAGGCTGGGCAGTGGCAATGAGCCTCAGCTCCTGGTCAGCCAGGCGATCACGAGGGTAAAAACTGATACACTTACAACCATGCTGTACCCATACAACTATGCTGTTTTTCAGTATAGTATTCAATAAATTACATGAGATATTCAACATTTTATTACAAAATAGTCTTTGTGTTAGAGGATTTTGTCCAACTGTGGGCTAATGTAAGTGTTCTGAGCACTTTCAAGATAGGTTAGGCTAAGCTATGATGTTAAGTAGCTTAGGGGTTTTAAGTGCACTTTCTACTAAACTATATTTTCAACTAAGATGGGTTTATCAGGATGTATCATAAGATTTGTGGTTCTAAGATGATGGTTTGGCAGAATCTGCAGAAAACATTATAATATGAAAACAGGTAATCTGCTGGACATTCATTGCATATGATAACACAAGTTCTCTATGCCCTAGGGTACAGAGATATGACTTAATAAGAGAACCAAGAAAGTCCTGCACATGGATGTCTACATATTCAGAAGAGGGCAGTAGTAAGAGCATGGGATCTGGAAAAAACCAATGTAAGTTTTATTCGCAGTGCTATAATTTACAGATTGTGTGATCTTGGGCAAGGCACATGACCTTACTAGACTTTGGCTTCCTTATCCATAAATGTGGCTTAAAATACATACTTGAATTGTTATGGAGAGTCAATCAATGGCTCAAAATGCATCTAGCACATAATAAGTCCTTGATAAATGATGTTTATTGTTATTGTCACAAAACCATCAAGAAGTTCTCTAAATGTGTCAAAGGACCTAGATAGGAAAATGGCTTTTTCTTTCTTCCTCTGTCCTTCAGCTGTAATGTTCAAATTCCATTTCACCAAAAAATATTATACTCTTTTTTCTTCTTCTTCATCTTTCATAATATGGACTTTGGACTGATAAATCCTACCCATTGAAAACAGTCTCCAGCACTTAATGATGGGGAAAAAAAAAAAAAAAAAGCAGGAATACCCAGAGAGTACTTTTGCCATTACAATAAGTTTCAAAGTTGGTTTCAGTGTTGGGCAAAGTCCTTCATATTCTTTCTAGGCTCCAACTAGATTGCTGACCATTACTTAAATATTCCTAGCCTTTTATGACCTTTGTTCCTGCTGTTCTTATGGCCTTCTAATCTCCATCTTTTAAAATCCTGCCTTGCCTTGATGGCTCACCTCCATGTCATATCGTCCAAGAAAACTTGACTTCCATCTCCCCTTTTGCTTGCATCCATATGAGTGTATGTATCACCTTCTTCCTTGTCATATGTATGTGTATTCATTTATAAGTATGTGTAAGTTCTACCCGTCTATGTGCTTTTTAAATGAATCATATCTCATTCATCTTTGCATAGTACCAGACACAACAAAAGTCTCATGCTCATAATGGATGCTTAATGGATGTTTGTTTAACAGAATTTCATGGAATCATTTCTGCCACAAGTTCTTTTAATGAGATTTTTCTTTATAAATGTCCATTAGCCTGATAAAGATGACCACCAATCTGAACTCTGACATAAGCACTCAAAGAGGAAAACAACTTTGAATGTTGGTAACACACGACCTTCCTCATGACATTCAGAACAGACTCAGGCCATGGGCACCCTCGCACACTTCAAGTAAAAGTACAAGTTGGGACACTTCTCCAAGAGCAATTTGCCACAACTTAGTACAAGCAAGAAAAATGGTAAGATGCTTGACCCGGCAGTTCCCATATGGGAATTAATCCTTAGGTAATAATGGTATGGTAAAGATTGACAACAATAGCATTCGTGGAACTAACTGAAATTCCAGTGACAGCATAGTGGTCAAATAAATTATTTTCCATCTTTGGAACAAAATATTTACAATCGGGTTATTAAAAATGATGTCTCAGAAGAATAGTTTTGTATGAGGAAAAGAAACAGAGTAACACAAAGTGTGTACTACATAATCTTTTTTCTAAAAATAAAAATGCAGGGAAGCTAATATATATATTATATTGCAATATTACAATATACAATATTATATGTATATATTCACTTCCATACTTTTTATATATGTGGAAACATATATGTAAATATATATGCGTATGTGTATTACATACACATACAAAATGATGAAAATTTATTCACCAAAATATTAACAGTGGTTATCCCACAGAAGTGAAACTATAGGCACTCAGGTTTTCTTTTTTACTTAATTTTTATTTATTGAAAGTCAAAGCTAAGGGAAAGAGAGACAGAAATTCACCTAAGCACCAAGCACCAAACAAGAAGGCTTTGCCTGGATCCTTAGAACGGCCCTGTGAGGTGGCTTCATTATGCCCATCACATTCAGTCCTTCCTTGATGTCTTTCAAGCTGGGTCAAGGGTCCCTTTTCTGGGGTCCTAGAGCTAACTCCCAGGGCACAAATCTATCTTTGTGCATATAAAAAATTCAGGTGAAACCTAAATGCTACCCTATCAGGGGACAATACAAAGGACTTTGTAAAGTCATTACAATGATATTTTAAAGTAATATTTCATATCATGGTGAAATACTTAATGTAGTATTAAAGTAGGAACACTATTCAAATTTTCATAAAAGTACAACTATTTATAAAATGGGTGGAAGTAAATCTATTAAAATGTTAACTGTGATTAATCCTTTGGTGTTGGGATAATGGGTTACTTTTATTTTTGCCCATATATATTTTCTAAATGTTCTCCAATTAGCATTTTCTCCCATTAGAATATGTATAGTCAGATAAAGAAAATTTCACAAACACATACTGTAATAGCTGATTTCTTTTCATTAGATGTAATATTTTTTAATGTTAGGAAACACCTCCACTCACCACAATGTCTACCACAGTGGCTAGAGCACAGGAGGAAGTCAGTATGTATTTATTGAATAGATTACTGAGTACGTGATGAATGAATAAATGAATGTATCAGTGAACCAACCAATCAGATATCAGAGAATATCTTTGCCCAATGCCATACAACCTAATACGTAGTAAGAGAACTTACACCTTGACCAGTCTTTTAAATCTGCCTCCCTGATATAAATCCTAGTCACCTGTATTCATCTTCTGTGGCTGCCATAAAAAATTACCACAAACTTGGTTACTTAAAACAACAGAAATTTATTCTCTCGCAGCTCTGGAGGCCACAATGTCAAAATCAAGTTGGGCAGAGCTGTGTTCCTTGTCGAGGTTCTGGGGGAGAATCCATCCTTGCCTCTTCCAGCTTCTGGTGACTCCTGGCATTCCTTGAGATCATAATCCAATATGATCTCATCTCCAGATCCTTAATTATATCTACACAGACCCTCTTTCCAAACAATCGTGGGCTCTTAAGGTTAAGACATACACATATCTCTTTTGGCGGGTCTCCATTCAACACTATATATCACCCTTAAAATGCTCCCCAGTTTTCCTCTGTGTTCCACTCTTTAAAATAGAAGCAGTGGGATGTCCTGAAGACGGCAACAGAGAAGTCACCAGCACTGTAACACTTCTGTCCTCATCAAGGATTGGAAACATGATTTAAAAATATCAATCACAATCCACTCTGCCTTCCCCGCTTCATTTAGGCAAATTAGATTCAAGGAGGGGAGACCAAAAATTCTGTTCTCATTCAGTCTCAAGATTGATAATTCATCTTTCCTAATTCCCCCATGCCCTTCTCACATCTATTGAACACAACACTCTTTTAATAACCATGATCACTGAATTATTAGCTAAGGAATTTGCAAACCCTGCTCATTATTCCTTGGTGATGAAGGGAACAGCCATAAACATGAACATGCAATTTAGAAGAAGTAAGTACAGGAGTCTTATCAGTAAGAGTTTCAGCCCAATTCAGAATGGAAGCTTCCACCAGAATGGAAGCTGTGCTACTAAAGGGCCTGCAAAGGCTGATAATGAGATGGTTTAAGACTTTTTACCAGACACATGAAATGATTCTCTCCTTAGTGGAGAAAAAACAAGCAAACCCACAGTGATGTCCATATAGATGTTTTCAAGCCCCTTTGTGGAAAGTGACCTGCCCCTGAAATTAACCTGAACCAAAGCAGGGAGGCCAGCTGCCTGGAGTGCAGATTCTGGCAGTGAATCTGAGAAACTACACTGTCTGCTTAACTGTGTTCCTTATTCTCTAGAGGAGCTCAGCAATTTGAGCTTCAGAATGCCAAAATTTTTGCAACGAACGGAGTTTCTAGATTTCCATTCTAAAAGACAGACATAGCAAGGCTTGTGTAAAAGTCCAATTTAAGACCAGATGGAAAAAGGTGGCTAAGGCCCTGAATGCTTTGTCTAATGCTTTCTTCCCACACAGCCAGTGAAGAAATTCACAAGCAGTTTTTATCAAAGTATTTGTAGGTAGCAAGTTCCCTGCCTGTCCCCATACTCTCATGATATACCTGTGTCTGGCAGTAGGGATAGAGCGATTTAAGTCATATCTTTACGCTCAAGAGTTTACAGTCTGGGGGGGGGGGGGGTAGAGAAATCCTAGCAAAAAAAGAAAACAATATCAAGGAATGTTCATAAAGGGGGTATAAACAAGTGGAAATGATACGATAGGGAAACAAGTCATGAAGTCTCCCTACAGGAGTCAGAAAAGATTTTAAAAAAGAGGAAAAGCTTGAGCTGAAACTTGAAGGCTTGGCAGAATCAATGATGATAATAAGAATGTCACCATTTATTGATCACCTATCATGCACCGGACACACTGCACTCCACACAATGCATGATTATCTCAACTCATCCTCACAACCACCCAACAAAAGAGTCTCGGAATGGTCATATAGTTAGAAAATGGTAGAAGTTGAACCCAGATCTGTCTGACCCTTCATTGTATATTCTCAACTCCTATGTGGCACTGCCTTTTGAAATAGATGCTGGCAATGAGGGCTACCGATATCTATTTCTCAACTGATGGAGCAACTCAGACTTTGCAGGCAATTGACTAAAGAAAAGGAATCCCAGACGGGAAAGACTGTGTATGGACTGAGTGAGGCAGGGAGGGACTGGATGGGAGATTTCAAACAGTGGATGCTGCAACCGTTTGATCGCTATGAAACAACTTTGCCCCTAGGAGCGCATGAGAAATAATCAATCACAGTGAGTGAGCTACCGGGAAGTGCAGCCACGGGAATTTCAGTAATAACGAGAGATGAAAACTCCTGCGAGGGAAGGGAAAGAAAAACTGGGGCACTAAAGATTAGAAGAAGGCTTTGAAAACAATGTTAATAAATATTAAGTACACTGTGGGGGAGGGATTGTGTTTAATATATGCCCCATGTATTTTATTTTTATATACACATATAGACACACATGTATGCATGAATGGTTATGGGACGTAAATATTAAATTAAAAAATCATATGGCACTTATATATATTTTAAATAGTGTTTTCAACATTTATATATTGATGTGATACTCCTGTGAAATCCTAAATAAAAATCTGTGAGGATTAATGAGATCTTAAAACAAATCTGCCTGACATGTGTGCTCCAGGGAGACAAGTACTATATACATACTGGATATTGTAAAAAGTTCTTCTCAGATGGGGCTTGGGGATGAGTGTGGCTAGGCATAAACAGGGTTCATTGAAAATTCTTCTCTCCTAGAAAAGAGAGTTTGGGTGAGCAAGATGCTACTTTGGTTGATTCCTTTAGAAGCTTCTATCGTTAAAGCGAAGTTTGTTAAAAACCCATTTCCACTCCTCTGTGGGCCAGTGCAAGGGTCGCAAGTCTTCCTAGAGCAGTGGGTTTCTACTCTGGAGACACATTAAAGGTACCTGGGGCCTTAAAAAGGGCAGGGGTATGATCTGTAAAGCTCTCCAGGGAACCCCATTTCAAGCTGAGGTCCTCTGACCTAGAATACATTTACCTAGCACACTAATCCAAAACAAACAAACAAGAAAATAAGATCATATCATCCTTTAACCTCTTGGGCTGGAAATGGTTTTTTTGGGCACTAAACCACCAAATCTCTCACAGGGTCACAATGACAGAGATAAAACTTAGGGTTAGTAGTAGAAATAGCAAATGGCTGTGACAGAAGAGGCAGGATGGTGGGCAGACGAGAGCCCGAGAAGATGCTGGGAGCCCCATGAAGGCAGAGCTGAGCTAAAGTCAGTGATGCAGAACTAGCAGTAAGGACCTCGGAAATCCGGGGGAAGTGTCAAGGAAAAGTTGTAGGGTAGTACAATTAATTCTGCTGGCCTACATCTTCCTTCCCTCAGCAGAGTATCTCAAACTTCTCTAATAGTAAGGATCTGCTAGGATATTTGTTAAACATGTTAATTCCCAAACAACATCTCAGACCCTCTGCATCCCAGTCTCCAAGGGAGATACCTGGGAAGCTCTATGTTCAAAAGCACCCATTTATGGTTTTTAATGCACAATTTGTCCACTTATGTCTAAGCAGCTGCAACTGATACCCAAGGCAAGGAGACCAAGTTGAACTGAGTGTCCAGTAAATACTCCTCTATCTCTGAGTCACTCTGGCCTGACCTTGACACAAAAATAGTCCACCTTTTGAGTTCTTTCCTCTACCTTCTGCAGAAGCAGGAATCTTTTGTCATCAATTTATGCTCAAGCCTTGATTCTAAATTCTTTCCTCATTTTGATACCCTCTGGGGTTTCAAACATGTAGCAAGTCACTAGGCAATGTAGCTATGTAAGCTGATTCCAATATAAGGATTGCTTCCTAAGGAAGAAGATCAAAATTATATAATAACATCAAGGCTTAAATTGGGGCAAAATTTCATAGGATCTCAAATTTATATCCCCACGTCTGTCTTTCTTCTCACCCCAATTAAGTATAAGAACGAGAATTGAGAAATTTACTTTCAAGGTTTGATATAAGCATAGTGAATGAAGATTCCATTGCTACATACTTTCAGGCAAACTAAGACTACAGAGAGTAGATCTTGGGGACAAATGAACACTTGCACCAACGGTAGCTTCTGTTTCCTTCATGTATTTGAGTGCATGCTCCCTGGTCAAAATGAAATGAGACTAGAGGAAAATCAGAAGAAGAGAAGAAATGCAATTACTATTCATCTTACTGAATTGGCAGCAAGCTCCAAAAAATGTGAACCTTCAGTGAAAATAGTAAAAATAGGTCTGCTCTTCTTGAGGACAGCTCCTTGAGGTGGGCACTTTTACAGGGTGCCTATTATACTCACGTGATTACTGTATATATGTAGGCTAAGAAGGCAAAGCTATGCACCAAAATAAATGAATACAACTCAGAAAGAAGTAGAAAGTTCCACTTTTTTGGAGTCAAACTATAATTTATGAGCAAGCATACTGAAGAGTAATAGTTCACTTAGGGATATGTATGAGACTTTACTAAGCTTTTAAGGCAAAACAAAAAACAGTTATAAGTTCATGATTAACTAATTCTGTAACATAATTCATTCATAAATGTTTTAACTGAGCAGTGCTCAATGGGACTTTGAGATGTCTATTTGCCTCTACCACAAATCAACTGCAATTTCCCATCTATTTTCTTACCAACCTCATTTTCCTTATAATGCCGAACTACATATGATAGCCTACTATAAACCTAAAAATTCTCCCCATGGTCTGCAAGCTAGGATAATCAACCTGCAACAGGAACTTAGTGCTGGTGTGCCCTAGGATGAGCTCTTAACCTCTCTCTGCTTCAACGTTCTCATTTCTTAAAAGGGACAATGAGACTATGGCTCACATACAATTATTGCGAGAAACAGAAAACTGATGCAAAATGAATAGCTCAATGCCTGGTACATAAATGGAATTTACTACCATACAGCATAATATGGAATATTATATAGGACATAGTATATTAATTATGACATTGTATTTCACGTACTAAAGGTAATTATAATTATTTTGATTTTGTCATCTACTTCTTAAAGTTTTAATTTTTTTTAAAGAAACGCATCCTCTAAGTGTTGGGGAAAACTGGCTTGATCTTCATGTTTCTTCAGATTGGTCTCTAGTCGTACCAGTTGACTTCATTTCAGCCAGGCTGCTGAGCCTTGTTATTGGGTTGACTTAACTCATTTTTTAAAGTGGTAATACAAGGGGGCAGTCGATTTGCTTTCCAACAAGAAAAGCCGGACTATTTTTTCTACTATTTATCTCTCATTCTTTCCACTTCTATTCCATCGGTGTTCCCTTTACACCAGACTACTCATGTGACTGAAGGCACTGAAAGTTGAAAGAGACCAAGAACCCTATGTGGACAAATCTGGGATCCCCACTCATCCCAGAGCCAGACAATCTCAGAGGAATTAGGAGAACTGATGATCATAGTATGTGTTTCTAACATTATCCTTTTTTCTACTCTACTGGCAGAAAATAAACTTTTATTTTGAACTTGATGAAAGAGGATGACTTATATAATCCTTTGACACCCTTTAAGCCAACCAACCTGCATAATCCTGCACAATATGACTACCAGGCAGACATATCCTGCCGGTGGTCCCCAGAAGGCTTCTAATCTTGTTTGGTTTCAAAACTGGTTTTAAGTCTTTCTATAAGATTTGAAGTTTGAAGCGTAGTAGAGATAATTTCCCCTAGACATGATACCCTAATCATACATTCCTGATTCTAGAATTCTCCTGAATGAGTTAAGACAAATCTTTATAATGATCCCTTTTATGTTGAATATGCCCTGGGTGTCCCGTCCTCTTCAGAAAGTAAAGATTTCAGCTGTTGGAATTGTTCCCAGAAGGATCTTAAGTAAGGAGACTGCCACACACCTGTTGAGTAACCTGACAGAATCAAAAACCTAGTGTGTCAACTATAGCCCCATTACAAATAAGAAGCTCTCTTTGCACACCCACAAAAGATCAAAGTTTCTTGCATATCTAATAGATAAAATGATTATTCTGGTTTTCGCCTATAAGGGAGAAGTTAATTTTATAATGGAAAAAATTAACAAAAATGTATTTATTTAAGTAACAATAAATAATAGAGATGAAGCTATAGAAAGATATTTCATTCTGTCCCGTTGCACAGCTTTCCAGAAAAAAAAAAAGTAATTTTGGCTTGGCTCCCTGATGAAAGGGATTTTGTCCATTTAGTTTATTAACTAGAAAAAATATAGTGTGTGCTCTCTCTCTCTTTGTATATATATTTAATAAATCAGTAATGAATAGCTAATAAATGTATCAGTCTTCAGAGTGCAGGCAGTCCTTTTTTGAGACGTTCAAATGTTGCCCGTACCACCTCAGTCAACACAATAGCAAAGGTTATAAAGACTGAACGTTAAAGCATTTTAGATAGGCTCAGTTTTATAAAACCAATCAGGTAAAACTGACATCCATTTAATAATGCGACAATTCCTTTCTTAAACTGAAGCATCAAAACAGTCATGAAACAGATTAAATTTTATTTGCTCTAGAGGCATGGTTTATCACAGTTCTCTCCCTGAAACATCTTTTTTTTTTTTTTTTTTGGCCACACCACGCGGCATGTGGGATCTTAGTTCCCCAACCAGGGATCGAACCCATGCCCCCTGCATTGGAAGCGTGGAGTCTTAACCACTGGATGGCCAGGGAAATCCAGCTCCCTGAAACATCTTAATCAAACTGTGGCTTTGACCAGACCTCCTCTGAACTTATTTTTATCCAGGACTCTTGTCCCAAATGTGAGATCCAGCCTACAGACATGGATGGCAAACTGAAGAATAACCACTCAGCTCCTATGAGGGCTTCTCCTCGGAACACCACGCTGGTCAGTTGCTCTGGAAGACACCATCACCATCACCTACTGTGCCCAGCACTGTACAGTCCTTGGAAAGAATGCTAACGAACGGCTGGGCATAAGCCCTTTCACTGTTCAGCTGAAGAGTCAAAATTCAGCCATCGCATGGCAGACTTGGCCAACAGATTTACAGTAGCAGGAAAAAAAGACATTATAGATGGAATAAGCAGGACAGCTTTTTGGAGGAGTTAGCCCTTTGTGTTTTTTCAATTTAAGATGACATTATCCAGATAAATATGTCATGAATTACTAATGATGAATTTATGCCCTGACACTGTTTATTTGTTTGCTGTTGTTGTTGCTTTAATCTAGAGCATCAGTTTTCATCCTGAATAAGAAAAAAGTGAAATTTTCAACTGATTCACAGAAAACTGCATAACTTGCAGTCTGTTAATCTATGTGGTGAACTGACATGAATGACAATGATGTGAGAATATCACTGAATGAACATTAATTGTAAGATATGTTTCGAGGAAAAATGCTGAGAACCATTGTTTTGGAGATGGAGGGATGATGGATGGATGAGAGAGTACAAGGTAATGATTATGAGATATCTGTATACAGACTATTTGGATTCATATCTTAGCTCTGCCACTTACTGCCTCTGTGACCGGGAAGCCCTGCGTGAACCTCAGTTTTCTCATCTGTAAAATGGAGATGATGATAATGATGATGATGGTATATCTACCCCATAGAGTTTTTTTTTTTTAATTGAATTAATGAATTTTATTTATTTATTTATTTATTCTTGGCTGTGTTGGGTCTTCGTTTCTGTGAGGGCTTTCTCTAGTTGTGGCAAGCGGGGGCCACTCTTCATTGCGGTGCACGGGCCTCTCACTATCATGGCCTCTCTTGTTGCGGAGCACAGGCTCCAGACGCGCAGGCTCAGTAGTTGTGGCTCACGGGCCTAGTTGCTCCACGGCATGTGGGACCTTCCCAGACCAGGGCTCGAACCCGCGTCCCCTGCATTAGCAGGCAGACTCTCAACCACTGCGCCACCAGGGAAGCCCTACCCCATAGAGTTTTGGCGAGAACTGAGTGATTAAGCATGCTATATAGCACTTAAAATAACATGTGGTACCTTGTAAGCACTCAAAAAATGTTAGCTTTTCTTGTGATAGATAAAAGAAAGCCAAATTCTACATTAAATCGTATTGCTTATTTCTTGTATTTCTACAAAGCTTTAGAGTTTACAAAGATTGTTCACATATTTTAAATTGTTTGATCATCAGTACAGGCACATGACTCAGATATAAGATGTAGATATAATAACAATTTTACATAAGAGCAACCAACTGGGAGGTAATATACCCTGTATTGAATCAAACTAACTTAATGGAAAAACAAATGCTAGAGACCTGGACTCAAAACCTGGCTTTGCCAATTAATTAACTCAGAGATTTTGGAAAAGTCACTTAACCTCTCTAACTTCAGTTTCCTTATCTATAAAATGATGATAAAATGATGACATATTTATAACATTTTTATAAGGTTCATCCTGTTATTCAATAAATATTCACGGTGTGCCTCTTATGCACCAGGCACTGTGCTAAGAAATTGATACAAGGAGGTAAAGCACTACAAATGCCAGGCATTGCAAGCAGTCAATACATTTTAATCATGTTCATTGTCTTTATCATTCGTTGCTGTCCCTGAGATATCACAGGAAGAGGCTAGCAGAACCAGATCTTGAATTCAGAGCTTGTTTTTTTATAATAACTTAATGAAGTGTTCTAAAGCTCTCCTAATGGGTAAAATGGTCAGTAGAGTTTCAGGGAGGCAAGAGTTCTTTTTGGACAGAGGGTTTGACAGGTGAAGGATGTGGATGAGAACAGACTTTAAACATGAGTTCATTTTGTTTTCATTTTGTTCTGTTTTTATTCTAAATCTACAAAATGCACCTATTTGAAGGGAACTGTTTGATGCATTTTCACAAGTGTATACACCCACATTAACACCACTTCAATCAAAATATAGAACATTTTCGTCACCTAAAAATGTTCCCTCATACTGTTTGCAGTCAGTAATCCCACCACTGTCCCCAGGCAACTATCAATCTACTTTCTTTCACTTTAGATTAGTTTTGCCTGTTCAATAATTTCATAAAGTAGAATCACACTGCATGTAGTCTTCTTGTGTCTGGATTCCTTCACTAAGCACATTTTTGAGATTGATCCATATTACAGCATGTGTCATATTTTTTCCTTTGTATTGTTGAATAGTATTCCACTGTATGGATATGCCTCAGTTTGCTTTTCTATTGATAAACATTTGGATGATTTTCATTTGGGGCAATTATGACTAGAGCTGCTATGAGCAATCACGTGCACATGTGTTTTCATTTCTCTCGGGTAAATATCTATGCATGGGATTACTGAATCATAGAAGTGTGTTTTTTAATTTAAAGAAAGTTCAAAAATGTCTTCCAAAGTGGCACTCCCACCAGACGCCTAGGAGAGTCTGAACTGCTCTACATTGTTGCCCAAACTTGGGTTCACTTTTAATGGGCAGAATTGTTGGTGACAAGGCTGAAGGGATCTCCATGGGCACATACATAGGACTCTCAGATGCCCTCGGGATCCTTTCTCTGTGTGCGCCTGTAAGGGAACTTTTCTAAGGTTTTCCCCATAGACTCAAAAACCCCAAAGAGCCTTCAGTACTAAGTGAAGAAAGCAAGCAAATGACACATAGACTGGAGGAAGAAAGTGAGGAAAAGAAGAAAGAGTGAGAAATAGACTATCTTAAAAAAAAAGGCAAGTTGTAGCTATCAAGTAACAACGTGGAACAGAGGGTAAAAAGCAAAGCTCCACATTTACAGAATTATTTTCATCAATAGTCTATTCACAAAACAATAAGACATAAAAAAAAAATACTAGATAAGAGATCTTTTTCCAGTGGGTTCCACTGGGAGGTTTTTGTTGCCGTTATTACTAGGTTTTGCCCAGACATCTAGGGCTTGGCTATAGCTGCCAAGGGCTCTTCATTAGCTTGCCACTAAGAATGTAAACACTGAAATCAGTTATTTTAGAGTCAGGCACTGGAAAAGATTCTAATAAAATAAATTGACCAGCTTCCCACGGATGAGAAAATTCTAAAACCTGACGGCTTTTTGCTGGTAACTGCAGCAGTAAATTCAGGCAATCCGGGATAAATGTCAGACTGCTTTCTGGGATAAAATGCCTCTATCAAGCTACCAAAATATCATTAAGAGGGGTATGGAATTGCTGCAGGGAGAAACGCTCAGGCCTTCTCCTCTCCCGATCTCCTTAAAGCGATGCCAGACGTGATGGATTTTGTATTATGAATACCATTGCACCCGTATTGGATTTGAAGATTCAGGAACATGCATCTGTATTTAATTTAGGTGTCTGCCTGTTGACGTGGAAAGGACATTATAATGGCTGGTGAGAACATTTGCCTATATTCGATCACACTGAACACAGTCATTTTACATGCTTTGTGCTCCCTTATGTCTTTCCATGTCTTTAGCACATATTCATTTATTTAACAAATAGTAATTGAGCACCTAGGTGCCCTTCCAGAAGTTGGTGATAGAAAGTGGCCAAGACAAAGTCCCTATCCTCATGGAACTACCATATGGAGGGGAAGACACATAATAAACACACCATTGAACATGTATCATGTCAGATGATGCTAACTGCTGTAGAAACAATTGAGAAGGGTAAGGCAGAGAGAGAGGGCCGTGCGGGGCATGCATCACGACAGCAATTGGTCAGGGAAGCCCTCTCTAATAAGATGACATTTGAGTGAAAACATTTGAGCAGAAGAAGCTATGTAGATATTAGGGGGAAGAGCATTCCAGGCAGAGGGAACAGTCAGTACACCTTGGCCAGCCCAGAGACCTGTAAGATTTTTAGCATGATGGGTGTATAGGGTGGGGATGGAGAGTAAAGGAGAATTCCAGGAATGGTAGGAGATGAGTCTGGAGATTATGCTCAGATCATTCCTAAGAAATCTAATGAATCTATATGATGTGTTCAGGAAAGCTACCCTGGCTGGGATAGTGCTCCACTGCCAATAGACAGAGGCCATCTTCAGGATAAAATAGCAAATTCATTGAAAGGATAGTCCAGATAGAGATTTCTAAGTGATAAAATCATAAATATTAGTAAGACAGATTTTGTAGGGCGTTGGATGTCAGGCAGAGGAGTTTAAACTTTGTAAAGTGAGGATTAGAAGTCGTTGAAGGTTTCAATATATGGTAAAAGTGTTTAATCTTATAGACGTGCGCAAAACATATTAAAATTGGGAGAAAGCAGTAGTTAGGAAACTATATTAGAGCAGAGACCAAAGCCTAGAGACAATAGGAAACATGAAAGGCATTAAGAAGGCAATTTTTGGTAAGTAATGGAAGATGAAGAGGAGACATGAATTATTTTGCCTCTACCACTGCATCTGGATCCTCCTTTGGAGGAATTACTTCTACTGCCTGGTATGCAATCTTAATACAATTCTTAAAATTCCAAGCCCTCCCTGGCCAAAGGTTGAGAGATAACCACATGTGTGACCAAGGATTAACTAATTAAAGATTCAGAAACCTAGGAAGGCTGTTTTTCAAGGGATTTTGGTAAAGGGAAACTCTAACATAATTTCAATTCAACAAGTATTTTTTAAAAGCAAGACACCAAAAAAGTGCTAAGAAAGTCAAACATCCCAAAAGTTTAGTGGGTAGGAAAGAAAACATCCAACCAGTTGAGTTATAGTATAGAAACACAATCTCAAAACAGGTAAAAAATAGTCAGTGATGAGCCTCTACATAGTCAATTACTAATAGCTATGACTAGTCTGTGCGTACATGTTCATGTCTGTAAATGAATATTTTCAAAGAAATGATGGCTATTCATTAAAACATGTCCTGGAAGATCTTATTATTTTCTGACAAGTCCCAGGTGAAAAATACCAATTTGAATTTACAAATATATGGGATATTATGAGGATAGTACAATAAGAATATCTATTGATTAATCAGTAACTACTTAAGATAATTAAATTATTAATAATAATAGCTATGGTTTAAAGTACATTTCCATGTCCAGGTACTGAGCTGGGGAATTTGTGTGCAGTATCTTCTTTAAACCTAACTTGTGAGGTGACATCAATTTCATTTTATAGATGAGGCTCAAAGAGGTGACATAATGTCCCAAAGTCACAGTTAGTACATAGCTGAACTGAAATTTGAACCCAGGTGTCCCTAAGCCAAAATCTATCATTTTAATTCTATCTAAAATAATTGTAATCAAAAAGTTAAGTTTTGGATAAGCAAGGAGTCACCCTCCAGTCTTAATAAAAGGACAAATAATGTTTAAAATTAATGTTTGTTTAATCTAGGAGACAAGAAACATGTGGCCCCAAACATTTCATTCCAGAACAAACAACAACAAAAAAATCAAATCCAGTTCAATTTTTCAAAGATTTCTCTCCTTAAATATGTGACTTCACCACAGAATCATCCAAGGAGCTTTGTAAAAGTATACACGACTCAACCCCATCCCTAGACATTCACATGCATTGGGTCTAGGATAGAGATAGTTGGAAAAAAAAAAAAAATCAGCACACCAGTTAGAATGGGCATCATCAGAAAATCTACAAACAACAAATGCTGGAGAGGGTGTGGAGAAAAGGGAACCCTCTTGCACTGTTGGTGGGAATGTAAATTGATACAGTCACTATGGAGAACAGTATGGAGGTTCCTTAAAAAACTAAAAATAGAATTACCATATGACCCAGCAATCCCACTCCTGGGCATATACCCTGAGAAAACCATAATTCAGAAAGACACATACACCCCAATGTTCATTGCAGCACTATTTACAATAGCCAGGACATGGCAGCAACCTAAATCCCCATCGACAGACAAATGGATAAAGAAGATGTGGTACATATATACAATGGAGTATTACTCAGCCATAAAAAGGAACGAAATTGGGTCATTTGTAGAGATGTGGATGGACCTAGAGACTGTCATACAGAGTGAAGTAAGTCAGAAAGAGAAAAACAAATATCATATTTTAACACATATATGTGGAACCAGAAAAATGGTACAGATGAACCGGTTTGCAGAGAAGAAATAGAGAACAAACGTATGGACACCAAGGGGGGAAAGTGGTGGGGGGCGTGGTGGCAGTGGGATGAATTGGGAGATTGGGATTGACATATATACACTAATATGTGTAAAATGGATAATTAATAAGAACCTGCTGTATAAAAAATAAATAAAATAAAATTCAAAAATTCAAAAAAAAAAAAAAAGGGCCAAAAAAAAAAAAATCAGGGAGACTCTCCTGGACAAAGATGAGCACTGATAACTTAGACATACAACAGTCAAATTCATCATGAAAATGGGCCCCAGGTATCAGGAGGTGGCTGAACCGAGGGGCTGTCACGCCACAATCCACTTGTCTAGCCACGGAGAAGAGCTGACTTTGATCAAGCCAAAGTTCATGGAGTCAGAGGTGCATGAGGGACCCATGGCCACAGTATCTGTGAGCTGCTGGGGTAAGATGACATTAAGGATCACAGATAGGTGAGGAGATGGTGCACAAAAAGGCACCCTGTACTGCAGGTTTCCTCTGGATTGTTTTGTTGTTGTTGTTTTGTAACAGGCTAATGAAAGAGAAAGGGAGTTATTTGCAGCTTTGCATTCTGCAGATGAAGCCATGGATGCCCCTGACCATGGCAGCAAACCAAAGTATGGCTCTCCCATGTGTGAGGACAGGTATTCCCTTTCTCAGCAGCTCCCCTCACAGGCATGTGTACAGCATCCTGGAATCTGGCTCTCTGAGGACCAGGAGGCTGCCTTAACTGGATACACAACGTGGCGACTCTGCCTAGTCTCAGCTGGGGCCTCTCACCTTTTCCACACTCTGAAGAGACGTCTTATATTGAGCATTGTATCAAGTATTCATTATTTAATCCTTGCAATGAGCCTGTGGGGTAGGTCAATGTCTTAATCTGCTTGGACTGCTTTAACAAATACCATAGATTGGATGGCTTAAACAACGGACATTTATTTATCACAGTTCTTCAGGCTAGAAAGTCCAAGATCAAGGTGTCGGCAGATTTGGTGTCTGGTGAGGCCTCTCTTCCTGGCTTGCAGACAGCTGCCTTCTCACTGTGTCCTCACATGCCAGAGAGGTGTCTCTGCTCTCTCTTCCTCTTTCTACAAGGGCAGTTATCCTACCTTGGGGGATCCACCCTCGTGACCTCATCTAAACCTAATTATCTCCCAGAGGCCCCATATCCTAACCTAGTATCATCACACTGGGGGTTGAAGCTTCAACATATGAATTTGAGGGATGGGGCAGACAAACATTCAGTCCATAACAATAAATATTCTCCACATTTTTACAGAAGAAGAAACTAGACCACTTGTCTAAGAACACGTGGCTAGTAAGTACAGAGCAGGGATTCAATCCCAGGTCTTTCTGGCTCCTTAGCACAGGCTTCTGAAGAATAGAACCTCTATTCTACCAGTGAAAGATCTCACACCTCCTTCAAAGACAGTCAATACAGTTGTCTTAGATTTTTCTATAATTAGATCTGTCCTCTGACTGTTTCTTCTTTGCTTGAATGAAAAGGTGCTGTTGATTTTTTAAAAATATATTTATGTAGAACTTACAGCCTTGCATCTGGCAACTAGTTATTATCACTATGGTTGTTATTTCTGTTATGACTACTACATCATTGACTAACTCATCTATATTTTTGAGCCCATTTATTCCTTTTACCCCAGAAATTTGCTCATATTTTGTCATTGACCTTCATATCTTCTCTCTGTATATTCTCTTTATTGGACTTTAAATCTATTCCCACAGTTTTAATGTTGTGTGTTTCTCCAAAAGCTGCATCTGTAGCCTCAATTTCACTTTGCTTTACCACCCCCTCATTTCCCATGTACCTGCCAGAAATATCTCCACACAAATGACTTGCCAGCCAATTAAATTCAAAATATTTGAAATTCAAAGTATTCTATTCCTCCAAAAATCAGCTTCTCCTAACTTTTTTTGTGTTTGCTTTTGAGTTAAATTTTAAACAGTAAGTTCCCTATTTACTCAGGTTAAAAACTTCAGAATCACAACTGGCTTCCTTCTCTCTCTTACGCTCCACAACCAATCAATTGCTAACTACTCTTGTGTCTATTTGACCTCAAGCCCCTCCCTACCAACCTGATTGCTCCCACATTTGGTATCTGTCTTTCTCTTTTTAACTTACTTCACTTAGTATGATAATCTCTAGGTCTATTCATGTTGCTGCACATGGCATTATTTCATTCTTTTTTTTATGACTGAGTAGTGTTCCACTGTATATATATATATGTACCACATCTTCTTCATCCATTCATCTGTCGATGGATACTTAGGTTGTTTCCATGTCTTGGCTATTGTAAATAGTGCTGCTATGAATATTGAGGTGCATGTATCTTTTTGAATTAGAGTTTTCTAAGGATATATGCCCAGGAGTGGGATTGCTGGATCATATGATAGTTCTATTTTTAGTTTTTTAAGGAATCTCCACACTGTTTCCATAGTGGCTGCACCAATTTACATTCCCACAAACAGTGTAGGAGGGTTCCCTTTCCTCCACACCCTCTCCAGCATTTGTTGTTTGTAGATTTTCTGATGATGCCCATTCTAACTGGTGTGAGGTGATACCTCATTGTATCCACATTGTAGTTTTGATTTGCATTCCTCTAATAATTACTGATGTTGAGCATCTTTTCATGTGCCTATTGGCCTTCTGTATGTCTTTGGAGAAATTTCTATTTAGTTCTTCTGCCCATTTTTTGATTGGGTTGCTTGTGTTTTTGTTATTGAGTTGCATGTGATTGTTCCCACATTTAATCAGAGACTGTAGAGATTTTAGCCTAGATACTTAGTGGAACTTCCTTTCTTCTGAAAGATTCACTTTCTCTAATACACCATAGACACAACTGCCACATTCTTATTCTCAGATATACCAGGACATCACTCCATGGGGAAATATCCTCAGTGTTGCTCCTGAATGGCCAAAGTGTGGGAAGTTGGGTGTTTAAATTCAGTAATTCAGATGAGTAATTAATTACCCTCATCCTTGTACCAGCTACCAAACCATGGTCATGCCCTCAATTGTGTCAGCTCGCTTAACTCAAGAGTGGTGGTGCCTGCTTAAATGGAGATGAGCTTTCCCTTATCCTCTCTTTGGTCATAGAAGTTACCCAAGTGTGATCGAGAAAGAAGACAGAAACCCTTTTAAGTAAACAACACTGGCTGAATGGTCCTTGGGAGCCAAGAATAACAAGTTCAAATTGTACCTCCTGTGTGTAGCTTTCATCTCACTGGTTCAGAGAGGGCTCTTCCACCTTGGACAACCTTATGCTGGCTGATTGTACTTCTGTTTTGACAATTTTATATTGTCTCATATCATTAGCTCTTCCTTAAGGCGTACCTTCCTCTCTTCCCTTCAGTCTTCCTCTTGAAGATAAGAACTCAGCTTCACCACTCTGGGTATTCCATCCTGAATTTTACATGTATCATGCTTGGCCCTGGCAGGCACTCAGTAAGTATTATTAGGATCAAGTGTGTGGCTGACGTTAATTTTGGATTCTCTACCTATCTGGAAGGAGATTTAGAGCAGGTTTTCCTAAATTTGGCCATTTGAATCAGGTAGAACTCTTCTGGTGTTGAGTGATTTAAAACCCAACTCATATTGGCTTAAACACTTTGGCTGATGTTACAGAAACATCTAGACATAGATTGCAAGTCAGACAGGACTGATCAAGAAACTCAATTGATCCAACAACTTTCTCTCCATCTCTCTGCCTGCTTTCCATGGTGTCAGCTTCATTCTCAGGATGTACATAGTAGCCCCAGCAGCTCTAGGCTTTCCCTGGCTAGAGCAAACAAAACTGCAATCCTATTGCAATTCCAGGGCCCACATCTTCACCCACTGCTGCAGAGGAAAAGAGTCTTTTGTAATAGTTCTAGGTCTTAAGATTCACTCTCTCCCACTGGCCTGAATGGTATAAGGGCAGGTCTATGTCACAAAATAATTGCGTGGCGGAGAAGTGGCTGAGATAAATACACAGAGGGAAATTTGGGTACTAGTAACAGGAAAAGGGGAAAACTGATATTTAGATTGCAACTGATTTGTTCACTATGTTGATCATCAGAATCAACTGGATACATTTTTTTAAATTTCAGATTTATGAACCTTATCTAAAAATTTCCAAACGGAGCCTGGGAAATGCATTTTATGAAACCTCCTCCAATGATCCCAGGTAAGGGGATCAAAGCATCTTACTCCTGTCTGCGCCTTTCCTTACCTCTATCACACAGGAAAGTAATCCAGATATATATTTAAAAGATATAAAATAATACTTAGAAAGAAATATGAGCACCAAGGAAAGTGACTCTGTAAATATGAAAGTGTAATTATTTTCAATAAGCATTTCTGCCTCCAATCTCATCTAAAATAAAAGCAGATGAGCTCCAGGGATGTCTGGTCCTGATCTATTGGACTCACTAATACAGATTTATTCTTTTAGATAACATGATAAGCAGTTGCAACTTTGAAGGGAGTGAGAAATCCATTTATCCCCCTGGGTGCCCCTGGCCTCATCCTGGAAAAGTTGCACTAATAATATCACAAAGAGAAATCCAAAACAAGTGGAAGTTTTCTCTCCTAACACAAAATAATCAGAAACTTTGCATCCAGATAGGGAAGACAGGCATTTGCATTACTATGATAGGAACGTTAGATGGATGAAATGTGAAGAAATCCAAAATGAAAGATCTCTCCTGGCACAAAACCTGCTCTCACACACGGGCTTCAGAGCATTCACTTGGACAATTCTAGTACAGCTTGTCATGCCAATGAATTTGCAGAATGCTCCACTGAGTCTGTCTGGCCCCTGAGAAATCCGACCCACCTCCAGAGCGGTGCATCTGGAGAATGAAAGGAACAGAACAATGCTACAGCCAGCTCCAATCCCTCACCTGCCTGCGTGATGGTTTAATACACTCAACCCTCAACCGATTAAATTTTTTAAAAATAAAATCAAGGGAAAGGAGATGAAAGGGACAGGGAGAGTGGCGGGTTGCTAGAGGGACTCACTGGCTCGCTCATCTTCCTGAATCACTTTTGCTCTCCCAAGGTTAGGGGGCTCGTTTCTTATCTTCTTCCAGCTGTGTAGAGTCCTGCTTCCTCCTAATTCACCCACCTCTCAGCCCCCTCCCCCCAGCCCCCCCCCCCCATCCAAGTGTTCTGAGGAAGCCGGCATGATGGATAACAGATGTTCTTTGACACATTGTGTCATTCATCACACAACAGCCCCAATCCCACTAACAGGGCCTTTCCCATATGTCACTGTCGCCTTTTGAGTGGTCCCAATGCATCAAGGAGAAATGGTTTAATGCAGTGTGCTGTAATTCTTGAGTCACAACTCAGTGGAAGGGTTTGGGATGCTGAGGTCCTTTTCCTTTCCATCTTATTTATTTGTTTCAACTGGCTCCTGCTCCTGATAAATGGGTGAGGGGACTCATCTGAGGCCAGGTAGAGGAGAAAACTGACCACAAAATTGTGCACCAGGTTGGAAGAAAAAGGGAAGTCGGTCTAGAGTGGCAGGCAGAAAATGCACCCTGTAGTATATTACCACACTCCCTGGCAGGCTCTTGCTTACTTTCTATGGAATAGGTTGTCTGCCATGCTTGACAATGAGTAGCTTTCAGTGGTGAAGAACTATAAATCCAAATTGACATGGGAATACCCTGCTGTGTCCCCGAAGGGAAGAGAGTTTACTGCATCAGCCAGAAGGGAAGTTCCCCTGACCAAGCCTCCACTTATGGATGCTCCTGCTTTGGCTGAAGCAAAAGGGTTTTGAGGTATTTCCTGTTATAATGCATTCATCCCAGAAGTATCGCCATAGCAACAAGTCACATCTTTGCAAGCACCAAAGGCTTTCACAAGTTCACACACTTTATGGATTTCTTTCTCTCCAGATCCCCATGGTGGACTTGCTACTCTGTCGGCTTGCCGGGGGTCACGTCTCCCCAGAGTGATGGGCTTCAAGTCACGAGGAGCACCAGTGTGATTGTTCCTGATCTCCCAGGCCTTTGATTCCCACCCACTCCCATGGGAAGCAGACAGGATGATCCCCACAGTAACAATAACACTCACAGAGCAGAGTCACAAATTTGTTCACCCTTCAGCTCAGACAGTGCTCCTAAAAAGACACCTGCCCCCCGCCCCAACTCCCCACCATCACACTGGATAAGGAAAATCTTAAATTTTCAAGTTGGGGTATCTCAAATTTTTCTGGTTTAAATTAACTTTTGGGGGAGGGGTTAAAAACAACTCTGTTGGGGACAAAACTCAATCAATTCAGAATTTAACTCTCTACTAGAGCTCTTTCTCTCCCCTCTCCTTTCCCCAAGATGGAATCTGGTTATCGGGGGACCATGAAGGCATAGGGAGCAAAGGGCCTCTGATCTTGTTTCAGTCCTTGGGCTGCAGAGGGCTGGCTGGATCCATAAGTGTGCGCTGCTTGTAGCAACTAAAGCATGATGGCTCTGGTGCTGGCCCAGTCTGCTCCTGCCTATTCAAAGATAGATTTTTTTTTTTTTTTCCTTGACCTAACCATGTGCTTTTAAATCCAGCTGAGTATTACACACTACATGGCTGGTACCCAATTAAAACCAGGCATAGCCTCCTGGCTTCATGCCACCAATTGTCTTAAACTAGGTTTTGCTCCCCATTACCTTTGCTCTTTGTTCCCTTCTCAGTTCCTGAGGCTATTGGAATGTTCCAAGCTTCATCTGCCATGTTACCATCTGTCCCTGATCCTGTGGATTTGACTGTTTTCCTTTTGATGCTCAGAGCTCTTCAGAGCATGACCCGAGCTTTCCCTTAACCTCTTCTGATCCTGCCCTCTCCAAGGAATGATCTCACCACCATCTGCTGGACACTTGGCTGCTGGGGTGC